>NC_054826.1:88197518-88526292 GCF_018345385.1 Vulpes lagopus
AACTTCACCAAATCATCATTACAGTAGAGTTTTCAAAAGAAATCATTCCATTTTCCTCATACAATCTTTGAGGTTTAGTCTTCATAGATAAACTTACAACAATTTTAAGAAAAGGGATTGAATGCTGGTTTCAGCTGATTATGTACAAAAGTGATGATGGATAAGTGGTCTTTTAAAAATCAACATCTGTTCCCTGTGTCTCCTCTAGTCATATTTGCTTAGTTTACAATTCAGGCAAAATCTGGGCTGTTTTTAGCAAAGCCAACACATCAATGGAGGAAAACGCTGAATACCATTCTGATTTTGCATATTTACTTCACTGTCCTCAGAGTCTTTATTACTGGTGATGATTCAAGTATCATTGTAGCATAAATATAAGACCAAAGCTACATTCTTCCATCTACAGACAGTTCCTATTATAGGTTCATTGCATGCCTGGGGGTTGAGTCTTAGAACTAAAATCCTGACTGCATAGTGCGGTTGTTGACTTCATCTCTTTGAATACTAGAAAAATTGCCATAGAAATGATAAAATTTGCAAGAAGTAAAATCATATTTATTGTGCAATAAAATGCAATGAGCTCCTATTAAAATATGTTGACATTTCCCCCTTTTTCGGAAGTAGTAGTTAAAAGCGCATGCATTTGAAGTAGGTTGATTCTGACTTGATCAATAAAGATAGTTGCTTTACTAGCTGTGTGACTTAGTTGACTCACCTCATCTTTTTTCAATTTCCCTATCCATAAAATGAGATAACAACAGTATTAGTCTCATAGAGTTTCTCCAAGAAATAAGAGAATATAGAGAAAGCTACTAGTAAGTGCCCAATGAATGTTAGTTGTTCTTGTTAATATTAGTTATGGACGTACTTGCTATCTGGCTCATGAGCCTAGTTTCCTTACTGAAATGTATTTGATCCCTTTTTCACACTTGCCATACACTTTTAATATAATTTTACTGAGTTACTGGGAAAATACTTAAGAAATATATGATCTTTTCAAAACTTTCACATCATTTGGTGGGAAATCTGTTGTAACAGTCATCCATCTATGGAAGGTAGATTCCCAATTATGGGATATGCGGGTCTCTAAAAATATTATTTTCTGTGTGTTCCCATCGATAAGAGATACAATAAAATGACCCAATATGAAAAAATGAAGTGACTCTACCATTCCACATATTTTATATCAAGCAGAAGAAAAATAACATCTATGTTTTCCAGACTATGGACATCCATGACACATGTGACATTCTTATATCTGTTACAAACCCTGAGAATCAGAGCCTATATTCCAAAGGATAGTGAAGTTCTGGAATAAGTGAGTAAAACCAAGGCTGGCTTAGGAAAAATGATATTGATGAGGTAAACTTAAGTTATTACTTTCCAGTGAAATACATAAAATGTGCTGAATGAGTAAAAAATTGCAATTCATTCTGAAAAGTAAGGGTTACCTAAAAAATTTAATCATTGATCTCAGAAATGAAAAATAAAAAAATTCAAGAAAGCAATCTAGTGATTTTAAATCCTTCAATACAAAAAAAAAAAACTAGCTGTTTTAGGTAGAATCCATATCACTGAAATATGGAAATTCTAAAAAACTAATTTCCATCTTTTTAAATTTAAGAACTATCTCTTTACTAAATTATTGCAAATAAAAGCAAGTGTTTTTTATCTTCCCATATTATGTGGTAGGAGCAAGCAAAACTGTAAAAAACATGCCTCTTACTTCCTACCCTTAAGAAGTTTTACAGATAATGCAATTGTCTAACAAATGAAATTTACGCCCTTAGGAATCCGAATTTGTTTTTTTGTTTTTGTTTTTGTTTTTAAGATTTTATTTATTCCTGAGAGACACAAACAGAGAGAGAGGCAGAGACACAGGCAGAGGGAGAAGCAGGCTCCACGCAGGGAACCCGACATGGGACTTGACCCCAGGTCTCCAGGGTCTCCAGAATCAGGCCCTGGGCTGAAGGCGGTGTTAAACTGCTGAGCCACCCGGGCTGCCCCAGGAATCTAAATTTGATTTTAACCATGTTTGATGAAAAACCTTTTCTGAAACATATTAAACACCTACAGTCCTATCTGAATAGGAAATAAAGAGAAAATTTGACACTTTCTCAGGAACCAGGATCCTGGTAATGTAGACATGGTGGAAACATGTGCTGCTTTCAGCAGTGGCCTAGAACTTCGTTTATAGGAAGCATGGCTGCCATCTACTTGCCTGCTGACTCTTTGCTGTATTCCATAAAGCTAGCATAGGAAGGTTGTCGCTTCCTTCACTCTAGAAATGAGTTTACATAAAATTAGTTACTAAATGAAAGGCTTTCTCCCACATGGCTTTCCTACCATCTGGTAGACATTCACTTCTCAAAGTGACCGGCAACATCAGCATCACTTAGAAATTTGTTAGAACAGAGGACTCTCAAATCCCAACCCGATCCTACAGCAGCAGAATCTGTTGTCAAACCAAATTCCAGACTAATTTGTAAGCCACACTGAAGTTTGAGAAGTGCTGATTTAGATCATCTTCTTCACTATCACCCTTCAGACAGTAGCTCCAATTCAACTCCAGTTAACTCACTCTATTCCTATTAACATGCATTTGTTGAGAGTTGTAAAGGAGATTCAAGGAATTCAAGGATTCAAGGAATTTAGAAAAGGCTTATTTTTTACATCTGTGTTTGTTTCATAGAAGTGAAGTGAAGGAAAAGGAGAATCTGACAAATTTGAAAAAGCAATGAATTTGGCATTGCCCTTCATTGTAAATGGGAACTTGGTCTAGTCATTATAACTCACCTGTTTTGTCTCTTAAAATGATCCTCAAGTCCCTTCCAACATCATGATTATGCACTTGGCCAAGTATAACAACAGGCATATTTTTCAAGTCTTCAATTACATTCTTTTGAGCAGCTTCAGACACCAGCAGTGTCCTATCCTTCTAGAGACGGAGGGTTTTTTTTTTTTTATTTGAAACAAAGACCATAAAGTCATAATTAGCAGCCCAGATGGGAATCCAGGTTTCTTGACTCAGCATTCAGACCCACAATGCCAATAGATTCTCCAGAAACGTGTAAATGAAAAAGGTGCTCGCAGAATCTTGAATTATGAACAACCAACCTCAGTTGTTCCAGTTGCCCATATTTTATCAATTCTTCCCATACTCCAGAATTATTGAGCAAATACTTTCAATCATGACATAAGATATTTTTAAGAAATAACTAATGCAGCTATGTGGTGTATTTAGATGTCATTAAGAAAATAGATACTGAGTTCTCATCACAAGAAAGAATTTTTCTTCTTTATCTTTTTTTTATCTATAGGAGATGATGGACATTAACTAAATTTATAGCGGTGATCATTTCACAATTTATGGAAGTCAGGTCATCATGCCATACACCTTACATTTTCAAAGTGCCATATGACAGTGCCATATGTCTCCATAATACTGTAAAAAATAAATGAACAGTGAGTGAATGAATAAATGAATAAAAGAAACTTATGTTAGAAAGTACTTTCAAGTGGGGCACCTGAGTGGCTCAGTCCACTGAGCATCCAACTCTTGATTTCAGCTCAGGTCCTGATCTCGAGGTCTTAAGATCAAGCCCCATATTGGGCTCCACACTCAGCATGAAGTCTGCTGTCCCTCTCCTTCTGCTCCTCCCCACCCCGCTCCCCACTGTGTGTGCATAAATAAATAAATAAATAAATAAATAATACTTTTAAGAAATTAAATGGGAACAAAAAATACTTTGTACTCAGTAGCATTACTAAAGGGAATAGTTGAACCATTCCATTGCACGACTTCAGTGGCATCATTCCCATGGAAGTTCATGTAAATGGTATTTCCCAGCATATCCTTTACACTGAATAAAATACATGCTTTTTCATGTTGCTCAGTCCATGTTCCAATTAATAATAAAATTCATTCTTTTTTAAATGATCAGAGAAGAAAGTAACCCAGTGGTATAATTTTTCCCAAGGACAAGATGACTTTCATGGCTAATGGTAAGGATGGAATGATATTGCACTGAACAGCTCCATTCCTTATCAGGCATTTTAAACTGTAAACTATGGGTCAGGCATCATTCTCAGCACTGGAGATGCCTCTCACTGAGCAACACAGGGTGTCCAGGGATCTTGTGAGCAGAAAGAGTGACCAGGATAGGAAAGCATCATGTGTTTTGCCCATGAAAGTACAAGTGACAAAACAAAACTTAAGGGGAAGAAGGAGTACTAATCGTTAGCATAGGTACAATGAACTAGTAATAATAAATGTTACCCAGAAGACAGAGTTCTGACAAGGAAAAATCAAGAGGAGGCAAGGATCACAAAGAAGCAAACAGTTGGAAATAGAAGAAAAAAGAAAACTATTTATCTTCATAGGCTTTCATCTAGAGTGTTGCTTTTAAACATTCTTAAACTCAATCTAAATTATTGTTTCCCAAACGCGAAAATGCATAAAGTAGAAAGCATTTAAAGGAATGCTGAAGAACAGAATGTGAGTTATTAAAATATAGTATAAGAAGACAGGCTAAGAATGTTATTCATATGCTTTTGAAAAGAATGAGGTCTTGGGAGAAGGGTTTAAAATAAAATGAGCAGTTTATAGATACAGATAAAGATATATAGGCATACAGATATATACATATCCAGAGAGAGAGATTCATTTAAAATATCAATACAGTCTGTAATAAAGGGCAGTTTAAAATATTTGAGCTACAAATAGACTTATTAAAGCAGAATACTTAAAAGATGATTTTTTAATGAATAAGTATTGGATCAAGACATAAATAAATGCAGTTAATTTATAACATGGTGTTTTTAGACTTTGTGTTTTTAGGTGTTTTATAACATTTACACCATCTTATATGAACTAAGATACATACAGAATAAACAAGGAAAGACTATGGGAAATGAATGGAATTATTTATTTTTTTAATTGGGACTTTTTTTTACTAATTTTTAAAATTGAGATATAATTGAAAAATAACATTAGTTTCAGATGTACAACATAATGATTTAATATCTGTATATGTCACAGAATGATTATCACATAAGTCTGGTTAACATCCATCGCCACATGTGGCTATAAATCTCTTTCTTATGATGAGAACCTTTTTTTTAAGTTTTATTATTATTATTATTTAAGTAATCTCTACACCCAACATGGGGTTTGAACTCAGGACCCCAAGATCAAGAGTCACATGCCTCTCCAACTGAGCCAGCCAGACACCACCCCCCATGACAAAAACTTTTAAGATCTATCATCTTAGAAACTTTTAAATATATGATACAGTATTGTTAACTATAGTCACCATACTGTATATTACATCCCATGACTTACTCATTTTATAACTGGAAGTTTGTACCTTTTGACCCCTTCATCTATCTTACCCATCAATCACCAGACCATTCTCTGTATCTATGAGCTTGTCTTTTTGTTGTTGCTTTTTTTTTTAAGATTCCACATATAAGTGAAATCATACACCCCACTTTCTTTATCCATTCATCCATCAGCAGACACTCAAGTGGCTCCCATGGCTTGGCTACTTTAAGTAATGCTGCTATGAATTACTTGTATATGTATGCATGTCATATACATGTATATGGGCATGTATATCTTGTCAAATCAGTGCTTTCTTTCCCTTCAGATAAATACCCAGTAGGGGGCTTACTGGATCATAAGGTATTTCTAACTTTTTAAGGCCCTATATGGAATTTTCTGTAGTGACTACACCAATTTACATTCGGACCAATAGTGCACAAGCATTCCCTTTTCTCCACATCTTCACCAACCTATGTGATTTCCTGTCTGTTTTATAATAGCCATTCTAACAGTGTGAGATGATGTCTCATTGTGGTTTTGATTTGTATTTCCTGATGATGAGTGATGTTGAGCACCTTTTTATATACCTATTTGTATATCTATATGCTTCTTTGGAAAAGTGCTTATTCAGATCCTCTGCCCATTTTATAACTGGATTCCTTAGGCTTTTGCTATTTGTTTTTAAATAAGGAGCGGTGAAAAAGTGACCTCTATTGTAAAATATAGTTCGGAGGATTTTTATAATGGAAGTTACTTTGGGTTGTTCTATGCAACTTCAGAAGTCATTTTACAAGGTTATCATATTTGCAAATGATTATTAGGAGGGATGTAGGACAGATATGCATTGAGAGCCAGCTATGTATTGTGAATATTTTGAAATGTATATAAGAGTAAATTACCAAACTTAAAATCATTCACATGCTGTTCCTTTCCAATTGACATCAAAGATAGAACCAAGGGCAGCCCTAGTGGCTCAGCGGTTTAGGGCCGCCTTCAGCCCAGGGTGTGGTCCTGGAGACCAGGGATGGAGTCCCACATTGGGCTCCCTGCATGGAATGGAGCCTGCTTCTCCCTCTGCCTGTGTCTGTGCCTCTCTCTCTCTCTCATAAATAAATAAAATCTTTAAAAAAAAAATAGAGCCAAAACAATGATAGACCTACAAAGATGATTCGAAAATTAAATTCCATGATTCCTGCTTTTTCTCTCATTTACGTAAGACTAGAGATATTCCTCAAAAGGGAAGCATGACAAGGGAAACAATTATATTTCCTATGTAAGTTATTTAATAAGTATATTGAATTTAATTGAGCCAAGTGAATCTCTTTCTTCCATGAGCTTTTGACTCTCCCAGGGGTGAGAAGCTGTAACTTAACAAAGGTTAGCAGTACCTTGATAACTGTTAAGAGAGTTTAAAGCAAATACTGTATCAATTCTATGTATTTCTGTGTCTCAATAATAATTCATTTCTATAGTCTATGCTTCCATAATTAATACTCCTTTATATTGGATCTTTTGTCACTCACTAATTGTTTCCAGCCAGATTAGAAGCTCTTGAAAGGCCATGCTGTGTGCTTTTTACTTCTCCTACATTTCACCATAGCACTGGGTACAGAATTGGCGAGTAATACACACTTGATTGATCATTTGAAATGCATGCATGTGTGAACAGAACAGTCAGTGATTTACAAAAGCTTAAGTGGATTGTTCCCTGGTTATCCTCGAGAGCACATTTTATTCCATGTGTGAATCTCTTTGTTGATAGCACCTGGAAAATCCTTGGTTATAGCTTATGGGTCCAAATGTAAAGAAGCTAAAGAAATAATAATTTCATAAGACTCTTGTCTGTTAAAGTCATCTGGTTTCTTATTAAACCATCTCTGACATCTCTATGGTTTAAAAGCATTAAAAAACACCATCTGCCATGGTGGCCATATCCCTGTAATGAGGGAATTTATCAAGATATATTGAGCTCATAGGCATTTAAGCTTACATTTGTTCCTGCCTGATGTGTAAAAGCTTCTGCTGGGCACGTTAAAAAAAAAAAAAAAAAAAGCAAACACCAAAGTGCTCAACTTTTATGGGCTCGATTTTGCCTCTAAGTGATTTACAGAAAATATGACTCATATGCCACCTGAGTTCATAATGAAAAAGGCTAAATACTTTCCAAACCACCTGTTTGTTGCCTTGTCTTTCATGCCTAAGGAATCATATCCTGCATGAAACATGGGCTCTCTGCCATTATTATTCCCAAGGAAGAACTGTAATTCCAAAGTTTTTACCAGTCTGTTCATTCTCAATTGCTAAGGTTATTAGAGATTTCAGAAATATTTTTATGGGGAAAATTTACTAAGTTCTACCATGTTTCCCTCACTCTTTTAAAGCTTAACACCGATGACTCAAAAGAATTCAGATAAGTGGAAGGCACTTTAAAGTTAATTGCTCCATTTTATAAATTGCATTGCTCAAATTCAAGAGTAAAAGCCATTTCCTAGTTTTTGTCAGGTATCTTCTTTCACTGTGTATTGGATGTCACTTAATTCATAGTCTACAATGATTTAACCGTCTTATTATGCAGTTATTTCTGGTAATGTCCTTCACTCTTGACTTTGCAAATTGAAATATATTTTATTGATCTAGATGCATTAAGTGTTTCAGACACTCTAGCATATTCCACCTCGCCAGCAGTTACTTTAGGAAGGCCTACTTGAACATAAACGAGGATCCCTTGGATAAATCTTTACCTTTCAATAATGACTTTGAAATGGTCAAAATGATCATGAGTCCTCAAATATTCCCAAAACATTTCTTAGCATGTGAATAAAAAAATGACAGAGAGATTTTTTAGGCTTGAAGTTGGCCTGTTTTGATTAGCAGCTTCACTGTGAAATCCATTCAGAAACCACATAACTCGTTTTACATCGAACATTTTTATGTACACTTCAGATGAATTACTATTTCCAGAACACTCCCTCCATTAGACAAGAATTTTCTTCACTGTACATAGACAACGCAGACAATAAATTAGATGAATGCACATGAGCTTAATATATCAATATGTTCTGTGAACCTAGTTAACATTAATAGGTTTAGTAACCCATGGACCTTTTACAGATTCACAACACACATATGTGCAAACAAACACACACATGCAAGGGCTATATTTACAGATAAGCCTGTCTGTTTGTAGATTGATCAGTGGGTAAAATAAGATTTATCTCTTTTTCCATCATAACTAACTTTTCTTCAACAATGAATATAAAACTTTTTCAATACTAAAAAACAAAGAATTTTACAGTGAGCATCCCCAAACCAACCTCTTAGAATCAATCATCGGAGTTGTGCAATACTTGATATAGTGCATATCTACATCTATCAATCCAACAAGTCATCGTATTTATTTGTTGCATTTCCAAGTTGCAGACATCAGTATATGTTCCCCTATATATTTCAGCAAACATACCAACGTAACTAATTTTTACATAACAGTTTCCAAGAATGGATCATTTGGGGTGATCTTAAATATCATAAGCTACTCAGAATTTTAGTCTAGTTGGTCTGGCTTTGGCAAAGATTCAGTATTCTCCCTTCTCTTTTTTGACTTCATCTACAACTCCCTGGAGCCTGATACTAATTGTCCTAACTCTGTGTCCCCATCTCTATCCTTTCCCCTACAGTGCACTGACTTGTGTATGCAACCATGAATCAGTTAAAGTTCTTGAACCAAAGTGCTTACAGCCATATGGGTGGTGTAAAATCAGTACCAGCAAAGACAGATGACAGCCAGAGTATTGCAAATCATGAAAGGCAGTGGTACTTGATAGAGTGCCTCGCAGTGTCTGAAACGTAGATGGTACTCGATAAACCTTTATGGATATAAGAATGGGAGAAGAGAGGAAGAGAGGGACGGAGAGAGGGAGGGAGAGAGGGAAGGAGAGGAAGGGACGCCATTAGCTGGATAAGTAAAGGCTCCTTGGAAGAGTTGACACTTGAATGAGGTTTCATGAAGACAGGGGTACGACTCATATCGATAGAAAATTTTAAGCAAACCCTCAGCTGGGCATAATCTCCTTAGCACATTGATTAAAAGTGGAAATGGCCAATATTTGTATTCTTGGTGGTGGAAACTTGACTGGGGAAAGCTTCCAGAAGACAAAATAGCATTCATGAGTGTTTTTAAAACAGATGATTTCATAGGAGGCTGTTTTAAGGACTTAAGATTCAGATAGAAACTGCAAGGGTAGAGATGAGTGAGTGGCAAGTGTGGGACACAAGCAAGTTGCTAAAGCCAATAACAGATGCATAACTTTTAGTTAACAACCCCAGTATTTATCAGGAAAATGATCATGTCTCAACACACATCTTACACAGAAAGCCAAAATAATGTTTTTGACATTTCCATTTGGAACCAGCAACCCTCCTATGTATGTATATGACAACGAAGATGCCTTTCCCAGGTTGACTCGTGATGATAGCCTAGCAAACAGAGAAAATATTGGTGTGTTCCCTAAAAATGAGGAGGTAAGATTTTTGGCTTTCAAAGGTCGAAAATATTTAATAATCAAGAAAACTATGTGTTTGCACATAATAAAAAATCAAGATAAAAATAAAGCATCTCTCTAAAATTTTTCTTCTAATTCCAAAAGATTTTCAGAATTACAGTCTGGATGCCTGGAAGCTGAACTAGTGTTTTTATTTCTTTAAATAATTTTTAAATTATTCTAATTATTTAGCACTGCCAGAGGTTCGCTTTAAGTAATTGGACTTGAAGTGCTTTTGTTTACTTTGTCTAGGACCATGACCAGACCTGGGAGGCAGCCAGGTAAGCATAAGAGATGAGAAACCACCATCGGATAGAAGGGGTGAAATAATTTATCAGCTGACAAAGGGTTTGTTAAGTTACCTGGGGTCTTTAATTATGCTTTGCTACTATTGCTAGCTATCTAAAGTCTTGTATGTTATGTAACATGATCTGAACTTGCTTGGGCTATATTATCTGTGTGGTCCCTCTGGAAAAGTAGGCAGTTTACGTGATACAGATGTTAATTAAAGTTGCTTATCTCTTGGAAATAAGACTATAAATATAAGGTAGAAATTATATAGTTCACACTGCCTCCATCATAACTCTTCTTGGTTGCCAAAGAGCAAGGTGACTTCAAATTAATTCACTGAATGATACACTGGTCATTTTATTAGACAACCAGGAAGCACCAACAGTTAAAATCCTTGACCAATTTTCAAGAGCTCTCACAAACTGGCATTGTGATTTCACAATATTGCATAACCAGGTAGTATTGTTCTTTAATCACACACATGAATGCATTCTAAGTATATTTTGGATCTTTTTCCTTCTCCACACTTAACCCCTTTAGAGCTGGCTCTGAGCTTTTATTGTCATTTGTCAAATCAAAAAGTAGCAGAAAGCAATAATAATAGGACCATTAATGTATAGTTGTTTGAGTATGTGTTCTGAAATCAGGCCACCTAGATTTCTATTTTGGCTCTTCTATCAACTACCTGTGAAACCCCCAATGAGTTACTTGACCTTCCTGTGTCTGAGGAGTTTCGTTTATAAAAACAGAGATAGTAATCATACTTGCTTTCTACAGTCAGGGCAATTTTTTTTAAATGGAGGTAAGATTTATATAACATAATACCACAAATCATTTTAATTAAGTGACGCTTAGGACAGGACATTCACAGCATTGGTAACTCACCTCTGTCTTGTTGCAAGATATTGTCATCACCCCAACAGCGAACTCCATACACATAGAGCAGTTACTCCCCATCCCCTCCTGCCTACAGCCCCTAGCTACCACCTGTCTGATTTCTATCTCTATGGACTTATTTATTCTAGACATTTTATATAAGTGGAATTACACAATATGTGCTATTTTGTTTCTTGTTTCTTTTGCTTAGCGTGATTTGGGAGTTTATCCACATTGTACCAGGTGTATGTCATTACTTTTTCTGGCTGAATAATAATCTATTACATGGAAATACCACATTTTGTCTATCCATTCATCAGCTGATGGACATTTGGGTTGTTTCTGCCTTTTGACTTTATAAATAATGCTGCTAAGAACGTTTGTGTACAAGTTTTTGTGTGGAAATATGTTTTCATTTCTCTTGAACCTAGGTGTGGAATTCCTGGGTCATATGGGAACTCTATGTTTAGCCATTTGGAGAAGTGCCACACTGTTTTCCAAAGCGACTGCACCATTTCAAATTCCCACCAAGTAGATGAATGTTTTAATTTCTTCATATCCTTGTCGATACTTGTTATTTTCCTTTTTAATTTTTTATTATGCCTAACTCAGTAGCCATGAAGTGGCATCTATTTGTAGTTTTGATTTCATTGGCCTAATAATGAATGAGATTGAGCATCTTTTCTTTTTTTCTTTTTTTATTTTTTTATTTTTGTTTTTTTTTTTTTTTTTGAGCATCTTTTCAAAGTCCTCTTGGCCTAATATCATTTTTAATAAAGACTGATTGAGTACTAGATAATACGTGTATAGTACATGCCATGTGTCAGGTATTATATTAAGTACTTTACATATATATACACATGCATATATATATATATATATATATATATAATCATTTAATCTCAAAATAAGTATACTATCATTATATGTAAAGTTTTTAGAACAGTACTTCACAAATGATAAATGTGAGTTAGGATGGAAAACCAGAGAGAACAAGCATAGAAAAGAACATAATGTTATTGAAATGTAAGAAGATAACTTATTCACCATTAGTTAATCTTCCACTGAATAACCAAAAGAGGGGCACTTGGGTGCCTCAGTCAGTTAAGCGCCTACCTTTGGCTCAGGTCATGATCTCCAGGTTCTGGGACTGAGTCTCATATCCTGCTTCCTGCTCAGTGGGGAGTCTATTTCTCTCTCTCTCTCTCTCTCTCTCTCTCTTTCTCTCTCTCTTTCTCTTTCTCCCTCTACCTCTCCCACCACTCCTTCTATCAAAATAAACATATAAAATCTTTTAAAAAAAGAAAGAATACCCAAAAGATACGAGAATTGTTTCTCTAACCCTCTCTGTCATTCCAGAATATGCCAAATGTAGAACAATCACTTCATTGCTTTTAGTTCATCAAGAATGAGGATTCTGTTCTTAAGGTAGACCAGAAGTCCTTTTAGGGTTTTGTTCCTACATAAACCTAAAAGAAGTTCTATTCTATTCACATATTCATTTGTTCATTCATACTTTCAACAAATATGCATTGTGCTTGTCATATGCCAGAAGCTGTTCTAGGAGTTTTATAATAACAATTTACAAACAAACAAACAAAAAGAAAATGATGGGGAAAGGATCTTCCTTTTGGAGCTTACCATCCTTAGAACAGAAAACAAACAGTAAACAAGAAGCAAGAAGTATAAAAAAAAAAAAAAAAAAAGAAGCAAGAAGTATGCCTACATCATGAGGAAAAAGAAAGAGCAGAAGGGATGGGACATTGGGAAGCACAGCTAAGGGTCAGCTGAGGAAGTGAGGTGGAGTCCTGTCCACTCCTTAGTGGGAGTCCCTCCTTGCCCTTTCGAGTCCTCCCACCAGGAGTGGGAAGAAGAGGGTAGGGGGATCGTAAGAAGAGGAGACTCTACCTCAAATGCAGCCACTCCTTTAATCTGCTACAGGAAAAATCTGCACCTCTAATTCTCATACCTATAATCTTGAGAGTGAGAACACAACTAGTTTACACTTTCTTTAGTATTTGATGTGACGTGGAGATTTGCTTGTTCCATCTATCACAGCCCATTTAGAGTAGTTAGAAATATGAGGTTCACCATTGGCAGGGACATTGCAACAAATGACTAATTGTTTGGAAATGTCCAATTAAGTTCTGAGCAAGCAAAAAAGGAGCTGATTATGTACCTAATGTCAGAGGTTAGCATGAAATTATTTACCACCAGACATGGCTGGGTTACTAACACCCAGAAAAGTGGTGTGGCCATGATGATGTGTAAGGCAGACTCACGCTGTGTAATACCACTCTTTCTTTTCTGTACTTGGATCCTCCTGTATGAATTAAAGAGGTGGGGGAAATATTAGGAAGAAATTAAACCCAGACAGCCTTGATTTTCTTCTTGCTAGCATCAAGCAGATGACCTTGGGCAAATCCATTGCTTTACTATAAAATGGATACAGTAACACCTATTTTGTAGGATTATTGTTAAAATGATCTATAATGGGTGAAAAAGACCCAGGATAGCATCTGAAAGAGAGTAGGCACATATACAATACAGTAGTAGGAGCTGAAGTGCTTGTGATTATGTTGTTTGTGGCATCTGGCCAAAATCACCCTGACCACAGGTGGGCACTAAAAGAAGCTTCAGGGGGGCACCTAGGTAGCATTAATTCTTGATCTCAGCTCAGGTCTTCATCCCAGGGTCATGAGTTCAAGTCCTGCATTGGGCTCCATGCTGGGCGTGGAGCCTACTTCAAAAAAAGAAAAAAAAGAGCTTCGGGACACTCTAAAACCCAACCTCAAACTCACTAAGGCTGAAATATGCAGACCAAAGAATCTGACACTCAGCAGTTGAAAAGGAAGTTCACTTTCTCTAATATTTGTAGTCACAAGGAGAAGAAAACTGCCTAGGACCTGGCAGGTGGTGGGGATGCTCCAAGTGTCAGAGCTGAGTCTGAGACTCAAGCCAAAAGATGTCCACCTAAGTATCACTTCTGTTTCCTAGGCCTATGACCTTGGGCAACTCACCTAATCACATCAACGAGAGCCTGTTATCTCAGCTGTGAAATGGGACCCTAATAATGTCTATGAAAGCCCATTGTAAATTATAAAGCACTATACAAAAACATTATTATAAATAAAATGTATGAATACCTACATTTCTGCATTTAACAGCAAGCACAGAATCAAAAGTATACAGGCCTTTTAAACTATAAATTATTGCAAATATGATTGACCATTATTTCTAAATATGCAGATAGCAACTGATAGGGTGGAATTGAGAAACTAGTCCATGCAGCTCAAATTTCTGGCATCAAACACAAGAGTAGTAGAGTTTATCAAAGAATTCTGAAGCATTTCAAATATCCTTTATTAATCCTGACTGGTTACAGTCATACCCATGATTTTGTTTTTCTAATATCCTTTGAACTCTATTATTGTCCATACTCACAGGGTGAGAAAATTAAAGACCAAAGAAATGCAGCCCCCAATGTCTCAAAAGTCACTTGGTGGGAGAATGATGACTAAGATTTAGGAGGATTTTTTCTTCTTGTCATTAATGTCCGTTATTAATAGCATCCAGTTTATATTCTCCCAGGTATATTCCATGAGTTCATCCCTCAGCTGGGCCCTAGGAGTGCTGCGTGCTGTAAAGAGGCTGCAGAGCTTCTAAAGGGAACTTGTGGTCCAGTAACCACATAAGCAAAGTCACAATTAGAGAAATACCCTTGCATTTGGTAATAATGGGGTCTGCAGGGGAGGCTGAGGCAAATGGGAGATCAGGAGGGACTTCCAGAGGAAGTGATGATGGAGTTGATACTTAAGGAATGGCTGTGTATGCCTCAGCAAGAGTGGGCAGCCAGATGGGTCCAGGTTGGGGGAAACAGCCCAAACTTACTGTGGCCACCATGGTGGCCACAGCTAAAAAGCAGGGACCATGCAGGGAAGGGCCCCAGATGAGGCAGGGGAAACTAGCAGGGCCACTCAGGTCCTCAAGACTCTCCCCAGGACCAAGTAGGACAGGGAGGGTGGCAGATGCTGAGTCACGGGTTCAAGGCCATATGGACTTCGTAGTCTGCTTTTCAGAGGCTGCCCAAAAGTACATCTCTGAGGACGTTAGAAATGTCCCTGGGAAACTCATACTGAGATCCCCCAACCCAGTATTTCATTGTGTTTTCTTGTTCCAGCCTTCTTAATTCTAGTGATTTTAGTAATTGATTAAGCTGATCAAATCATGGAAAAACATAGGGGCACCTGGGTGGTTCAATGGTTGAATGTCTGCGTTTGGCTCAAGTCGTGATCCCCTGAGGTCCTGGGATCAAGTCCTGCCTTGGGCTCCCCGCAGGGAGCCTGCTTCTCTCTCTGCCTGTCTCTGCCTCCCTCTGTGTGTCTCTCATGAATAAATAAGTAAAATCGAAGAAGAAGGAGGAAGAAGAAGAAGAAGAAGAAGAAGAAGAAGAAGAAGAAGAAGAAGAAAAAAAAGAAGAAGAAGAAGAAGAAAAAGAAAGAAAGAAAGAAAGAAAGAAAGAGAAAAGAAAGAAAGAAAGAAAGAAAGAAAGAAGAAAGAAAATGTTTTAGTAGAAAAACAAGAATGGTTTCTGGAGAGAGGCAATTTTGCAGATGGGAAACTAAATTCTCTAATACAGGCCTCTCTCTGAGACTGTCTGTGGAGCCCATGCTAGAACTATCAGAAAGATCCAGAACAGCTTGCAGGACCTGAGCCTCTGTCCCTGGTTTCCAATAGGGGATGGCACAACTCGCTGCAGACCCAGCCCCTCAGTTCATGCAGGACTAGTTGTCTGAACAAAGGCGCAAAATCAGAGAATGCAAAGCCTTCTAGAACCCATGGAATTCTCTCTTAATTTTGTGAGTATAAAAGACACACAATTTTGTGAGTATAAAAGTGGATATAAAGACAAGAGGATCTTTGCTAAGTTTCTCAGTAATTATTCTGACTTTGAGAAAACACAACTCTTAGGCTAGTGTATTTCCCTCTTACGTGAGAAATCTAGGTATTAAAAAAAGGAAGTTGGGTCAGCCCTGGTGGCTCAGCGGTTTAGCACCGCCTGCAGCCCAGGGCATGATCCTGGAGACCCAGGATCAAGTCCCACGTCAGGCTCCCGGCATGGAGCCTGCTTCTCCCTCTGCCTGTGTCTCTGCCTCTCTCTGTGTGTGTCTCTCATGAATAAATAAATAAAAATCTTTAAAAAAAATCTTTAAAAAAATAATAAAATAATAAATAAATTTAAAAAGGAAGTTGTATCAGAAAATTGAAACCTCTGCAACATCACTTCTTGGATGACCATCGTCCCTTTGACCTCACTTAAGATTACATCAAAGAAAAACACTTACAATGACCGGTTCATTCGTGTAGTGATAGTAGACTAGGGAAATCGTGAATGACGATGCCAATGACATTATTATTTTTACTTTGTTTTCTTCGCCGAGTCCCAAGAGGATGGTAGAATCTGAAAAAGTAACTAAGGATTAACATTTTTAAAATAGCACTTAGAGTAGAGATTTTCAGGTAGGGTATGTTTAAACATGTAGGCAAATAATTAAAATTTATGTTTCGAGAGTTATTAATTTGCTTTCTATAAGTGGCCTGTTATTGCCTATTAGCAGGTTGTGAAAATAAATATGACTAAAACTCTCGCACAACTTCGTAGAACAAAAAGCAAAAGGAGATGCTCAGAGGCTGAGCTGCCCAAGCGCAGCTCACGTTCACGCAGCTTCTTTCCATTTGCCTTTACAGGTCACAGCACCTATTCCACTGAACTTCATAGACACTTTACAGAGACAATCAGAGCAGTTTTCCAATTTATCTTCAGCCTTATAATTCTAAATGAAAAGCTTGTGGAAAAAAAGAGATTTCTAGAAAAATGCCCCTAACCTTTGGATTAATAAAGTGGATACAAGATGACAGAGTCCATTTATTTTCATCATAAATGTCTTTGAGCCTCAGGACATCAGGAAGCGTTTTTGCCTTGAGGAACCTTCCAAGCTGGTTGGGAGTCTTGGCGTGAGTGGCAGGAGGCTGACAGAGATGGGGCAAGAGCTCAAACCCAGGCCTATTCTACTCCAAAAACTGCACTCTTTGTGGCTAAGCCATATCTTCTCATATCACTAAGGTTCTGAATATTATTGCAAGGAAGAGACATGTGGGACGTAAGCTCAGACCTGGTTGCTCTGAAGGCACAATGGCTTGTTCTGCCATCCTCTGAAAGCATGGGGATCATGGCTGGTCTTTATTCGGGCTATGATTGCTCCTGCAGTGACACAGCCATCATTTTGCGAGACTCTGAGCAGCCCAGAACACTTTCTTTTCCTTCTGTGTGGGCTGCTCAGATGGCAGAACTGCCAAGAGCTCAGTGTGTCAGGTCCCCAGTCACTTTGCAGTGTGGGTGACCTCACCGGCCAGAAGCTCACTACAAAGCACCTTACTTCAGCTCCTTGGTGTCACCCAGGGGAAGCATAGCAGCCAGGGTGGCCGATGGAACCACTGGAGGCTAGGTCCTTAAAATGGGACCAGGAAGAGCACTGGATCTAGACAGTTTCCAAGGGGAATTTTAGCAAACTCTTTAACAACAGATCACCTGCTGCTGTTAAAATTGCTTCACAACATTGTGTGGGATTGGCAGGGAGGGTGGGGCAACCTAACAAAACCAGTACATTGATCTTAGAAAGCTCACCAAAGGACAAAAACCACCAAGTAATATTATGTTTGAAAAGTAATAGGGGCACCTGTGTGGCTGTTGAGCATCCGCTTTCTGCTCAGGTCGTAATCCCGGAGTCCTGATCGAGTATTGCATGGATCTCCCGGGAGCCTCCTTCTTCCTCTACCTGTGTCTCTGCCTCTCTCTGTATGTCTCTCATGAATAAATAAATAAAATCTTTTTAAAAAAAATAAGGAAAGAAAAGTGATGAACCAAGCTTTCATATGATGGCAGCAGCCAGGACACAGTAGCAGTTAGGATTAGGAGGAAATGGCCCATGACCAAGTCTTGCTTATTCCAGGAATAGAAGGATGGTTTGCCATAATGGAACCAATTCTTACAATTCAACACACTAAGATATCTAAGGAAAAAATGATAAGATCTTCTGCATAGATCTTACCTCCAAAACTAGCACCGACCCTAAGGAAAAAAGACCAGACGCATTTCAGTTCAAATCAGGAATAAGACAAGGATGGTCACTGTCCCCTCAGTCCATAAAATTGTCCTGAACTTGCTGCAATCAAACGTGAAACTAGGAATACAAATATTTTATCAGATGATTCTCCATCATTCTCAAAAGATAGACTCACGTGCAAATTAAGCTGTCCAGGATCTTATTTTTTACCTACAGATTGGAGAAAACTAGCAAGCATTGTGACACATTATGGGCTGGCACTCTCTCATGTTGCTGACGGGAGTGCAAAGTGATATGTCTTCTCCGATGGAGACTGTGACAGTCTCTGTCACAAACACACATGCACATATCTTTCCACCATCAGATCCACTACTGGTAATATTTACACATACCAGTTACACATGTTACGTAAGTGAAGAATTATGTAGACTGCAGCATTGTGTGGAATAGTAAAAACACAGAAAAAAACCTAAGTGGCGGCCAGTTGACTAAGCTATCATCCATCCAAGTATCCATCCATCCACCATGATCCATCCATGGAGTCTAATGCTGACATAAAGGGAAAGAGGACGCTCCTTGGGAATGGACATGGACTAATTCTCCTCTGGGGTACATCAAGTGAGCAAGAGCGGGATGGAGACCAATATCTGCAGTAAATTCCTGTTTGTGTACAGGAAGCTCCCATTTGTATGACAAGAAGAAAAGAATTTATAAGTTTATATATGCATAAAACATCCTCTAAAAGGAATCATGGGACACAGAAAGCATTGGATGTCTGTGGGGCAGAACACTGAGTGAGGGATGAGGATGTCAGGGAAGCATTGTCATTTGGAGCTCTTAAATTCTGAAGCATCTGAACACAGTATTTATTTTTTATTCTCAAAAAATAAATGAATAAAATGCAAATGAAGGAAGAAAGGAGAAAACAGAGAAAGAGCAGGGGGTATGGCAAGAATCTCACTGAGCAGCTGATGTAGTCCAAGCAGCTAAAAGGATGCCCCGTGTACAGGAGGGGTGAGGCCAGAGAAGAACAGTGTGGGTGTTGCCTATGGTGGGAACACAGGAGCAGGGTCGGGGCTAGTAGGTACGGGAGGGGAGGATGTTCAAAGGGTAACAGGAATTTGGGTTTCACCAGAATGAGCAGAGGAAGAATCAAAGGCAGAAAGCCTAGGGCAGCATTGCATAGGGCATTGGGCTCCAAGCTTGACAGGAGCTGTGTTTTATTTGGCAGACAATGGGAAACCATCAGAGGCTTTTTATTAGAGAAGAAACATGATCAAACATGTTCTATTAAGGGCTTTAACCCATTACCAGCTGAGAAAATAGGTTTAAAGGAAAAAGTCTAGCACATCAGCTCCTTGAGCACAGAAACTCAGGCAGGTTCGGCCCTGTAGACCCCTACCTGGAGCGGAGCCTGGTGCACACAATAGGGGCACCTGCAAGTAGGGCTAGCTAGGGCACTTCCCATATGCCAGATGCTATTCTAGCATGTTCCATGAAGGGCCAGATTTAATCCTGGCAACAACCATATGAGGGGGCTTTGCCATTGTCCCCATTTTACAGATGGGAGAAATTGATACTGGGGTTGATGAAAAGCTTGCCCAGAGTCATGGCCAGGCAGGGCGGAGCCTGGATTCACCAAGCACTCTGTCTGTATAGTCTGTGGTTTTAAAGAATAGTAAAACTCTGTTTTAAATACCTCTGTAAACTAGGATTGTGGTGGTGGACATGAACGGAAAGACAAAAATTCAGAAAAAAATGCAATAGCATACTAAGCCAGGAAATATTAGGTGACATCTTTACAGTTGCCATTGAATAGGATCCTGAACATGAAAGAAGGAAGGAAGGAAGGAAGGAAGGAAGGAAGGAAGGAAGGAAGGGAGGGAGGGAGGGAGGGAGGGAGGAAGGAAGGAAGGAAGGAAGGAAGGAAGGAAGGAAGGAAAGAAAGAACGAAAGATAGGCACCTGGGTGGCTCAGTGGTTGAGCAACTGCTTTTGGCTCAGGGTGTGATCCCAGGGTCCTGGGATCGAGTCTTGTATTGGGCTCCCTGCATGGAGCCTGCTTCTCCCTCTGCCTGTGTCTCTGCCTCTCTCTGTGTGTGTCTCTCATGAATAAATAAATAAAAATCTTTAAAAAAATCTTTAAAAAAATAATAAAATAATAAATAAATTTAAAAAGGAAGTTGTATCAGAAAATTGAAACCTCTGCAACATCACTTCTTGGATGACCATCGTCCCTTTGACCTCACTTAAGATTACATCAAAGAAAAACACTTACAATGACCGGTTCATTCGTGTAGTGATAGTAGACTAGGGAAATCGTGAATGACGATGCCAATGACATTATTATTTTTACTTTGTTTTCTTCGCCGAGTCCCAAGAGGATGGTAGAATCTGAAAAAGTAACTAAGGATTAACATTTTTAAAATAGCACTTAGAGTAGAGATTTTCAGGTAGGGTATGTTTAAACATGTAGGCAAATAATTAAAATTTATGTTTCGAGAGTTATTAATTTGCTTTCTATAAGTGGCCTGTTATTGCCTATTAGCAGGTTGTGAAAATAAATATGACTAAAACTCTCGCACAACTTCGTAGAACAAAAAGCAAAAGGAGATGCTCAGAGGCTGAGCTGCCCAAGCGCAGCTCACGTTCACGCAGCTTCTTTCCATTTGCCTTTACAGGTCACAGCACCTATTCCACTGAACTTCATAGACACTTTACAGAGACAATCAGAGCAGTTTTCCAATTTATCTTCAGCCTTATAATTCTAAATGAAAAGCTTGTGGAAAAAAAGAGATTTCTAGAAAAATGCCCCTAACCTTTGGATTAATAAAGTGGATACAAGATGACAGAGTCCATTTATTTTCATCATAAATGTCTTTGAGCCTCAGGACATCAGGAAGCGTTTTTGCCTTGAGGAACCTTCCAAGCTGGTTGGGAGTCTTGGCGTGAGTGGCAGGAGGCTGACAGAGATGGGGCAAGAGCTCAAACCCAGGCCTATTCTACTCCAAAAACTGCACTCTTTGTGGCTAAGCCATATCTTCTCATATCACTAAGGTTCTGAATATTATTGCAAGGAAGAGACATGTGGGACGTAAGCTCAGACCTGGTTGCTCTGAAGGCACAATGGCTTGTTCTGCCATCCTCTGAAAGCATGGGGATCATGGCTGGTCTTTATTCGGGCTATGATTGCTCCTGCAGTGACACAGCCATCATTTTGCGAGACTCTGAGCAGCCCAGAACACTTTCTTTTCCTTCTGTGTGGGCTGCTCAGATGGCAGAACTGCCAAGAGCTCAGTGTGTCAGGTCCCCAGTCACTTTGCAGTGTGGGTGACCTCACCGGCCAGAAGCTCACTACAAAGCACCTTACTTCAGCTCCTTGGTGTCACCCAGGGGAAGCATAGCAGCCAGGGTGGCCGATGGAACCACTGGAGGCTAGGTCCTTAAAATGGGACCAGGAAGAGCACTGGATCTAGACAGTTTCCAAGGGGAATTTTAGCAAACTCTTTAACAACAGATCACCTGCTGCTGTTAAAATTGCTTCACAACATTGTGTGGGATTGGCAGGGAGGGTGGGGCAACCTAACAAAACCAGTACATTGATCTTAGAAAGCTCACCAAAGGACAAAAACCACCAAGTAATATTATGTTTGAAAAGTAATAGGGGCACCTGTGTGGCTGTTGAGCATCCGCTTTCTGCTCAGGTCGTAATCCCGGAGTCCTGATCGAGTATTGCATGGATCTCCCGGGAGCCTCCTTCTTCCTCTACCTGTGTCTCTGCCTCTCTCTGTATGTCTCTCATGAATAAATAAATAAAATCTTTTTAAAAAAAATAAGGAAAGAAAAGTGATGAACCAAGCTTTCATATGATGGCAGCAGCCAGGACACAGTAGCAGTTAGGATTAGGAGGAAATGGCCCATGACCAAGTCTTGCTTATTCCAGGAATAGAAGGATGGTTTGCCATAATGGAACCAATTCTTACAATTCAACACACTAAGATATCTAAGGAAAAAATGATAAGATCTTCTGCATAGATCTTACCTCCAAAACTAGCACCGACCCTAAGGAAAAAAGACCAGACGCATTTCAGTTCAAATCAGGAATAAGACAAGGATGGTCACTGTCCCCTCAGTCCATAAAATTGTCCTGAACTTGCTGCAATCAAACGTGAAACTAGGAATACAAATATTTTATCAGATGATTCTCCATCATTCTCAAAAGATAGACTCACGTGCAAATTAAGCTGTCCAGGATCTTATTTTTTACCTACAGATTGGAGAAAACTAGCAAGCATTGTGACACATTATGGGCTGGCACTCTCTCATGTTGCTGACGGGAGTGCAAAGTGATATGTCTTCTCCGATGGAGACTGTGACAGTCTCTGTCACAAACACACATGCACATATCTTTCCACCATCAGATCCACTACTGGTAATATTTACACATACCAGTTACACATGTTACGTAAGTGAAGAATTATGTAGACTGCAGCATTGTGTGGAATAGTAAAAACACAGAAAAAAACCTAAGTGGCGGCCAGTTGACTAAGCTATCATCCATCCAAGTATCCATCCATCCACCATGATCCATCCATGGAGTCTAATGCTGACATAAAGGGAAAGAGGACGCTCCTTGGGAATGGACATGGACTAATTCTCCTCTGGGGTACATCAAGTGAGCAAGAGCGGGATGGAGACCAATATCTGCAGTAAATTCCTGTTTGTGTACAGGAAGCTCCCATTTGTATGACAAGAAGAAAAGAATTTATAAGTTTATATATGCATAAAACATCCTCTAAAAGGAATCATGGGACACAGAAAGCATTGGATGTCTGTGGGGCAGAACACTGAGTGAGGGATGAGGATGTCAGGGAAGCATTGTCATTTGGAGCTCTTAAATTCTGAAGCATCTGAACACAGTATTTATTTTTTATTCTCAAAAAATAAATGAATAAAATGCAAATGAAGGAAGAAAGGAGAAAACAGAGAAAGAGCAGGGGGTATGGCAAGAATCTCACTGAGCAGCTGATGTAGTCCAAGCAGCTAAAAGGATGCCCCGTGTACAGGAGGGGTGAGGCCAGAGAAGAACAGTGTGGGTGTTGCCTATGGTGGGAACACAGGAGCAGGGTCGGGGCTAGTAGGTACGGGAGGGGAGGATGTTCAAAGGGTAACAGGAATTTGGGTTTCACCAGAATGAGCAGAGGAAGAATCAAAGGCAGAAAGCCTAGGGCAGCATTGCATAGGGCATTGGGCTCCAAGCTTGACAGGAGCTGTGTTTTATTTGGCAGACAATGGGAAACCATCAGAGGCTTTTTATTAGAGAAGAAACATGATCAAACATGTTCTATTAAGGGCTTTAACCCATTACCAGCTGAGAAAATAGGTTTAAAGGAAAAAGTCTAGCACATCAGCTCCTTGAGCACAGAAACTCAGGCAGGTTCGGCCCTGTAGACCCCTACCTGGAGCGGAGCCTGGTGCACACAATAGGGGCACCTGCAAGTAGGGCTAGCTAGGGCACTTCCCATATGCCAGATGCTATTCTAGCATGTTCCATGAAGGGCCAGATTTAATCCTGGCAACAACCATATGAGGGGGCTTTGCCATTGTCCCCATTTTACAGATGGGAGAAATTGATACTGGGGTTGATGAAAAGCTTGCCCAGAGTCATGGCCAGGCAGGGCGGAGCCTGGATTCACCAAGCACTCTGTCTGTATAGTCTGTGGTTTTAAAGAATAGTAAAACTCTGTTTTAAATACCTCTGTAAACTAGGATTGTGGTGGTGGACATGAACGGAAAGACAAAAATTCAGAAAAAAATGCAATAGCATACTAAGCCAGGAAATATTAGGTGACATCTTTACAGTTGCCATTGAATAGGATCCTGAACATGAAAGAAGGAAGGAAGGAAGGAAGGAAGGAAGGAAGGAAGGAAGGAAGGGAGGGAGGGAGGGAGGGAGGAAGGAAGGAAGGAAGGAAGGAAGGAAGGAAGGAAGGAAGGAAGGAAGGAAGGAAAGAAAGAACGAAAGATAGGCACCTGGGTGGCTCAGTGGTTGAGCAACTGCTTTTGGCTCAGGGTGTGATCCCAGGGTCCTGGGATCGAGTCTTGTATTGGGCTCCCTGCATGGAGCCTGCTTCTCCCTCTGCCTGTGTCTCTGCCTCTCTCTGTGTCTCTCGTGAAGAAATAAATAAAATATTGAAAGAAAAAGAAAAAGAAAGGAAAGAAAAGAAAGAAAGAAAGAAAGAAAGAAAGAAAGAAAGAAAGAAAGAAAGAAGAAAGAAAAGCAAGCAGCATATGTCTTCATCCATTCAACAAATATTATTAATCACTGTGGGCAAAGAAATTCACTGGACTAGATATGGGATGAATAACAAATATCAGGGGCACCTAGTAAATATCAGTGGCTCCATCAGTTAAGTGCCTGACTCTTGATCTCAGTTCAGGTCTTGATCTCAGGGTCGTGAGTTCAAGCCCCACATTGGGCTGCACACTGGGTGTGGATCCCACTTTAAAAAGCATTATTAATCATCTGGGATTAATGAACTTTTACTTGGGGTTTTGTATATACCGTGCTACCAGAACTCAACAGTCATCCAATAAAGTAGATATTGCTAAGCCTATTTTATGTAGGAAGAATGGACAAATATCCATGAAAACCACTTTGCCACAGGCCACACAGCTAGTGTGTGGTAAACCCACACCCAAACCTGCATCCTGGGACTCTGGAGCCGTGGGCTGCCGCCCGTAGCCTCCCTCTCTGCCAACCTCAGAGCAGGAGTGTTTGCACAGAGATCTTTTCTAGCCCAAAGCCTCAAGCAGGCACCCACAGTATGGAGGGACATTGTTTTATTCCAGTCAAAATAGAGTTATAAGATGAATAAATATCTTGCCTTTTCCCCAACACCAGCCCTGGAGAGGATGGTTTTTAAATGTAGATTGTGCTGAGGACAGCAGAGCCATACATGCAGACGCAATGGGCATATAAATGTGTTCTGCATTGTTGGAAACTGAATTGGATGGTAAGGAATGGGAGTATGCCCTCTAGGAGTAGGGCCTTTTCAAGACATGCTGGAAGTCACACACCATCTGGGACTTCATGCCATGGGACCTAAGAGCATCCCAGAGAAATACAGTGTGTTCTTGTAGCCGTGTCTACAGTCCTGACTGTGGCTCCTCTGCAAAGCAGCCTTTGCTTGCCTGTGGAACTGCTGAAGTCCCCGGTTCCCAGAGGGGATGGGGACACATTACTCTTGGCTGTGAGCATCCCTTCGCATGCACACCAGAGGAGCCTGCTGCAAGCATCTTGCATTTACACAAACCAGGGTGAGCCACAGAGAATGAGGCAGGGAGGAAGCCCACCTGTCCCACAGATTTGGCTGCACCCTGGGGCAAGACCCCAGCACAGCAGGGTGATAGGGAGCCCCGCCTGTGTAGCTGCTGGTCAGTGGGGGGGCCACGTATGAGTGCAATGTACCCCAACTCCAGCAGCGTGTACTAAAAGCAGCCACAAAATGTCCCTCTCACAGACTGTCAACCAGGTGTGACACAACCTGATACAAACAGGGCTTAGGCTCAAGGGACATGGTGGCAAGTCTGTCCTGCAGCAATGACAGGAGGCCAGCAGGGAAGGAGCCGACACTGCCTTCCCACTTCCCCCTCTGACCTCACTATCTGGAAAGAATAACGCAGTCACACAGATCCATAAGCCTGTGGCAGGGGGATCAAGCACTCAGGTGAGGACACTGGGTCCACTGGACCTCCGGGCCTGCTCTTCCCTCAACGAGGTGAGCCTGTGGGTGCCCCCCCTACTCCTCCAGGGATGCAGGCTCATCCACAGACAGAGTCGCCAGGGCCTGGCCACCCTGGAGCCGCACTCCCCACACCTGGGCAGGCCTGTCCCCAGGGGCTTCCTCCAGCTCCAGAGCTCGGTGCCTGCTGTTACAGGGCTATTGCTTCTTTTTTTTCTTTTTTTTTTTAAGATTTTATTTAGTCATTTATGAGAGACCCAGAGAGGCAGAGACACGGCAAAGGGAGAAGCAGGCTCCCTGTGGGGAGCCCGATGTGGGACTCGATCCCAGGACCCCAAGATCACAGCCTGAGCCAAAGGCAGACAGTCAATCACTGAGCCAGGAGTTATTGCTTCTTATTAGGTATTGTCTCTTCACGTGCCCAGACTGTGAATTCCTGTAAGCAGGGGCTGCGTCTAAAAATTTCTGTGCCTGATTTTCTGAGGGTGTTTAGCAAATACTCATCAATGGACACTCAGCGTTGGACTCATCAGGTGCCAGAGGTTTCAGGCAGCTGCAAAGGGAGAGTCCACAAAGGGAGGGAGCACTCAGGAGGCACTTGTGAACATTATCTTCTGTTTAGAACAGGTCATTTGGGGATCATTGCTTTTTTTTTTTAAGATTTTTTTTTTCCAGTAATCTCTACACCCAAGATGGGGCTCGAACTCACAGCCCCAAGGTCAAGAGTCATGTGCTCTACTGATTGAGCCAGTCAGGTGCCCCTAGGGATTCTTGTTTTTACTGCCATGTGAGCTTTAATTTGGGAGGCCCTTGTGGTGCTCCTGTTCTTAAATTTTTCTTCAGTCCTAGAAGCTGAATAGGATTGAGGCCCACTCTCCATGCTCCTGGGAAGGTTCTAAATGTGTAAATGGCACAGTCTTTGCACACAAGGTGTTTATTATCTGAAGAGGGAAAGAATAGGCATTTGTATGCAGTCCTGAAGAAGGAAATAGAGCTAGAAGTCACATATCCATAGAGTCACATGTTTGTACCCAGGGACATAGAGAGAAGCTAGAGGAGAAGCGCTGAGCGGCTGTCCATCTCCAGGGTACATACAGTTGTCCAAATAAGCAGAATTGTCCCTTCCGGGCAGGGAGGACAGATGAAACCTTGTCTCTCAGCTTCCTGCGCAGACCTTCAATTAAGTCATATGATAAGGATTAATATTGTTTGTTGAATGTCAGCAATGTGCCAGACGTACGACACCATCCCTTCCTGGGAGTGTTAGACAGACGAGCAATTCAAACATAAAGTGGACCAGCTGACAGGGTAGCTCGGTCTCAGAGGTGAGCAGTTTCAGGGTTTATGGGCTGGCTCACTGGTTTGTTTGCTCTCCGGTTATTTTTCCCCAAATTTCCACCTGCTGTTCTGGGAAGGGAAAAAAAAAAAACACCTCCTGTGTGTTCTACACTGATATTCACTCCATGGCTACGCTTCTAGAATAGCTACTGACCTCGTTAGCCCACTTTTCTTAATACTAAAATCTGGTCAAAGCAGAACTGCTCTAAGGAGATCCTGCTTCCCAAACCTTCTCACACAGGTGCTGGGTGTGTTTATCCTCTTTTTCACTCAAATGACAATCATTAGCTTTCGCCTGAGGCATTCCTGAAAACTAGCTTCACTTCTAGTGAGCACGGTATAGAGACCATAGCCAGCCACAGAGGTGATTTTAGTGATTTTATGTATCCCTTCTTGCAGTATCCAGACCCCTGATTGGTGTGCTCCGGTTCTGATCTGAAGTACCGTGTCCGACCACCCGCGCCAGTAGGGTCCCCTGTTTGAGATATGGTCCCAGTGGGTTTTGCAAAGTTAGGATTGTGGAATCATTCCAAATGTACTAGTGAGAGAAGACAATCAGGAAAAGTGAAGGGCCAGGGCCCCCCGGGCGACTCAGCAGTTGAGCATCTGCCTTCGGCTCAGGGCGTGATCCCAGGGTCCTGGGACAGAGCCCCACAACCTGCTCCCTGCTCTGCGGGGCGTCTGCTTCTCCCTATTCCTCTGCCCCACCCCCTGCTCATGCTCACTCTCTTGCTCTCTCACTCTCTCTTTAAAAAAAAAAAAAAAACAACTTTTTTTTTTAAAAAAGAGAAGTGGAAGGTTCATATTCTAATGGTATTGCACACATAATATTACATATAAAGAGAGCGTCTCAGGTTGAAAGACAGGGGCCTGGCTGGCCTGGCTGGGATACACCCAGACTAACCTGTGGGCTTGTTATATTCTTTTCTATGTTTTATTCACAGTGTGAATGGAAGTAAGTACCAGGGTAAATCTGAATCAGAATACATGGTTAGCAGTTTGTTTTGTCTTCCCTCCTGCCTTGTTTTGGTTTGCTCATTAGTAATATGCCCCTGTTGTCACATTTTGTGGAGCGTGTGAGCTACTCAGACCAAAAGGGATTCCGAAGCTCTAATGCTTACTGCTTCAGAGTGTATGTGAATGCCTTAACCTAGTTTCTCCTTTTCTCATCAGTAAAAGGCAGCATTCCCAAAGATTGCCAAATATGAGGTCAGCACTGAGAATTTTAACTGGGTTGAAGAATAAAAAAAGTTGTTGGGCCATAAGTACGCCTGTGTTTTTATATACAGCCGCTCCACTTCTTGCTAATTAATCTGAGCAATTGTGTGGCTAAGATTCTGAAAACAGAAACAAAAGTCAATTAGTCCATGGTTGTCCTGATATACTTGGTAAGGTAACCAGCACACCTCACCCCCACCACAACCCTCTGTCTCTCTGGGAACCACTGGTGCTAGGGTCCCCTGAGGCCCGAGGCCCGGGACAGTCTGACCTGGAGCTACAGGTTGGAAAACTAAGTCAAGGGGAATCTTGAGTGTTTAGAAACATGGCAGCAAGTGTGGTCAGAATACGCGCTTTCTGTGAGTCCAAAGATCTGAACTCTAGTCGAGCTCCCACTTTCTAGTTACAGACAGAACCCTGAAGATCTGGGTCTTCACATCTGAAAAATTAGTTTATGATTAGTGTGTTCGTTGAGGTTTGGGAGCCAGTGACTGCCCTTCAGCTTGAATCCTCTGACAGATCACAGCACCAGTGATACCCAACAGACCCGTGGGCCCCGGTGAGACCAGGAAGAGATGTAGCCACAGTGAGAATCCTCTAGAATCACCTCTACATGGTAGAATGGCCCAAACCCACATCAGCTCCACGGATGAGCACCTGGGGCAACATGATTTATCTATGACAACTGGGAATGACATGCCATAACACACATCCCTTTCCTGAGAATGTCCTCCCTAAGCCTGAGTCCAAGGCCATCCTTTTATTACAGAAAAAAAAAAAAAAGGTAAACAACATACTTGTGAGAATGTCCAAATATCAGTAGGAAGTATAAAAATCAGAATATAGCATCTGACAGCCTGCCATCCGGGTAGGCTGTGGAGTATTTTTAGCATTGTGGGTACGTATGCTTTTTTCAAGTCATATACATGCTGTGATAGATGTCAGCAACAGACCTCAAAACTCAGCAGGCTCTGAATCCTCAGAGCCTATAGCCACCTGCACAAAACTGTATTTTTGTCAGAATTCCTCTTGTTCAGCTTGGAAGTTTATTCATGTTCTTCTTCCAAAACTGCACATAGAATCTAGGACCAGGAGACTGTTGTTTCCAGAATGTACATTTGAAATGACACCAGGACAGAAAATGCTAGGGAAACACAGCCCTTGGTGAGATCACCACATGGTTTTAAAGTCACCAACAGGAGGGCAGAGTACAATCAGGATGGTCGCCTGCCAACACATCTGGAATCTTCCAGGCGGAACAGCACACAAGCTGGAAGACCTCCCAGGTAACAAGATAATGGGAGACAAATTTTCTAGACAGACCCTTGTGCTGACCACTCCCTGTAGAAACACCTTTCTTCTTCTTCTTCTTCTTCTTCTTCTTCTTCTTCTTCTTCTTCTTCTTCTTCTTCTTCTTCTTTTTAAGATTTTATTTATCTACTTGGCAGAGAAGGAAAGGGAGAAAGAGAAAGAGAGCATGAGTTGGGAAGAGGCAGAGGCAGAGGGAAAAGCAGACAGACTCCTGGCTGAGCAGGGAGCCCCACGGGGGAGTCGATTCCAGGACCCAGATCATGACCTGAGCCGAAGGCAGACGCTTCACCACCTAAGCTACCCGGGTGCCCTGATCTCCATTTTTAAATAAGACTCTAAACTCTAAAATAAGGGCCTGCACGGCATGCTGCTTCTCCAGCCCTCTGTCCAGCCTTTCTCGTTTCCCTATATGTGAATGCTCACTTCATTTTCCTCCTCAGTGTGTGCCAGACACCTCCTGACCCTGGCCTGCCCTCTCGGATCTGGGAACTGGTCCTTGATAGGCCAGCCCTCTCCACGCAGTTATGTGGCCTGCCATCGGGCTCTCTGTAATTCTTATTGCACAAGGACTGCCATTTATCGAGGGCGCAGCACCCAACTAGGAATGTCACATATGTCATCTATTGTTATTCCCACAGGAGCCCAGAGAGATATGCATTATCCCCATCTTACAGGTGAGCAAAGTGAGGCCCAGAAGATGGGTGATGTGCCAAAGCCACCAACACCAATCTAAGAAACTGGTTTTGAATTCATGCAGTTTGAACTTGACCATGTGCAGGCTTCTTTCATATAATTTCTTGCAACTTTAGTTTTAGACCATACACATGTATAAAACAATTATTCTCAAACAGCATAGGGGTGGGGTGTCACCCGTACCACGCCCCACACAGTCAGAAAGCTGCACAAAACTTTGGACTGACCCAAAACGTAACTGCTAACTGGAAGCCTTACCAATCATGTAAACAGTTGATTATTACATATCCTGTGTGCTATATGCATTATGTACTGTATTCTTACAATGAAGTAAACTAGAGAAGAGAAAATGTTATTAAGAAAATCATAAGGGGGGCCTGGATGGCTCAGTCGGTGAAGTGTCTGCCTTGGGCTCAGGTCCTGGGATTGAGCTCTGCGTCAGGCTCCCTGCTCAGCGGGCGGTCTGCTTCTCCCTCTGCCCTGCTCATGCTCTCTCTCTCTCTCTCATGCTCTATCTGAAATAAATAAATAAAATCTTTTAAAAAAAAATCATAAGGAAGAGAATATATTTACAGTACTGTACTGGTTGAAAACAATCTGTGTGTAAGGGAACCCACGCAGTCCAAACCTGTCTTGTTCCAGAGCCTCGTTATTCATTGAGAACATACATACACACGGAGGTGTTCAGGGCCCCTGGGAGGGCCTAAGGCAAGGTCAGCATATTATATATCTTTGCACATGTCTGACTAGGGAAACGTTGTTCACAGTCCAATCGTAGATAAATGTGTCTGAATGCCAAGGATGTGCAGAGCATGTATCCTATGCTGGGTGAATGGCGATGATACACAGACAAGGTTCCAGCCCCTCTGGACCTGTGACACCCAAGAGCGGATGGTGTCACACAGAAGCCCAGCATGCTCCTATGGCCGTGCTCCACACACCTGTTCTGTTGGGGTGGGGGGAGACGGCAGCATCTTCCTCCCGGGCTTGACCAGGTGACTGCAAAAGGTGAGGTTGGACTTTCCAGGCCAAGAGACTGGCAAGTGCAGGGATACAGCAGAGACAATGATCCAGACTCTTTAATCGTTTTTTAAAAATTTTATTCATTCATTTGACAGAGAGGGAGAGAAAGGGAGAGAGAGGAAAAAAAACACAAGCAGGAGGAGCAGCAGAGGAAAAGGGAGAAGCAGACTCCTCACTAAACAGGGAGCCTGACGTGGGGCAATCCCAGGACCCTGGGGATCATGACCTGAGTGGAAGGCAGATGCTTAAGCCACCCAGGCACCCCAGTTCAAGACTCTTTTAAACCCAAAGTCCTCAATCTCAGGTATGTATTAGGATCACCTGCAAGGTGGGTTAAAACACCACTGACTGGTGAGTGTCACCCCCTGATTTTCTGACTCAGCAGGTGGAACTCAAGGACATGCACTTCTAGCAAGCTCCCAGGCAATGCTGGTGCTACTGGACCACCCTTGGCAAGTGCTGCTCTGAACATCACAGCTGGGGGGCCTCTGTAGGTCAGGATGTGCTTTCTAGGTTTGATCAATTCAGTGTTCATATCCATGTGTTACTTCAGAAACCATCTTTGCATTGCTTATGTTTATGAAGACATCCATAAATCTGTCCAATTTCCTTTTTTCCCCCCAATCTGCAGATTTCCCCTGTAAGGAAGCCATGAATCATTGAATTGAAAGTCAGGCTCCTGGCTGAACTGGCAGGTCCAGGCATGGGGCCGTGGGCTGGAGTGCCTGGCCTGCAGATGTCTTGTCACCCTCCCTAGCCCCCTCTTTGAACTTTTTGCTGGTCCAGAGCAGAGGTGGTCAAGCACACATCCTGCCAGGTTCACAAGCAGCTTCTTGTCTGGTGGACTGGTTGCTAGAAACCTCTCCCTTCCCAGCCCTGCTGGGAGTGCTAGACAGACACGTGGCTGTGTCTGAGGGCCATGAAAACAAAACGGATAATTTCAAACATGGGCTTGCTGCTACTAATCTGTATATGTCTGAACGTTCACAAGAGGAAACTGGCAATCCTAGTTTTCAGCTGAGGAAGCACAGAGGATAAGATTCTCGGTAATAATGGCAGCAAGCGAGCACTGGAGAGAGGGACCAGGAACCAGACAGGAGGGGGTTGCTGCTGCCCATTGGCCTAGCAAGGAAAGTGGGAGAGAAGAAAAGAGAAAGAAAGGGGCAAAATATGAAAGAAAGGGCAAAATGCGATGCCAGTCTCTTTTGGGCTCCATCCGTGTATATGCCGCCTAATTATCGGCGGGGGGTGGGGGGTGGACACGGTCAGTTGCCCTGCCCTCTGTGTCATTGTTCCCAAAGTTTCCAACGTCCTGCATCAGACAGAAGAAACCATATCCCTTAATGTTCCCAGGATTCTTTCCCAAGCCACTGACTTGGAACTCACACTCAACTATCTGCTTCCTATGCCCTTTGATAACTGTTGAAAGTAATTTGTTAGAGTCTGAGTTTCACCAGTGGAAGAGACCCTTTTATGGTTCTTCCCCTGCAAGCAGAAGAGCTGGACTATCAGGAGAGTCCCCCAGCAACAGAAGCACTGAGGAATCTAGAAGCGGAGAGTTCTCCCAAGTTACAGCTAGACCAGCTCATTTCCTTTCATTGTCCTCATTTGACCCAGAAGAAAACTGAAGCCCACAGTGAAAAACCGCTTGCCCAGATCATATGCTAATTAGGGCAGGCGGCCCTTAGTTGTTTCGTTTGCTTTTACTTTGCTGCAAATTACGGTTTCCTGGCCAGACTATTAATAACTATAATCTTAACACTTACCTGACTTTTACTATGTGACAGACACCGTTCAGAATACATATATTAATTCATTTGATCCCTATTCAACCCTATTAGATAGGTGCTATTATCTATCATCTCCACTTTGCTGCCTGGGAAACTGAGGCACATCTCTGTGTAAGGACATCTAGTAACTTAATCTTTCACATCCATATGTAGAAGAAATTGAGAGTGGCTCAGCTGGGAGCGGTAAGAGGGCAAATTTGAAGGAAAGCCTAATCTGTACTAATTTAAAACCTGAAACGGGGGGAAAAAAAAAAAAACCCGGAACGTTCACATCTTTATAATGTATACATTCGTGACTACAAGGCCATGTAGCCTAGGGCTTTATCATGGGCTGTGAGCTGCTAGGAAGCAGGGTCCCTGCACCCTTGGTCTGGGGCACGCTGGCTGCACCCACCAGGAAGAGTCCAATAAACCCACGATGAAGTGAAATTTACCCACGGGTGTGATTTCTGTTCAGGGAGACGCCACAGCCCCAAGGCTACTTTTTGCGAAGAAAGGATTCTCCTCTTTGAGATTGTTGGAGGATCATCCCGCCATAGTAGTTTAGGAAATTTGTATCTGGTGTTTCCCTCATGGGATATTTTCCTTGTGGCTCAAGAGAACTTCCTGCCTATTTCCACCCTCTGTATGCGTCTATGGAACCAGTTACTCTGCAGAATGAGTGCTGGCTCTTCTGACCCGTCAATGTCAAGTACAAAACAATCGGCCTTATCAAGAAGTCACCTCTCTTTTTTTATGCTCAGCATAATTGTCACTTCAGTAGAGAGCTGAGCCTGCCCCACATTTTCTAAAACAGGGTTCCCCATCCTACACATCTTTTAACTCTACTCCAGAACTTGTTTATTTCCTTGCAGCACCTCAATTCTGTTCATTTCTTTGGAGGATTCTCTTTTCTCCTGGGATGTAACCTTTTGTCTGTCTTGTTCATCCCAAAAGTCAGCTCAGAACCTGGCACGTTTATTTTCTTTATTTAGCAAACAGTGCCTGTTCCCCTATGCACCCGGGATTCTAACTGCTTCGTTAAGTAATTTAATCCTCTTTACAATCCTACGCCCAGGTACTCAATACTGGATGTTTTACAGATGAAGAAACTAAGGCATGAGAAGATCAAGTAACATGTCTAAAAGGCACACAACTGAGTTCTATGTGGTTTTGAACCCACAGAATCTAGCTCTGGGTTTGTGTTCAAATATTCCTCTTAATAAATATGTACATGCTCGATTCGTATTTGTTGGACATATGGATACCTTAAAGAAATGCAAAGAAAGAAGCAGAGAATGAAATGTCTCCTACTTAACTGTGTTTGTTTCCCTACTGCTTTGCTTCCTACACCTTTATTTATATTTATCCCCGCTTCTAATCTCTTCATCTTTTTTTTCTTGAAGTATTATTGAAAGTGTTTCTTTCCTCTTAAAATCTTTCAAATGCAAATGAAAAACACACTGACAAAGCTAAAGTTGCAAAGGAAATATATTTATCATATGAAAAGAGAAACCCATCAATAAACACTCAAACCATCAGCCCTGGCTTGATAGAAGTTCTGTTCTGGGGCTGTTTTATGTTTGCAGACTACAGCTTCCTTTTAAAAGATAGGTCCACATCCTTACCTGCCCAATTCTGTGAACGTTACCTTAACTGGAAAAAGGGTCTTTGCAGGTGTAATTCAGTTCAGAGCTTGTGATGAGATCACCCCGGATTATCTATGTGGGTCTAGAGACAAGTATCCTTTATAAGACATAGGAGAAGGCAAGAGGAGGCAGTGTGAGCTCAGAAGCAGAGAACAGACTAGCCAAGGAGTGCCTGGAGCCCCTGAAAGAGGAGAAAGCATGGGAGGGTTCTTCTTCCTAGAGCCTCTGGAGGAAGTGCAGCCCTATAACACCTTGACTTTAGACATCTAACCACTGGGACAGTGAACAAATGAATTTCTGCTGTTTTAAGTCAACCTAGCTGTGATTTGTTAAGGCAGCCACTGGAAACTAATACTCTGACATGAGAAGACTGAGTAAGTGCTTCTCAGTTTCACTAATGAAGCTTTTCGAAACCAATTTGGTTCATCTCTTTCCTAGAAATGTAAGAAACGTAGCTTACCTTGGGCATCTTGAAGGATCCTTTCTCTTTTCACTACCCCAGCTTTACTGGGCGTGCCTGTGGATGAATGTAGAGTAAATCCAGCATGTGTGTGACATTTGCTGCTAAGTTTTCAAATATTTCGCTTCCTGGATTGGCATGGAGCAGGTCCATAGGGAAGGTCTGCCCTGGCCCCTTGCTCTTGTGGGCACTGCGGAAGGAAGGCAAAGCAGGAGCCTGCCTGTAACTTTAATGCTTTTAATTGTTCCCTTCTGTTCAGCTGGACTGTAATCCCTTAGTTTCAAAACATGCCATGAAGTTTGTTAAATATCCCTCCAAGCCTTAGGAGGCTATATTCGTAGGTGCAGAGTGAATTCTTGCTGAGTGGCTCGTAGAAAACAAGTGGACTTGCTTAGCCACCCAGCAACAGATGTCTTACCAGATAGAAGATGTGAATCATGCTGCTGGTCTTGATTCCTTCTTGCTGTCAAAGAGCTTGCAATCCACTATCTGTTTAGATCTGATTGGTAAGAATTGGGGCTGGAGAGGTGACCAGAACGAATGCCTGAAGAGGAGGATTAGAGATCGTTGGAGACATCATAACAGGCAAGTGTCTCAGAAGAGATGGGAAATACCTGATGTCCTTGAAATACCCCCATGTTTGCCAGTGGGTGTCTTGATTCTGCTAACAGGTGAGGTAGAAGGCACAGGCCAGTCATCCAGGACAATGGTTCTCCAACTTTCACATGCATTAGAAATACCTGGAAGGCTTGTTCAAACACTGATTGCTCCAGAATTTCTGATGTAGGAGGTCTGTAGTGGGGTCCAAAAATTTACACATCTAACAAATAACCCGTTGATGCTGATGCTGCTGGTCCGGGGACCACATTTTGAGAGGCACTAGTCTAGGAAATTCCTATGATGTAAGTATATTCGTTCATCTAATTAAATTGCTTGGCTTATTGCAGTTATTTGGGATCATTTCTTGTACCCTGAGAGAAATAGCACTATGTGTTTTCGTGCTGAAGCCCTCAGTATATTTTTCACAGCAGATCCATTTATTTGTGATAACTCTGGTGCCAACTGAACAATGACCGTGTGTGGTGGGTACTCCAGCAGCCGCATCGAGCAGAGGGCACACCTGCTCTGTGCATCCCACATACATACTGTGACTAAGCCAATAATACTGTGTCAGCACAATGCCCACAGTGGCTTTTCCTTCCACAAAAAGGCCAAAGGGGATCTTTAGCTCCTACCAGGCCCATGGGTCTGTGGCACATCTCCCATCCCTTACAAGGTGACTCAGCTAAACAGCTAACTGGTCGAAGCAACCTGACTTAAAACTCCCCTGTCTCCCTTCTTCTCTGATACCTCGCTAGAGAGTGGAGGAGAATGTTAATTAAAAGGCTCTCACGGCTATTTCTAAATGATCTCACAGTTATTTCTAATTTTTTTTTAAAGATTTTACTTATTTATTCATGAGAGACACACACAGAGAGAGAAAGGCAGAGACACAGGCAGAGGGAGAAGCAGGCCCCATGCAGGGAGCCCGATATGGGACTCGATCCTGGGTCTCCAGGATCACACTCTGGGCTGCAGGCGGCACTTAACCGCTACGCCACCAGGGCTGCCCAGTTATTTCTAATTGACCAACAAAATTCTGTTAAGATACTGGGTACCACACAAGCTTCTCCTCTAATTTCTTATTAGATATGCTTTGTTACTCCAAGACAGTCACATGACCATGGGATTTCTGAGGAAGCCAATAAGATAGGTATGGTCCTTGATGTTTGTTGAGGGCGAACTTAGGCCTTGACTTCATCTTCTCTGGTGCCCAAACCTTGGTGAGGGAAGTCTTGGGTTGCAGTTGTAGGCAGCACATGACAGATCTGCCCGACGACAGATGGCCAGAAGAATGGGACAGGAGATGTGCCACAGACCCATGATTTGGAGTATGTGCATGAGGGGTTCCAACCCTGATGGGTATGTATTCTAATTTAAAATATCACAGGGGAGGGATCCCTGGGTGGCGCAGCGGTTTGGCGCCTGCCTTTGGCCCAGGGCACGATCCTGGAGACCCGGGATCGAATCCCACGTCAGGCTCCCGGTGCATGGAGCTTGCTTCTCCCTCTGCCTATGTCTCTGCCTCTCTCTCTCTCTCTCTCTCTCTCTCTCTCTCTGTATGACTACATAAATAAATAATAAAAAAAAAAATTTAAAAAAAATCAATAAAATATCACAGGGGAGAAAAAAATAGACGTTCCCATGGAAACATTTTCTCAGGGCTAGCTCTTCTGTCTCATTATCATATCTTATTTAAATATTTCCTGGAATCAGCTTAAACTTAATCTTTCTGTAGATCTATCTTCAGTGGCCTTGGATCACATAACATCTGGTCAGAGGTTTTCTTTAATAAACTGTATACTGGTAGGCAATTCTATGGATTTCCATATGTCAGCTTGTGCTCTCAGTAGTTGCCAGTTTATTATCATGTAAAAATGTTATTAGCATTTATTTCTGGATCTCTCATTTAGGATTTTAAGTTGGCTGAACTGAACATTCCTTCAGGAACCACAGTAGACACCTGTTTCCAGCTGGAGATGGTACCATTTGTCACACATTTGCTGTCTTCCAGCCTGTTCCAATGAGCACTGCTGGGTCTCTGGGTGAGCCATGTTGTACCACAAACACGGAGGACATTTGCCCATAAACGTTTCTTTGACATGTAATCATATCAAAGTGACTTCCTCTTTGTTATTCTTTACCACTCTCAGAAAAACAAAACCCCTCAAGTGTGAGGTTTGCAGGTAGGTCCTGATTTCTCCCTTTGTCCTCATGGAGGACCCAGGGCAGTGTTCGTTACTTCTGGCTCTGCGTTGACACCAGCTCACCAGCAGAGGGAGCTCACTCCTTTTTCCTTTCTTCTTTTTTTTAATAGCTCTCCCAAATCCCATTTTTTGAACCTGATCATTTGGTGGCATACAGTAGGAACTTATGGGTTCTTAACTTTGGAAGCTGATTAAACTTTCAGATACCTAATCCATTGGAATACATCATACCTGGGCAACTTGAATTTCCTTCCTCACAGCATCAGATTTTCCATCCATTGTATTTGCATGTTTGTTGAAGTATTTTGGAAGGAAGAGAATTTCATTACCTCTAAATATACAGATACACATATTGAGTTAGTTATATGTAGAGTTTTTAAAACTTTCAGTTCCTCAATTATAACCAGACCGTCTCGATTTTTCTTGGAATTAGGAGAAAATTTACTGTGAAGCTAATAAAGCTAAAACTTCTATTCTGTCCCTTTAGACAAGCCCCTGAGGGAGAAGGGAGTGATGGCATTTTGACTAATAATTTTTTAAGATTTTATTTATGCATTTGAGAGAGAAAGAGGGAGGGGAGGGGCAAACAGAGAGGATCTCATACAGACTCCACACCCAGCACAGAGCCCTACATGGGGCTCGATCTCATGACCCTGAGATCATGACCTGAGCCAAAACCAACAGTTGGACATTCAACTGGCTGAGCCACCCAACCACCACCCTCTCTGTAGGGACCATAAGGTTATAGAAGAGTCAACCTCCCCAAAGCCTATATCTTCCCCTGACTGGAATGTATTGAAATATTAACAAAAGCCTTTTCTTTCACTACCTGGTTTTATGGTTGAAAGGGTTTCTTCCTATTGAGGTAGTGGTGTTCATGGTCACTGCAGTGTTCTTCTCTGGAAACAAATGCAATAAGAAGAGCAGTGAGAAACAGACTGGATAAAGCTCTCTATACTGTGCCTTCATGGAGAAGCCTAGCAGTGTGTATCAGCTTCCCTGAGTAATTAATTCTCATCAGGAGTTTCCAGTCAGGTTTCCTCATTTGCCTGGGTCAGGGAAGGAATCTTAATGTGACTTCCCCTCTCATGTAACACCTGCCCTAAGCACTGACTTCACCTCTGTGTACACCTCTACCAAAGGCTGGTAGGGACTGGGTTGACCAGGCCACACCAGCAAGGGAGATCAACAAATACCGTGTCATGTCCGTGGCAGTGGCTAACCGTGAGCCGGCCCATTCCCAGTATCCGTAATTCCTGGAGGCGGCGTTTCAGCCACCAATCCCAAACTGGGATGTGCTGAGCCCACGTCAGAGATTTAACCAATTGTAAATGAGGGAGGTAAGAATGAGTAAGACACGTTTTGTATCAAAGAATGCACATTTTAAACTCAGGGAGGGCCTAACCCTAGAACTTTATAAAATTCTCCCATGAATCATCACCTGCTTCATTGATTGCAGAGAAAGAGAGATCAAATGTTGTCAACTCTCAAAACCAGCAGTGTTTAAACACAGTGTTAACCATGTGGTTAAAGCCAGGTGCAAGATGACCCCACCGGTCATGGGGACTGTGGTTTTGTGTCAGACACATACAGTCCGTAATCCCAGCACTGCTACTTAACTAGTCCCATGGCCCTTGGGCAAATTCTTCTCTTTTTTTTTTTAAGATTTTATTTATTTATTCATGAGAGACACAGAGAGAGAGGCAGAGACACAGGCAGAGGGAGAAGCAGGCTCCACGCAGGGAGCCCGATGCAGGACTCGATCCCGGGTCTCCAGGATCACACACTGGGCCAAAGGCAGACGCTCATCCGCTGAGCCACCCAGGGATCCCACCTTGGGCAAATTCTTAACCTCTGAGCTGTTTTTTCAAACATAAAATATTAGGAATATCCATCTTACAGAGCTATTATAAGGACTTGCCCTAATGAATATATATTTTGAATATTATATATATAATACATGTGCCACATATGGAATAGGAACTCAACAGATGGTAGTATGACCAGTTACTGTAGAACTGGTTATGTTGTGGCTCACGCTGAAATAGAACAGGTCAGCACCATTCACTGTGCGGCACACAATTCAGTCTCTGGTATTAATATGATACGACAAGTTGAATCACCGATATCATAAAGACTTTAAGATCATTTGGGCCTGGGAGTTGGCCGTTGATAAATTCATCCTTCAGAGAAGCATGGCCACTCTATTGGGTTGTATTAATATTACCAAGCCTTTGATGCGTTGTAGGTCAGCAGTATGACAGGCTAACATCTACCGCAGAGACTTAACATCGTGGCTGCCAAAGCAGATTTACCTGTATTATCTGACGAAAGAGAAGACCAAGAGTCAGAGGCAAAGTAACCTTCCAGATCCCAGGGATGTGTACCCTGTGCCATCAGGTGACTCTGGCTCTGAATCGCGCCCTCTGTTGGGCTACAGGTGCACTTGGAGGCTATCCTTGCCCTCCGTCCTGAGGGCAGAGGCAGTGGGGAGACCGGATGCTTCTGAACTCATGGGGCAGAGAACCCTCCACCCCAAAACCCCTGAGCAAGCGCCGGATCGCTCAAGGGAAGTTCAGTTTGGTGGGGGTTTCTAAAAATAATTCAAGGCACCAAACCTCAAGAGTCCAAAGTTCTATTTTGTTTGCTTTTATTCCGAATCCTTAGGATAACTTCTTCTTTTCTGCCTAAATCCATCTTTTCATTTTATTGATTTTATACTTATGGTGTTTCTCTTTTCCATGCATGTTCCTCTCGGGTTTTAGAATAAGGATTCACCTTGTTTTGTTGAACTGGTTCAACCTTATTCCTTTGCCCCTTTGTTTTTAATCCCAGGGAGCCAGAATTAATAGTGATATGAGCTCTACTTTCCATTTGGCTTCAGGAAATCCAAAACAAGAGATCATTGTTTTCTAATATTTAATTGTCTGGGCTGTGCCAAAATATATATTTTACTATTTTATTTAATGCTCACAGTTTCTGTTCCCATTGTTTCATTTTAACAGAATGGTAGTACTTTCAACACAGCAGTCCCTTTTCTATGCTTTATCAGACTTGAAGAATTTAATTTCCATTTTCTTTCATCCAAATCTGCCACTGTTCTTGGAGGTTAGTGTTTTCCAGCCCCCAAGCATCTTCTGTATCATCGGGGTCTTTCATGTCTGTTCATTTGTGTAACTTTTCTGCGTGGCTTTGTGACATGGGCCAGGAGGTCAGTGGCCAGCTGCCGTGAACGTGGAGACACAACCCTTTGCCTTCCCCTAGGACTCTAGGGGAATAACTGGGGAAAATGAGTCTGGAAACTGGTCATTTTCTTCTTCAGAGTATCGTAGAGATTTAGTCTGTAACATTTCACTTAAAAGAAGGAAGAATCTTCAGTAGACGCTGCGTCTCATATACTTTCCTGCCCTGAAAACTATTTGAGTCAAGGTCATAAGGTGTAAATGAATCCTGGATGGTCCCTCTTTATGCTATTGGGCTCAGCTGGCTGAGCCTCAAACTCTTGATTTCGGTTCAGGTTCAGGTCATGATCTCAGGGTGGTGGGATGGAGCCCTGCACCAGGCTCTGCACTCAAAGCAGAGTCCGCTTCTCTCACTCCCTCCCTCTCTTCCTTTGCCCCTCCCCCCACTCACATGCTCTCTCTCTAATAAAATAAAATGAAATCGTTTTAAAAAAAAGAAAAGAAAAAGTGAGTATTATAATAAAACCATATGCTTCAAATACTGATGCACTAAAAGCGTTAACCACAGAGGAGCTTATTTACTTCTATTATGGTTATGGAGTCTAAGACTTGGAAACTCAAAAAAAGCAGTAAAAATGTCGTTTCACATTGTCCCCAAGAATTTATGACCTAATAGTAAAATGAAGCTGCGCAGCTGCAAGAAGCGATATGTCAAATGAATGGCACAGGTGGCCACAGTGCAAACACAGCCTGCAATCCCACCTTGCGGGCACATACCAGGGACTCAGCTCTGGGTGTGACCATGAAGCAGAAGACAGAGGACCTCTTTCTGAGGTCCTGCTGAGTGGTGGCAGTCAGTGTCCCTTGCTTTACCTATCATCTCTTTAAATTTGCTCAAGGACCACACGCTGTTATTATTTTTAATTTTCTGGTGTAGATACTGAGGGTTTCAGGAGTCCCAGAGCTTGGAAATAGCAAGGCAGGACCCGACCCAAACGATCACCTCACAGGACTCCCAGCACCTTCAGGGTACGTGACAAGTGTCATCAGTGTGAGGTCCGGAGCACAGTCGGAGGCAGCAAAGAACGATCACAGAATAATGTACCGTGCTTGTTTTCCCAGGAAACTATTTGTGTTGTGTCCATCACGGGGCACTGCTGAAGGGCTGGGGCAGGCGAGGACTTCTCTCTCTTTCTCTCCAGTGGAAGAGGCTCGGGCCGCCCCTTGACAATGGGGAGGGTCCTCTTTCCCACCCACACCTCCTCCCAGTCCCAAAAAATGAACTCCACTGATTCTGTGTTTTCTTGGGTCAGCCCCCAGCTGAGTGGCACTGGATGCGAGGCGATGGTGGGAGGCCCCGGGGTGGTGTGTCTGCCTTCCCCATGGTGGCCTCCGAGCAGGCTGCCCTGCTCCCCTTCGGAGGCTGCTTGCCAGGTGCAGCCTCTATTTCTGCCTCCCTCCCTGCACCCGCATCTCCTCCAGCCCTCCTGTCACCCGCTCTCCTGCCCTCAGTGCACCTGTACTCATCCCAGGTCCGTTGGAGTGCAGGCAGCTCTGGTCAGTCTGCTAGGAGAGAGAACTTGTGCCAGATCTCAGAGTAGAAGGTCGAGTGGGAGAAGATGGAACTTTCGCTCAAGGGGCCTGTGGTGAGAGAAAATGTGAAATGCTGTGCGCTCCGACGGGAGCATGGGTAGGTGCGCCCACAGCACTTCCCGTGTGCTGTTCCCTCCTCGGAATGCTGTGCTCTTTGTTTCCTGCTTGGCAGCCTGGGCTTGCTTTCGCAAGACTCACCAAATACCCTTTCCTTTGCTATCTCCCCGTTGACTCAAGCAAAGCCGATGGTTGATGTTCATCCTCCTATCGTGATGATTGATGTAGTTGACAGTGTCTGGAGCAGGTGGTTTCTGAGGAGCAAGAATCTGTCCCGAGCCTGAGGCCTTAGTAAGCCCTCAGACCACTTGACGATCCCAAATGACCATGGAAGAGTTTGAACCAAGTAGGACAAAATTAATTCCTGTGGGTGGGGAGGGGGAGACTGTGATTTCCAGAGGAATTCAACGTGAGCGGATTCTTGAAGAGACTTGCCAGAGAGTTTGCCAGGTTAGTAAGTGCCAGGACATTTTCCAGATTTTCCTGGCAAACAGGATGCTGCATTTTTCTGGATCTCTGTTACACCTCTCTTAACACAAGAGTTCCTCAGCATTGGCACTCCTGACCTCTCGGGCCGGTAACTTGTAGGGGGTTGTTCTGTTGTGCATTGTAGGGTTTTTATCAGCATCCCTGCCCTCCAGCCACTAGACATGGGGAGCACATTCCCCTCAACTCGTGACAAGAAAAATGGCTCCACGCATTGCCCAATGTCCCCAGGAGGCAAAGTCGCCCTGGGTTTAGAGCTCAACAAACGTTGGCACTTGTTTACCCTGGAAAAAGCCATTCTGTGAAATCAAACGGATGATCACAGAAACTGACTGCTGGGGACCACTTAGGCTATGCTGAGTGTTTTCTACACATTGTATCTAATCCACAAGTAGAATAATCCTCATTTTATAGATGAAGAAGCAGGATCACAGTGCTCAGGCAATTGCTCACAGGGCAGAAGGGTGTGTTTTCTGACCCTAATGTGCTCAGGCAGGCCTTAGTGCATCCTTGTCTGCATGCCTTCCAAATGACTCCTGCTCCCTTTTTTTGCAAATAGTCTTCAATAACTGTGGGAATTGGGGGCGTGCGGGGGAGAGAGATGCAAATAGGCTGAAGGTTAAAAGAAAATCAGATGTGTGAAATATGTCCAGATACAGAAATAGTCTTATAAATACAGACCTCCAAGCAATCCTAAAACATAAATATTAAGCCAAAAGAACATTCTTTACCCGGTGTCCGTCCAGTATACAAATGGACAGGTTAGAAATATGTAGTCCAAATGACTGTTTTCACTAGATTTTTCAATCAGAATCATTTCTACAATTATATTGATTGCAGTTTACAAGCACCATTCCTGAGCCATTGTTTGAAGAAATAATAAGCGAATTTCAGATCTTGAAAGTTTGCAGTGGACAGAGTCGGGCCATATTCTTTCCCTCTTTTTCTTTTTTTAATTTTATTTATTTATTGAGAGACACACACACAGAGAGAGAGAGAGAGGCAGAAGCACAGGCAGAGGGAGAGGCAGGCTCCATGCAGGGAGCCCGACGTGGGACTCGAACCTGGGTCTCCAGGATCACACCCTGGGCCGAGGGCGGCGCTAACCCGCTGCGCCCCCCGGGCTGCCCTTTCCATCTCTTTCTCTCAGAGAGGAGTAAGTGCAGGGGTAGGGACCTGGCCTCTCCGGGCAAAGTGGCCCCAATCTATGTTTAGAAAGAGCTGCTTCTTGTTTGTCTTCTGCTTCTTGCTGTGTCTCTGGAAGTCCTGTTAGCGGACGGTCCGGGGCCGACGTGCCGGTGCGGACACTGCAGGCGAGTCCCAAGCGGGCCTGCCCGAGGCGGCGGTGCGCACGCGGTGGGGCGCGGTGGGATGCGGTGGGATGCGGTGGGGTGCGGTGGAGCAGGGTGGGATGCGGTGGGGCGCGGTGGGGCGCCGTGGGCCGCGGTGGGCCGCGGTGGGGCGCGGTGGGGCGCCGTGGGACGCCGTGGGCCGCGGTGGGGCGCGGTGGGGCGCGGTGGGACGCGGTGGGATGCGGTGGGGCGCGGTGGGGCGCCGTGGGCCGCGGTGGGGCGCGGTGGGCCGCGGTGGGGCGCGGTGGGATGCAGTGGGGCGCGGTGGGCCGCGGTGGGCCGCGGTGGGGCGCGGTGGGCCGCTGTGGGGCGCGGTGGGCCGCGGTGGGATGCGGTGGGGCGCGGTGGGCCGCGGTGGGGTGCGGTGGGCCGCGGTGGGATGCGGTGGGCCGCGGTGGGGCGCGGTGGGATGCGGTGGGGCGCGGTGGGGCGCGGTGGGATGCGGTGGGATCCGGTGGGCCGCGGTGGAGCAGGGTGGGATGCGGTGGGGCGCCGTGGGCCGCGGTGGGGCGCGGTGGGGCGCGGTGGGGCGCCGTGGGCCGCGGTGGGGCGCGGTGGGACGCGGTGGGATGCGGTGGGGCGCGGTGGGGCGCCGTGGGCCGCGGTGGGGCGCGGTGGGCCGCGGTGGGCCGCGGTGGGGTGCAGTGGGGCGCGGTGGGCCGCGGTGGGGCGCGGTGGGACGCGGTGGGATGCGGTGGGCCGCGGTGGGGCGCGGTGGGACGCGGTGGGGCGCGGTGGGCCGCGGTGGGATGCAGTGGGGCGCGGTGGGCCGCGGTGGGGCGCGGTGGGACGCGGTGGGGCGCGGTGGGATGCAGTGGGGCGCGGTGGGCCGCGGTGGGGCGCGGTGGGACGCGGTGGGGCGCGGTGGGCCGCGGTGGGATGCAGTGGGGCGCGGTGGGCCGCGGTGGGGCGCGGTGGGACGCGGTGGGGCGCGGTGGGCCGCGGTGGGATGCGGTGGGATGCGGTGGGCCAAGGTGGGGCGCGGGGCCTTGCGGGGCCTTTGCGGGGCCTTTGCGGGGCGGCCTTCCCTCCTGTTGTCGGACCGCGTGGAGCCCGTGAGGGCGGCAGGCAGGGCGGGCGGCGCGACGCAGCATCTCAGGAGCAAGCCCCCTCTAGGTGAGACCCCATCCCGCCTTGGCGCTCCGGGCTGCTCTGTTGGCGACGTGCGCGCCGGCGCCGTGTCAGGGCACATCGCTCCCCCTGGCAGCTCGAGGCGGAGAAGCCCAGAGGAAGCCCAGGAAGCCGGCTCTGGCCGGTGGCCGGCCCCTTGGTCGGCGCTGACGCCTCCTCTGGGGGCCCCACCGCTCCGTCCTGCGGCCACGGGGGCACAGCTCCGGGGCTCCGGGCTCCCGCCCACCGACCCACCGAGGCCGCCTTGGCACCCTCCGGCGCCACCGCGCCCTGGTGCGGACGAACGGCCCCGAGAGGAGCGGCTCGGCCGCCCCGTCACCCTCAGAAGTCGGCCCTGAAACCGGACCCACCTGCCAGGAAGTCACGGGTGCGCCCGCGTCCGGGGCGGCCGGGCAGGAAGAGCGCGGGGACAGCGGACGGACGGACAGGCGGGAAGAGCGCGGGGACAGCGGACGGACGGACAGGCGGGAAGAGCGCGGGACAGCGGACGGACAGGCGGAAAGAGCGCGGGACAGCGGACGGACGGACAGGCGGGAAGAGCGCGGGACAGCGGACGGACAGGCGCGGACAGCGGACGGACGGCAGGCGGAGAGCGCGGGACAGCGGACGGACAGGCGGAAGAGCGCGGGGACAGCGGACGGACGACAGGCGGAAGAGCGGGGACAGCGGACGGACGGACAGCGGAGAGCGCGGGACAGCGGACGACGGACAGCGGGAAGAGCGCGGGGACAGCGACGGACGGACAGGCGGGAAGAGCGCGGGACAGCGGACGGAGGACAGGCGGGAAGAGCCGGGGACAGCGGACGGAGGACAGGCGGGAAGGCGGGGACAGCGGACGGACGAGAGGCGGGAAGAGCGCGGGACAGCGGACGGACGGACAGGCGGAAGAGCGCGGGACAGCGGACGGACGGACAGCGGGAAGAGCGCGGGGACAGCGGACGGAGACAGGCGGGAAGAGCGCGGGACAGCGGACGGACGGAGAGGCGGGAAGAGCGCGGGACAGCGGACGGACGGACAGGCGGGAAGAGCGCGGGGACAGCGGACGGACGGACAGGCGGGAAGAGCGCGGGACAGCGGACGGACGGACAGGCGGGAAGAGCGCGGGGACAGCGGACGGACGGACAGGCGGGAAGAGCGCGGGACAGCGGACGGACGGACAGGCGGGAAGAGCGCGGGGACAGCGGACGGACGGACAGGCGGGAAGAGCGCGGGGACAGCGGACGGACGGACAGGCGGGAAGAGCGCGGGACAGCGGACGGACGGAGAGGCGGGAAGAGCGCGGGACAGCGGACGGAGAGGCGGGAAGAGCGCGGGGACAGCGGACGGACAGGCGGGAAGAGCGCGGGACAGCGGACGGACGGACAGGCGGGAAGAGCGCGGGGACAGCGGACGGACGGACAGGCGGGAAGAGCGCGGGACAGCGGACGGACGGACAGGCGGGAAGAGCGCGGGACAGCGGACGGACGGACAGGCGGGAAGAGCGCGGGACAGCGGACGGACGGACAGGCGGGAAGAGCGCGGGGACAGCGGACGGACGGACAGGCGGGAAGAGCGCGGGGACAGCGGACGGACGGACAGGCGGGAAGAGCGCGGGACAGCGGACGGACGGACAGGCGGGAAGAGCGCGGGACAGCGGACGGAGAGGCGGGAAGAGCGCGGGGACAGCGGACGGACAGGCGGGAAGAGCGCGGGACAGCGGACGGAGAGGCGGGAAGAGCGCGGGACAGCGGACGGAGAGGCGGGAAGAGCGCGGGACAGCGGACGGACGGACAGGCGGGAAGAGCGCGGGACAGCGGACGGACGGACAGGCGGGAAGAGCGCGGGACAGCGGACGGACAGGGCCGCCCCACGCCGCCCTCCCGGCCCACTGCACCCCAAGACTTGCGATGAATCGTGGGAACGAAGCCTCAGTGCCCCGACGGAACAGGACACCGGGCCTCTTGGTCGAAGACTCAACTCTCAGACTTAAAAGAAAACAGAAAAAGAGAAAGACAGAAAGACGCGTCTGACGGCGGCGCGTTCCTGCGTCTCCCCGGTACGGCCCACGCGGCGTGGCCGAGAGCGGAGGAGGCCGCGCCACCGCCCGGGACACCGCCGGCGCACGGCGCTTCCCCGAGTCCGCTGCGCCACCTCGTGGCGGGCCCTGGCATTGCCGCTCCCCCGACTGCGGGGCAAAGTCTTTTTTTTTGACGGGGGCGCAGTCTTCTAGCGGCCGAGGATGGTGCGAAAGGTTACAGAAAACTGAGACTCTCTTAGCAAAAAGGTGAAGAGAGACCCATAGCAAGCCCTGGAAATGATGCAGACTGGATTCGGAATACGGAGGAAGCGCCCATTAACCGAGCTTAGGAAAAAGCATGGTTGTGCAAAGGTATTTTTGGTTTTTTGGCATGATTTTTCACAATTTTTCACGATTTAAATAATAGCAATAATAATACTAAAGGTGGCATTAACTTAGACTTCTAGAACAAATTAATTTGCACTTTTTAAAATTTCAGGAGGATTAAAAATTGACGACCCCCAATGTTTTCTCGGAACGGGTACAGCCAAGGATGGCTTATAGAAAATGAGAGAACTTTGTCTCTTGGAATGCAACGTTAAAAACACGCCCCACATTTACACTGGCCTGTCAGGTTCCTCTAAGCATTTGCACATGTGTTTTCACGTTGTATATTTACATATTTTAAAATTTAAAATTCCATCTAGATATTTTACAGATTTGCAATCCCAGAAAAGGCTTTCTACAACTTAGAGGGGGTATGTTTCTCATAACTATCCTTTACTTCCCCATAAACTTAGTATTCTCAAATAGTTACTTCACATTTTGGTTCACTTTCTAGTTTTAAATATTAATAGAAGATGCCAAACTGCTCACTGCAGTGGCTTTTCAAACAATGCCGACCAGGACCTACAGTATAAATTCCATTCGACATCATGACTATATATATGAATGGGTGTGTCTTTGACAGAAGTCTTCTGAGACATGCCCTATTTGGTTCTCTTTCTTTTTTCTTTTTTTATTTTTTATTCTCCTGTTGGCCCACTAATTGGTTCCTGACTTCTATTTTGAAAAACTCAGTGAATCAATTCTGTATGTGCTCATAAATAGAATGTGGTGAGAATGGTCTGAAAAAATACACCTCAGAGATGAAGTAAAAAAAACCACCCTCTGTATGCACAGATGTGAGTAATCCACATGGAAGGTTAAGGTCTTCCTCCAGAATCCAGGAGTGAAGGCATTTAAGTCAGCACCCACTGGCAGGATCCGGTTCAGTTTTGCACTTTTTGCCTGAGGTGTGCAGCCGGGACACCTCCATAGCAATGCCCTGGGTGTCCCACCACCCGCCACGGGCTCCCACCCAACAGGATGGAAATCTGCCCTCGGTTTCTGTTCTGTTCCTCCCAGGCCACCCCCTCTGCCCTTGTGAGGGCTGCGTTCCTAGACCTTCTGCCTAGGATTACTTACAAGGTGCTAGGGTCAGGAGGCTCGCAGGGGTCCCCGTTCCCACACCTGTTTCTTCCTGGGCATTGAAAGTAGGGCTTCCCTTAGCTCCCCTCACCAGTAAGTCAACACAGATTATGAACATCCTCAATCTGAAATGGACAAGCTCTGCAGTGTATGGCCTGTTGGGTCAGGATGAGGAAGAGTGTGGCACATGGAAATCCTATCTCCTTCTTAAACAGAATGCCCACGTTTATCACTGTTTCACTGGGATCCCACCCAGGACCGCTGGTTCTTAGGAAATTACTTATTACATAGGAAATGGCAGGTGTATGTGAGGGAAGACATTAGGTGACTTTCATGTCCAGTAAATATTTTTAGATATTCTTTATGGAAGATTTTATGACCTTCCCGTTGCTTTCCTCTGATGTCATATCAGCCAGACTTCCATCGTGGAACCTCCAGAGCTCGAGGATGCTTTTAAGTAGATGAATGTGGCACACGGGCAGAGAGAAAGTTGTGGAAAATATCTCAGGAACCAGGACCTGAGTGAAAGTTGGAGGAGGAGGGGATCTCATTCCCTGGCCACATATGGACACCCCCTTACCAGATCCATCCTCGCTGTGACTAGAGCAGGGCCAGCAGAAATGCACCCCACTCGAGATAGAAGATGTGTGCTGTGCAGAGACATGGCCCCTGCAAATGTCCCCTCTGAGGAACGAAGAGAAGAAAGGCCCCCACAGTGGTAGAGAGAGCAGCTCCATGACAGACAGAAGGACTAGGATGTACTGTGTGCCAGATAGGACGTGAACACTTTATGCATAAAGTGCATTTCATCTTTTCAATCCATTAATATTTTGATAAGGGAGTAGGAATTTTATTTTTTATTTTACTTTATTTATTTTTTTGAGAGAGAGAGAGACAGAGAGAGATTGCAAGGGGAGGGACAGAGGGAAAGGGAAAGAGAGCAAGTCTTAGGCTGCACCCAGCCCGGAACCCGACCCGAGGCTCAATCCCACAACCCTGAGATCAAAACCTGAGCCAATATCAAAAGTCGGATGCTTAACAGACTGAGCCACCAGGCACCCTGGGAATTTTATTTTTATATAACAACTTATATCTCTATTTTCAGGCCCCATTCTGCATCAGGAGTCAGCACACACTTAGCATCTTAGAACAACATCCATTCACTATTTATTATTTATTATTTACTCCTTACTATTTACTATCACCAATCCTCAGCCATGGTTCTTCCTGACCCTTGTCCTGGAGAACCAGCGCCAGGACAGAGGGCAGAACTCCAGGATCTGGGGATCCCTGGGTGGCTCAGCGGATTGGCGCCTGCCTTCGGCCCAGGGCGTGATCCTGGAGACCTGGGATCGAGTCCCACTTCGGGCTCCCGGTGCATGGAGCCTGCTTCTCCCTCTGCCTGTGTCTCTGCCTCTCTCTCTCTCTCTCTCTCTCTCTCTCTCTCTCTCTATGTCTCCCATGAATAAATAAATAAATTCTTAAAAAAAAAAAAACCTCCAGGATCTTCCCCTCAGCTCTCTTCCCTGCATCCCTCTGGCTTTGGAAATGTGTGTTTTTCTCAGTAGGGACCTTACAGATCAAGCTGAAGCCCTCTTTGTTGGTCACCCTCACCCTCATCGTGTTCCCCGTCCAAGACATCAGTGCTAGTGTAGGATTTGCTTTTTTCTTTTTATGAGACTTCTAACTATATAAATGTCTATATAAGATATATACTATTTTTGTATGTGTTTTATTGCTGCCTAAGCCATATCATTTTTATTCTTCACCCCACAACTTGTTTTTTCTTACTCAACAATATATTTTTAGAACTCTCAGAACTTTCTCTAAATATATGTATATATCTGTAACTATATATATAATTAACTATATATAGTTTATATTTAAACTATATGTGTGTGTGTGTATATATATATATATACACATTATATAGCATTGTATTATTTTAGCATTATAGGATTGTATTATAGCATCAGAGGAGTGCCCATGATTTCCTAGACATTTCTCCCCTCATAGCTATAAGTCATAACAGGTTTTAATAATGTGCTTTGCTCATAATTTCCACTTGCTATTCAAAGGCTTTCTTTTAATCATATATTCACCTACCAGATTCACATCCTTCTTTTGCTTTCACATATGAAGATATTAGGAGACAAGTGTAGTTATCTGAAGTGAATGCATGATTATTAACTCTCTGCAAGATTTTCTAGAGGACACATACCTAGAAATCAAACTGCTGGCTCCTGGTGTACATACTTTTTCCATGGGATTGATCCTTTTGAATCACCTTGTTGTATCAATTTACTTTAATAGGGTGAGGAGGGACCTTTTGTATTTGCCATGTATTTAGGCCGGTACAACATTCCTTGATGTTCAAAAACTTAAATGTTTAAACTCTGTCTATACCAGAATGTTTAGAGTCTACTTTAAAGAGCAAAGTTAGAGGGGCACCTGGGTGGCTCAGTTGGTTGAGCATCTGACTCTTGGTTTTGGCTTAGGTCATGATCTCAGGGTCCTGGGATCGAGCCGTATGTCTGGCTACTCACTCAATAGGAGTCTGCTTGTCTCCTTCTCCCTCTGTCTCTGTCTCTTTCTCAAATAAATAAATAAACCCTTTTTTGAAAAAGGAATAAAAATAAATAAATAAAAAGCAAACTTTGAGCATGGTTTCCCTGTGTTTCTGCAGTAACAACCCAATCAATCCCAAGGACACAAGAAGTTGGCATTGGTGGGAGGCAGGCAGTATATCAGCGAATACTTCCAAGAATTCACTTACCACACCATGCTCCTTACCCTCTTCCTAACCCACAGAGAGCAGGTGGTGGTATTCCAGAGTTTCAGTTTGTTTTTCTTGTGATCAGAACACTTAACATGAGATCTACCTCCTTAAAAATGTTAAGTGCACACCGTTGTTAACTGCCGACATACTGTTGTGCAAGACGTCTCCAGCACTTACTCATCTTTTATAACATGTGCCCACTGAGTAAGTAGCTCCTCTTTCCCTTGCCCCCGGATCCCCATACTCAGCAACCACTAATCTGCTCTCTGCTTCTGAGTTCTGCTATCAGATGCCTCAGATAAGTGAATAACACAGTATTTGTCCTTCTGTGACTGGCTTATCTTACTTAGCCCAATGTCCTCAAGGTGCATCTGTGTTGTCACATAGTGCATTATTTCCTTTTTTAAGTCTGGAAAGTATTCTGCAGTATGTACGCACTGTATATTCTTCATTCATTCATCCTCCAGAGATGATTAGTTTGTTTCTATATGGTGGCTACTTTTTTTTTTTTTTTTTTTTTATGGTGGCTACTGTTAAGAGCACTATGATGAACAGGGAAGTGCTGAGAGAGCTTCAAGATGCTCATTTCAGTTCTTGTGGATAAATACCCAGAAGACATTGCCAAGAACAGTGTCATGAAGCTCACTCTGTTTTCTCCTATGAGTTTTATAGTTGCAAGTCTTATGTGTAAGTCTTTCAGCCAATTTGTGTTGATTTGGGGGTTGACTTTTGTGTATGGTATAAGATTGGGCTCCAGTTTCATTAATTTTATGAGGCTGTCCAGTTTTCCCAGCTTCTTTCGTGGAAGAGGCCATCCTTTCCTGTTGCATGTCCTTAGTACCCCTGTCAAGGATCAGTTGACCATATATATACATGGATGTATTTCTAAGCACTCTCTCTGGTTACATTGATCTATATGTCGTTAGGCCAGTATCATACTCTTTTCATTACTATAACTTTGTGATATATTTTTAAATCGAGGATTGTGCTGCCTCTCACTTTGTTGTTCTCTCTCAAGATTGTTTTGGTTCTTCGGGGGCCTTGTGGTTCCACATAGGTAATCCATTTTTACAGAGGAAGAAATGCGGTCTCAGAGAAGTCGGGCATTTTGCCAAGTGTGCCAAGTGCCAGGTGTGTACACCTTCTCAGCCAACCCAAAACTCAAATCCAAATCAAATAGGCTCTGAAGACCATGGTTCTTCAACTACCTTTTGCTTCTTTCCAATGAAAAGTTCTGGTAATCAGCATCCTATTTATTACTAGAAGTGATGTTAATGCATCTCATTGTATTATAGCATTGGAGGAGTGCCCATGATTTCCTAGGCATTTCTCCCCTCATAGCTATAAGTCATAACAGATTTTTTTTATTTTAATTTTTTTAATTTTTTATTTACGACAGACACAGAGGCGGGGGGGCTCACAGACAGAGGGAGAAGCAGGCTCCGTGCAGGGAGCCTGACGTGGGACTCGATCCCGGGTCTCCAGGATCACACCCTGGGCCGAAAGCGGCTCTAAACCGCTGGGGTACCAGGGCTTCCCCATAACAGGTTTTGATGATGTGCTTTGCTCATAATTTATGCTTCCTATTCAAAAGACTTTCTTTTACTCAATGACATATTCACATCCTTCTTTTTGCTTTCACATATGAAGATATCAGGAGACAAGTGTAGTTATCTGAAGTGAATGCATGATTATTAACTTATTAATTATTGTCCTTTGGATTTTGTATCACATGGGGAATTACAGGTTACTCTTCTTGAATGGTACTTTGGCAAAGGTAAAATTTTTGCTCGGTTCATAATCTATATCCATGGTGTGATAGATGGAGACTAGAATATTTTTAAAATAAGAAAAAGCATATATCTGAAACTTTTAAAGGGTATTAGATATTGAATTGGTGTTGAATTATAATAAGAACAATGGCCAAAGATATGCCAAAGAATTTACATCAAAGATCACCAACAGTTTGTGAGAGTTTCTAGTGATTAGCCAAGAAGCCCCTAGGCTCCAGGAGCACCAGAATGGGTACTTAATGAAACCAATATAGAGATCTAGTCCTAGTCCTGGGTGTTTTCCCTCAATTCTGGTTTCTTTTATATTCTGTGTTCCAACAAAGTATAATTCGAACGGAATATTATATAATTTGTGGTGCTCATCAGATCCACAGGATAAAATGAACCAAAAGAGAAGAATTGATCTAAGGTATATTTCTAAAATTCCTACTTCTATTCTTCACTAACATTGGTTAACTGAGAAAATTAATATCCTCTTGAATTTTTTTAAAGATTTTATTTATTTATTCATGAGAGACACAGAGGAGAGAGAAAGAAAGGCAAGAGACCCAGGCAGAGGGAGAAGCAGGCTCCGTGCAGGGAGCCTGACGTGGGACTCGATCCCGGGGCTCCAGGATCATGCCCTGGGCTGAAGGCGACACTAAACTGCTGAGCCACCCAGGCTGCCCATGCTCTTGAATTTTTACAAATATGTGATTCCCTGCAGGGAGCAATTTGACATTGCCTAAAATACTTGGTGCTTGTTAAAAACTGTTTTATTCATATGCCATATCTCATCTAGGAAGGTAAGTTCATGGAGAGGGGAGTCCTGACTAACTGAATTCAATAACACCAGTCATAATTACCTAATAACCTCCCTTAACCTGCAAGGTCAAGAGTGGCTAGAACCAGGTTTGAGAGGACATCATGATCATGCTGCCTTTGTGCTCCACATTGCCTACCATCTCTCTCCTTCCCCCATATCTCTCCTCCATGTTTGCTTGCTTCTCAGATTTTCCATGTGGATATAAATAGGTTGCCAGTACCTAGAAATCCCAAAGGACAGAGAAGCTCTCTCTTTCAAGAATCCTTATCAGCTCCCTAAATTTACTCTTACTGATCCTGTTTGCATGTTTTCTTCATGTTTATTGCTGAGGTAGAGGAGTCAGGGCTGTGTGGTTGATGCCCTTCCAGAAATACATACTGTAGATAACAGTTGCATTTCCAAAAGAATGGCTGAAGGAAAGATGAGCAGATATCCACTGCATGGCATTGACAAGAATAAACAAAGAAGAGAGGAGACAGATGTATCATCAACACAAATATGAAGCACTGGGGTTATTGGCCATTATAGTGATTTACAAGAAAATCTGCCAGGCCAAAGCTATGAACATGATCAACTCCATGGGACGTGATGGCAGAGACTTAGAAGGTGCTTTTTTTAAAAGGTGCTGTGCTTTTTTAAAAGGTGCTGTACAAGGTTGTGTGAGATTCAGAGCACGCAGCAGGGGCTGGAGCAGAGAGGAGGAGCAGGAAGAAGGAGGGAATGTACTACAGGCCACAGTCCCACCCAAGCAAGGACACAAACTCAGCTGCTATGTCCAGGAAGCTTTGGGATGAAAGCCGTTGGGGAGATAAAGCTGTTCAAAGAATGTGTAAAAGATTAGCAGGGTTATGGGGCAGGTAGAAGAGAAATCCATGACTAAGGGTGATCACGTGAAGAATACTCATTGGAGCACAAGTAGTGGAGGATGCCAGAGAGTCCCTCGCCTCCCCAGGAGGAGGTGACTGTAAACCTCAGAGATGGGATGTTGGACTCTGTCTGGTCCAAGAGAAGTCTGTTCTCTTCTATCCACATGGGTGCAGGTGTGATATGGAAGATGGGAAGACACCTTGAGGAACCATGGGAACCCAGGAACCGGGTAGAGGGAGAGAGCAGATAGATCTTCTGCATTTGCATCTGGGAAGAAACTAAATGCAGTTGACTACCCAAACACCAGGTAGCACCTCCCAGATATGGACATCCTTCAGTGGGAACAAATTGGAGGTGAGGATGAGTTGATTGCACCTAATAAAACCCAGAGGAGTGAAAAGAAATAAGGAAGAAAACTCTATCCATTATCTGTAATTGGAAATTGGTAACTTGTGGGAGATTTCATGTATGGATTATACAGAAGTCCTTAAACTATTCTTCTCTGTAATAGAACAATACATTAGAATGTTTAGACTAATTTTTTTACTATTTCAGGTAGTGCTGAAATAAATACATACAAGTATATATGTGTATGTAAGTGTATGTAAGATTGTGTATGTCCAACCGTGTACTTTATGTTTATACACACACCCACAATACATATACACTACACATACACATTGTCAGCTCCTGAGATCTGGGTATTTGTGCATTATTCTGACAAATGCTGCTAAATTACATCTCACATTGTTGACCAATTTACTCTGTAGCTGAGACCATGAAACTATTTCCTTCACCCTGTCCTCAATACTGCCTTCATCCATCCAATCGTTTATATTTTGCTTATCTTTTAGGTGACAAACAGTATCTCATTAATTTTTATGTGCACATTAATTCCACATGAAGGGATGCCTGGGTGGCTTAGTGGTTAAGCGCCTGCCTTAGGCCCAGGGCATGATCCTGGAGTTCCAGAATCAAGTCCCACATCAGGCTCCCTGCATGGAATCGGCTTCTCTCTCTGCCTGTGTCTTTGCGTCTCTCTCTCTCTCTCTCTCTGTCTCTCATGAATAAATAAAATCTTTAAAAATAAATAAATAAATAAATAAATAAATAAATAAATAAATAAATAAATCCACGTGAAGATGTATATGAGTTTTAGCCAGTTAGGAGAGGCTCATTGTATGCAGCATCTGGACAGGTTAGTGGAGAGTTAGAGAAACATCACCATGGAGCTAGGAGGTGGTGAGCTTGAGATGATCTGGGTGTGAACCTCTCCCCTCTCCTTAGCTTGATATTTGGACAAATTACTTAACTCTCTGAGTCTCTCTTTTTTATAAAATGTGATTATTTTAAAGATTAAATGAGACAAAACATATGGTGATTTGCACAACATGTACCAGTTAGGAAGTGTCCAATATATATTCTCTTTTAATAATTTATTATTGCACTATATTGAACTTTGAGCATCTGAAAGCCAAAACAAAGTGAGTTCATTGTTCAATAAAAAGAACAGTAAAGTAACAATAGACCCTATGCTTATAAAGCACACACTCTGTGCCAGGCTCCATTCTAAGTACTTTACACATATTAGAACATTGCCTTGAGACACAAAGTTTTTTTGACCACTTACTATTGAATTCTAGATTAAATTTCTCAACAGTTTATACAGAATGTTTCATTCCTATTTTTCTTTGTTAATTAATTAATTAATTTTTTATTTAAATTCAATTTGCCAACATATAACACCCAGTGCTTATCCCATCAAGTGCCCTCCTCAGTGCCTGTCACCCAGTCACCCCATCCCCCCACCTGCCTCCCCTTACACAACCCTTTGTTCATTTCCCAGATTTAGGAGTTTTGTCACCCTGTCTAATTTTCCCAGTCAATTCCCTTCCTTTCCCCTATAATACCTTTCACTATTTCTTATATTCCACAAATGAGTGAAACCATATGATGATTGTCCTTCTCCAATTGACTTACTTCACTCAGCATAATATCCTCCAGTTCCATCCACATCGAAGCAAATGGTGGGTATTCTTCCTTTCTGATGGCTGAGTAATATACTATTGTGTATCTAGACCACATCTTATTCATTCATCTGTCAAAGGACATCATGGCTCCTTCCACAGTTTGGCTATTGTGGACATTGCTGCTATGAACATTGGGGTGCAAGTGTCCTGTCCTTTCACTACATCTGTATCTTTGGGGTAAATATCCAGTAGTGCAATTGCTGGGTCATAGGGTAGCTCTATTTTTAACTTCCTGAGGAACCTCCACACTGTTTTCCAGAGTGGCTGTACCAGCTTGCATGCCTATTTCTATTTTTCAATGAGAAAACTGGTACTCAAAAAAAGTTAATACCCAAGACCCCACCCCAGGAAGTGGCTGAGCCGAGATTTGAACCTCCGCCATTGGGACTGCAAAGTCTTCCTACTCTGTGCTGAGGCCATTTCAAAAGGCTGTGTGTGAATCTGACCGCTGTCTGTTGAGAGACTGTTGTGATATGCGATGTCTAAAGGCTTGATCCAGGGCTCTTGCCAGGTGATTTATGTACATATTTGTACATAAGAGTTCATAGTTACCACTTTTTAAATCAAGAGCCGAAACACAAGTGTTTCCAATAGTATTTTGCTAGGATTATCTGACATTGAACTCATAGACTGACACTCGTTGAGGAATGATTTACTGGGTCAAGTCCACAGTGGCTGGTGATGTGTGAGCATCCCTAGGCCAACAACCCCGGAGGATCTGAGGGGATGGGGCAAGTCTCACCTAGAACTTTCTGTGACAGCTCAGGGGTCTTACTGGTGATGCATCCACTCTAATGATTCTTAGTTATTTATGTATCTTGGTTAACAAGTGTTTGAAGAACTAATTGCGATTTTGCAAGTCTTTGTACCAAAGGTGTGCGTGTGGTGCTAAAATACTTTCTCAGCACTAAAGTTAAAATATCTAAATACTGAAAATATTCAAAACCGGTGGGGTCCATTCAGAATATTCTGGCAAAGATCCTGCATATTATCAAATATATGACAGCTGCTTTGTATACCGCTATCAACCACCATACAGAACCAATATGCTGCTTTTCTATCTGCGTCTTAAAGAGGTGATACAAATCAAAGTGAATTACACTTGTTCTGGGTTGATGTTGCTCATGCCAGGGAGGCTTAAGTGCTTGCTGTCTCCTTAACACTGTGTATTTCTCCAGCCTGGGATAGGTATGGGCCCAGGTGGAAAAAATGCAGACGAATAAGATCAGTTTATCGAGTAGCGTGATGATAAAGCTGTGCTGCATCAGTAGCCTAGAAGCATCTCATATTTTCCCCCTTATCTTTATTTTTTTTTAAAGGTTTTATTTATGAATAACATGAGAGACACAGAGAGAGAGGCAGAAACACAGGCAGGGGGAGAAGCAGGCTCCCTGTGGGGACCCTGACGTGGGACTCGATCCCAGGACCCCGGGATCACGACCTGAGCCAGAGGCAGACACTCAATCACTGAGCCACCCAAGTGTTCCCCCCCAACCACTTCTCTTTAAAATAAGAGATTTGGGGATCCCTGGGTGGCTCAGCGGTTTAGAGCCTGCCTTCGGCCTAGGGCGTGATCCTGGGGTCCTGGGATCGAGTTCTGCAATGGGCTCCCTGCATGGAGCCTGCTTCTCCCTCTGCCTGTGTCTCTGCCTCTCTCTCTCTCTCTCTCTCTCTCTCTGTGAGTCTCATGAATAAATAAATAAAATCTTTAGAAAAAATAATAAGAGATTTGGTTTGATGACAGCATAATGTGAAAGGGGACGTGGTATACACTTCGAAAATGAGGAGAATGCGGTGCATGCCACCAGCTAACTGTGCACAAACAAATCAAACTACCTGCTCTAATCTCCTTACCTTTAAAGTAAGAGAAAGAGCTGGATATTTCCGACCTGAGAGTGAGCATCCTGTAAGCCGTCTCCCATGTATTTTTAAATTGTGCGATGCAAAAAACCAATCAAACAAAGGCAGATGTTTCTCTAACTGCGTCTTTTCTCTTATCTCTCCAGACTATGTCCGAGAATCACAATGACCTTGCACACTAACAGTACAACCTCGCCTTTGTTTCCAAACATCAGCTTGTCCTGGGTGCATGGCCCCTTGGACGCAGGGCTGCCTCCAGGCACCGTCACTCACTTCGGCAGCTACAACATTTCTCAGGCAGCTGGAAATTTGTCCTCCTCAAATGACACCACCAGCGACCCGCTGGGAGGTCACACCATCTGGCAGGTGGTCTTCATTGCATTCCTGACAGGCATCCTGGCCTTGGTGACCATCATCGGCAACATCCTGGTGATCGTGGCCTTCAAGGTCAACAAGCAGCTGAAGACGGTCAATAACTACTTCCTCTTAAGTCTGGCCTGTGCGGATCTGATCATTGGGGTCATCTCCATGAACCTGTTTACCACCTACATCATCATGAATCGATGGGCTTTGGGAAACCTGGCCTGTGACCTGTGGCTCTCCATCGACTACGTGGCCAGCAACGCCTCCGTTATGAATCTCCTGGTCATTAGCTTTGACAGGTACTTTTCCATTACACGGCCCCTCACCTACCGAGCCAAAAGAACCACAAAAAGAGCTGGAGTGATGATAGGCCTGGCATGGGTCATCTCTTTCATCCTCTGGGCCCCTGCCATCTTGTTCTGGCAGTACTTTGTCGGGAAGAGAACTGTGCCCCCCGGAGAGTGCTTCATTCAGTTCCTCAGCGAGCCCACCATCACGTTCGGCACGGCCATCGCTGCCTTCTATATGCCCGTCACCATCATGACTATTTTATACTGGAGGATCTATAAGGAGACCGAGAAACGCACCAAAGAGCTTGCCGGGCTGCAGGCGTCCGGGACGGAAGCAGAGGCCGAGAACTTCGTCCACCCCACAGGCAGCTCTCGAAGCTGCAGCAGCTATGAGCTCCAGCAGCAGAGCCTGAAACGCTCGGCCAGGAAGAAGTACGGCCGCTGCCACTTCTGGTTTGCCACCAAGAGCTGGAAGCCCAGCACCGAGCAGATGGACCCAGACCACAGCAGCAGTGACAGCTGGAATAACAACGATGCCGCTGCCTCCCTGGAAAACTCTGCCTCCTCCGATGAGGAAGACATCGGCTCTGAGACAAGAGCCATCTATTCGATCGTGCTCAAGCTGCCCGGTCACAGCACCATCCTCAATGCCACCAAATTACCCTCAGCAGACAACCTGCAGGTGCCTGACGAGGAGCTGGGGCTGGGAGACTTGGACAGGAAAGGCAGCAAGCTGCAGGCCCAGAAGAGCCTAGACGATGGAGGCAGTTTCCAGAAGAGCTTCTCCAAGCTTCCCATCCAATTAGAGTCAGCCGTGGACCCGACCAAGATGTCTGAGGTCAACTCCTCAGCAGGGAAGACCACGGCCACTCTACCTCTGTCCTTCAAGGAAGCCACCCTGGCCAAGAGATTTGCTCTCAAGACCAGAAGTCAGATCACCAAGCGGAAACGGATGTCCCTCATCAAGGAGAAGAAGGCGGCTCAGACCCTCAGTGCCATCCTGCTAGCCTTCATCATCACCTGGACCCCCTACAATATCATGGTTCTGGTGAACACCTTTTGTGACAGCTGCATACCCAAAACCTATTGGAATCTGGGCTACTGGCTGTGCTACATCAACAGCACGGTGAACCCCGTGTGCTATGCGCTGTGTAACAAAACATTCAGAACCACTTTCAAGATGCTGCTGCTGTGTCAGTGTGACAAACGCAAGCGGCGCAAGCAGCAGTACCAGCAGAGACAGTCAGTCATTTTTCACAAGCGCATGCCCGAGCAGGCCTCGTAGAGGGAGGCTCTGTCCATCGCAGTGACCAAACGCACACATCAACCCACAAACCTTAGGGGAGTGTGAGCTGAGGGTGGGGGTGATTTCCAAGGGTGATAAAAATGGATTGGTTTTTTTAATCACCCAGATATAAAGGAAGCTGCCTGTTTACTGACCCATTGAATAAATCCATCTTAATATAGAAAGTCAAATACCAATTCAGCAAAAAAGAAAATAAAGCGTCCTACCCAATACAAAGAAATTTATCCTGAAATAGACTTTTAAGGTGTTTTTTCTTAAAGAGGAAAAGAAAAATTGTTTCATAGCAATTACATACCCAAATTGATCTGCTGGGTTCTTTGAGTTCCCGTGACCACTGGAATCTCAGAGGCACAGACCTAGCTGACTCAGTTGCCACGTTCCTTCCGAGATCCCAAACGTGGTGATCTGCATCCCATGTGGGACACATCAGGCTAGTGAATCCATGGTTCTGAAATTCTTTCATACATTGCAAAGCTGAACCTCCTTGTCCCAGTAGAGCTTTGTCTTTCTTTGGTGTGTGTTGTTAAACCCCATCTGTGGACTCGATTCTTGCAAAGTACTGTTTTGTGCAGTTCCAGTTTCATACCAATAAAAATATAGAAGCATATATATGTGTGTGCGTGTGTGCGTGTGTGTGTGTGCGTGTATATATATATATATATATATATATATATACATATATATATATATATATAGCGGGAATCACTGAGCTCGCAAATCATTCTTGCAATATATGTTTTTAATACTCTGATGACTGAAGTTCTCTAGGATCCTAACACAACATCAATGTAATGTTTTGGAAACCAGGGCATTTTCTTCCACAAACCACCCTGGGGAACCTGCAGCAGAGCGTGGCCAGGCCCTTCCAGCAGGTGTGTGCAGAGCGGCCACCCCCTCCACCCACCCACCCCAAAGCAGATGCAGCACCAGGGCTTTACCAGACCCTGAGTGTAAGCAGGGCAGTTTGCTGATCTCCACAAAGCTCAATGAGATCGGGGTCCCTCTGAGCTCAAAACACGAACCACAGCCACAAGTTTGAATTCAATCATCTAAATCTGAATGTTTCCCAACAAAATTTCTGCTACCCAAACTGCTTGAAAGCCAGTCAATAGTGTCACACCCAGCAATACATATGGCCGAGCAGAAGTGACATCATGAGGAGGGGAGGAGAGCGTGGTCTTTGAGTTCTTGCTACCTGGCACCTTCTAGATGGAAGAGGGTTCGGCCTGTGTTGCTTGGCCATGGCCCGTGCTGTTCAGGGTTTGTTGTGTCACCTTCACCCAGTCATAGGTGGGGTTTGGGAACTCGTGTGTCTTCTGGAGAAAGTATGAATGTTTTGAAAAGTATTGCTTCTGGTTGATTTCCTTCCGTTTCGAAAAAAAAAAAAAAATGTGTTCTGTAGCCCCTTAGAATTGATCCAAAAGCTAAATGTTGTATTTGGGGATGGGGGGAGGGGTGCTGCCGCTGCTTGTCATTTTTGTCACTGCTGTAGTGGTTGGGGTTACCTTCTTTTCCTTTCTGCGAGGGCTGTGTGGGGAACGGGAGGGGTGGGGGGGTGGCAGGGCCGAGAAGCAATCTCACCTTGTACAGAGCCTCACGTCTCGGACCCAGGGCCAGGGTAGCAGCTGCTTTTGTGTTCAGTGTGAGCTGGTGTTTACAGCTGACGACAGTGGATGTGGACTCAGTGCTGTTTGTGTTTCTGAACTATTTAATTTCGTGCTCTGTTTATATGAAGAAATATTTATGCATACTTCACCAAGTGTCTGTTTAACGTTGATAAATATTACTCTTCAGTCTTCAGCTGCGGTGTCCCTTGAAAGCAATTCTTTCGGGTGCACTTGGGCCATGAGTAAATCTCTTGAGCTTTTCACGAGGCTGAGAAGAAGGAGACAGCCACCCTGCTGGCGTCAACAAGTCCCTAACTCCTGGGTAATAAAAAGCCAACTGTAACGTTGATGTGAACATTTAAAACCAGTCTTTAGTTAAACCTGATGGGAACTGAACGAGGCAACCCTCCCCTGTGGTGTTTGCAATCACATGACAAGGGTATTTTTAAAAAAAAAAGATCAGCGTAATTGAAAGAATTTTTTTTTTTTGGGTGGGGGGCACATTCAACCAAAGAACAAGAGAAACCAGAGACTATTTTCTAAGACATATAGCAAACTACGGAATGTTCTGTGACCCACCTGTGAAGCGTCTGGTGAGCAACTGCATCTATATTTTACTGCTCCCGTTGGCCTAGCACTAATAAAGATGTGAATGCTGACCTGAGTGTCCCAGGATTTCCGTAATTTCTCTTCTCTTTGAAACTTCTCTGCTGCCTTCCTCCCAAAGGGCTGTTCCCTGTTTGAAATATTCAAACCAAATTAGAGAGCGTTTAATTCGAGAAATGGAGAACCCCCGAGCTTTGGCATAACTGCGAAGGTCAGTAGCCACTCTGCTTGAACTTCCCCACTTTTAAATCTCTTATGGAAGAAAGGTGCTTCTCTATGCTAATCACTGATTGTGTTTATAGAAAGGTAGGACCAACTCTTAGGATGCTTTCAGAGAAGGAAAATAAGAAAAATAGACTCTTTTTGAATAAGGGGGATTTAGGATATGGGTGATCAAAGTGGTAGGAGCATTTATAACTGGACACAGCTACTCATGCACTTCCCAAATGGGTGGATGTGAGAGGGTATTTGGCATTTACTTAAAATCAAAATGTCTTCATCCTCAACCTATTTTATTCCACATGAATGAGGTCTGCAGAGTTTTCATGATTATTCACTTTAATGGAAAGAGCAAAATACCTAAGCCTGAAATAAGCCGCACATGAAAAATGCCCCTGACACTCACATGAATACACATGTACATCCACTCTCCCATCTTCTGTTCTCCAGGCCTTTCCCGATGGATAAGGGAAGCGACCTGTCTGGTCCCCTACCTCCCTTGGCTCTCTTCTCTGGCCCCTCAGCCATCTGTGTTCTCTGCTGGCTCTTCACGTTTTCCTGAGTCATCCTTGCCTTAAATGCAGCCTTGACTCATCTCTGTTCACGCTTTCACATATCCTAGTTCTACACTCTGACAGAGAAAACAAACAGAAGCACATCATTATGCATTAGAAGCTGCAGTGGGTAAGGACTTTCAAGCATATCAGCTTTCTCTGTCAACTGGCCTTCTAGAAGATGGAGCAAGTTCATGGCTCTGGAGAGGGACAAGAGCCCCTCAGGATGGATTGTGAGACGTGGGAAGGCAGTCTGATGTGGAGGGTGCCTCAGGTCGCCCTCAGGAGGGCAGAAGAGTGCCAGGGCTCAGGCTGGTGGAGGACTCTGATCCAGACCACATGAACAAGCACAGAGCCTGGGGCTCATTCCGGGTTCCCATACTTACCTGAGTAGAGATGATTCCCAGAAGGTGACATATTACTAAGAAATTGGACCATCCATCACTGTCCATCACCTTCAGAGGACCAGTGAAGATGGCAGAAAGAAGCACTAGACTTAGCAGGCAGAAGGGGCAGCATGGGGGCCTGAGTTCTCGGCCCAGGTCTATCACCAGGGACTTAACATGTCCTCTGCCGGACACATTGCTTACACTCTCTGGGTTGCCTCCAGATGTTTGTACTAAATGACAACACGCAAGAATCTGAATTTGCAAATAGAACTTAGAACTGGAGACGTCAACTTTGTTCCCTTTCTCTGGCTTGAGTGTTCCTGCCTGAGAAAGGGGGCTGATGAGAGAACAAAAGATGAACAAAGACAAGTTAGTTACGGCCACTCTAATCAGTGCAACTTTAATCCTGCACCATGTCCTACAGACTGGCTCCAAAATAGGCAGGTATTCCTGACATTCAGTGGACATAGTGACACTAGCAGCCTCACACACCCAGGTAGACGGTGCTCTTGGATGTGTAGATGTGGACACCAAGCACTTGGGTAGAACCAGTGCTTCAGGAGGACATTAGGCCTGTGGTGGTCGTAGCAGAACCACGGAGACTGAACGCTGAGGTCTGGCCCTCTCACTCTGGCCCGGGCTCGGGGCACCCCCGATCTGAGTTACACAAGATCTTTTGCCTACATAAAAGGCAAATGCAAAACGAAACCATAGCCTCAACAATAGACAAGTGTTAACTACCCTGACCATCCCCCAAATCAGAATCCAGTAACCCTATTCTTAACCTAGAATAAATAATCCCCTGAATATCAAAGCATATTACCGTTCTTTCTCAAAGTCGAAAATACTTAACACTTCTACCGTTTTCACACCCAACCCGAAACTATTTTTATCCTCAATTCTGTGAGTTCCTGGATGCCACCAAGTGGATCTCATGCATGTGTCTGTCTCCTGTGGCTGGCACAGTGTCTGTCAAAGAGTGGACATTTGATAAATGCTGTTGAACGTTGAATATAAAGTCCTTATAATCCATGTAACACACACTTAACAGAACTATGTACACACCCCTGCCCCACACTGCTACTGTAGTCAGGGGTCACTGAGCCTGGAAAGTAACTTAAGGGAAAATGTGATGATTATTAGCTTATGAAAATGTTACTAAGCAACAAGGAGGACTATTTAAACAGACTTGAAGTCATTGACAGAATTAAGAGTCCAGAAAGGAAAAAAAAAAAAAATCAAATCTCTTTTATCACTAGAGTTCGGGATCTTTTGACCTGACTGGTCAACTCTCTGGAGTCCTCTCCAGTTGTCCCTGTATGAGAAGACTGAGAGGGCCTGGAGAGGTCATGAAGATCAGTGTTCTGTTTGTGCAGATGAAGATCTGTCATTGAGTGTAAAGCCTGCCTGCATGTAGTTCTGCTTGGCATGGGAAGTTAGGGAAGAATCCATTCTGTTCTGCAAGCAACTGAACAAAAGTCCTGTCTTATCTCCCTTCCTCATCCAGTCCGTGGGCTTTTCAGCCACCTATGTACCAACCGTCAGAGAAATTTCCTTGGGGCTTTGTGCTTAGAGCCATGGTAGGCAACATTTCAAGCAACACCTCTTTTGTTTTTTCTTTTTGTTTAAACACATATGAACTAAGCTGGTGCAGGTTTGAGGGATAATTAAATGAGAATGGGCCTCCCAAGTTGCTGAGCAACACATTGATTTCTGTGGGCAGAAAGCTTTGTGGGCAGCATCTACGATGCATTCAGTAATCACACCCTTCTCGTTCATGAGGATGTAGTGAGAAACCACTGCCCAAAAAGAGATGGCTATATATTTGCTTTGTAAGCAAAAGGCATGTATCCTAGTTGTATCTAAAACAGTGTCCACATCTTTACCAAAGGCACTGAATTTACCCATTTCTATGACCTGGTGGCCACCCCTTCCTCAGTAGGCATTTCAAGTATGCCACATGCCACGCTCATTCTTTCTCCTGAAAATATATCCATTGTCTGTACTATAAAATGATGCCTGCAACTTTGTGGTGATATTATACTGAGTTTAACAGTGAAATAAGGAAATAAAACTTTTAATAAACAAAGAATGTGGTTTGCTTTCTTTATCATCCAAGGTCTACACAGCAGCAGCCATTTGTTGTGTGAAAGGGAGAACGTGCAGAAGGGCTAATTCTTAACGACGCCAGTATTTGCACTGACTACTCTTTCTTTTTTATATACACCAGAATTTTCTTCAGCAACCAAGATTTCTACTGTCATAACCCAAAACACTCACAATAATGTGTTAGGGATGTGTATTAAGCACGTGTAAAATCTATCTACACATGCAGTCCTTATTCCAAAAGTATATGTGAGGAAACATACTTCTCTCTAGGTAGATACATTAACAGACGCTTTTATTTTCCTCCTTTTAAAAGAAATGCTCATCTTTTTCTTTTCTTTCTGTTTGTTTCTTTGGACCCATCAGAAATGCTTTCTTACTGAAAATAAAAATCAAGCATAGTATTTCATTACACCAACTTTAAAGTTACTACAGGTGCAGGTACCAACTGAAGTCACTCTTAGCAAGAGACGTGAATTTTTTTTCTTAATGTGTTTCTTGGTTAATTTATGGCTCTTATGCACAGCATGTACCATAAAAACCAAACAATGCCTCCTGAGTGTGGAAACTTCCTGATATTCATCTTGTGAATAAGAGCAAGAAAACGTTCTCTAACTCTCTGTCCCTCTCTCTCTCCTTTATCATTAATTAAATCCTCATTTTTGGCTTATGATTTGGACACATGCTCTCAACTAGGGCAAACCCTGTCTGATTTGATGTTCCATTTTATGATGATTCCTAAGGAGATCTATCCAACTTGCTAGAAAATGAACTACTTTTCTTACACTCTATGATCAGGCAGTTTCATGTGAAATTAACAGAGATTGAATAAGAAAAGCTTTCTGTTGTACTGAAGTCTCCCATAATTTGCTACATAAATGTATTAGATATAACCTATAACTATAGGGAGGAAAAAACAATGGCTGAGAGTATGGAAAAACTAATGAGCCATAAGAACATGTTAGTTAATGTTGGAAAGATCAACCAGGCATGAGTTGATTCTTAACTGAGAGGTACATTGGAGGGAAATGATAAATAGCTTTGGGAAGGAATTGCTACCTCTTAATCTGAATGGTTACATGGGAAGCAATTTTGTAAAGCAACTCTGCTCTCTTGACCTCAGTCAATTGATCCAGGGATTGGTAACTCGTTGGACTGATCAAAAAATTTTCCATAGAATTTTTAGTTTGAGGAGTAGAGGCTCTGGGGGTCAGTTTCCTCTCATGTAGCCAGGAGGGTGACACACTAGTTAGCAGCCATGTTTTATCATATCAGCACATCAGAAACTGATGTGGAGAAAACAATGAGATGAATGAGATTCGAGAGATAAACAAAGGTAAGAAAAAGATGCCCTCTATCACTCATTTCCCCAAGGTCCAGCTCCGGTCCAGCTCCATCTCCACAGTTCTTCTGAGCACAGTTGTTCGGACATATTTTGCCTGTCCCGGGTACTCATCAAATAAGTGTAACATTTTAGTTTGAAGGCACTGGGTTAAGCATCTATTACTTGTATCTAAGCAGGACTACCCACTGCAAGCTGAGTGAATTAGTAAACACAAATGTTTGTGAAATCTTAAATCATGTTTCGGTGAGAAAATAGGATTGGTCATTTGGACTTAATTGACCATTCGGTTGATTTAAATATTCTCACAATTAAACGTTCATTTGAATTTTTTTTAATTAAAATTATACCTTACTAAGGTAAGTGTAGGAACAGTATGCATGTAGCACATTTCTGGAAGAGACATCCTGCCATCCAGACCACTTACAGAGTTGTAAAGGGAATGCAGCCAGCTCCTCTTTGGAGCAGAAGTTCACTGGTCTAATTGTGTGGTCTTCTTTGGGCATCTTTGCACACCGCCCTTCACCCTGATCCCTGCTTCAGTTTTTTGGAGATGCCACATGTATCTTCCAGTGGAACTCGTTATTCTCCACAAGAATTAACTGACAGCATTCACATTATTAAAAGGCAGAAGTAACTAGTAATAAGCAATAATTGTCAAAGATGGGTTCTCATTTGAGTTCTATGAAGACACTGATGAGAATCATGTTGAAACAATAGCCTCAGATTGTAGAACTCACTCTCCTCAGCACTGTGCTTTATAAACAGAGTATTTTAACCTTGGTTCATAAGAGAACTACCAACTTAATACTGCAACAAAAACAAAGCAAAGGAGGGCTGACTTCAGATCACACAGCTAGTGAGACATGCCACTAAGATTTGCATTCATCAGTCCATCCTGCACGCCACTACTTTGCCTATTCTGACACCAATTGTTTGCCCATTTGCTATTGGAAAATACTTGAGCAATCAGAAAGCTCTGTTGGGGGGAAAATACATGCTTTCACAAGATAGATATTTTATAGGATCCAAAGTTTGCCCTGAGCATGCTGAAAAAGTAAAGATGAATACAAGACCAGATCACCATGCAAGGGGTCTGAGCCCCCAGGCACCTCAAAAGTAGGGTGAGCTGGCCAATACTGAAGCTGAGAGTGACAACAATGATGCTTACATCCATTTCTGTCATCTTTTGGATATGCATCTTTGTAATTCTTCAAAATCATCACATCAAGGGTCTCTTCATTGAATTTCTCTTCAATCTAGACAGTGTAATGCAGTGGGGATGTTTTAAATAAAAAGTATTAATGCTCTGGATTCACTAAATGATATATCTCTCATAATACCTTGTTTGTAAATGATGTATCTACCATAGTTAGTCCTTAATTCATTTTACCAATTGTTCTTTTCCATGAAAAACATGGATTTTGATTTTTAAGTGATTTTACTTGTTGGATTTGGAAGAAACTATTTGCAGTAACAAGGTAGGCTGGGTATGGATTTGACTTCACCCCAGGCAGTGCTTTTCTCATAACTAATACTATCTTTCCCTTCTCTTAACTAGCTTATCTTTCTGAGCCAATTAATTCATAAAGATGACAAATATGGAATTTGTCCTTCTGCTACAGATAGCTGCTTACAAGCTGAGAAAACCAATAGAAAGCAGTGGTGATTCATACACTCTCCATAGGAATGATTCCTTGACTTGTAATTTGATCAGGTCAATGAAATGTTAATAATAATCTATTTAATTGGGGCCCCTGGGTGGCTCAGTGGTTGAGCATCTGCCTTTGGCTCAGGGTGTGATCCCGGGGTCCCAGGATCGAGTCCCACATCAGGCTCCCCACAGGGAACCTGATTCTCCCTCTGCCTGTGTCTCTGCTTTTCTCTCTGTGTCTCTCATGAATAAATAAATAAAATCTTTAAAAAGTAATCTATTTCATTAAATTGTTGGCACATGGATACAGACAGATCTCTAAGTGACACAACCCCCACCACCCCCCTGGCTTCTAGAATACAAAATGCCTTTAGAAATCTGACCACTTTAACGGATTCCAACAGCAGGGACAGCTATATTTAGAAACAGTTGACTGCATTGCATGCTATCTAGGTTAGCTTGAAATGGAAAGAGTCAGTAGAGGTTCCCACTAAATCTAGAGGAAGGTCATGACTAGTAGAGACCATTAGGGAAAACCAATACTACCCACTGGCTCCGGTGAGTACCTTTGTAACTGACATCACAGAGAAGGGCCACCTCTGAAATTAACTTCAGAACAATAGGAAAAGGCCAGTCCCTTGCCACTGACCCGGAAGCTAAGTATTTTCTCAGTAGCATTGTACAAAATCATCCCCCTTCCTGCCATGGGGTCAGTGACACAGCTCTAGTTGTTCACCAACAGTAGTGGGAGCATTTGTGAGGCAGCAATCAGATACGTGATATCCCCCAAGTGCGCCCCCTCCACCACCAATCCACATGCCCACCAGCTTCAAGATCAGACTTACTAGAAACTTCTGGAAAATCCACGTAGGCTATCTGCCACAACTGCATTCCCTTTTTGGTTGTATCAGTAACATGCCTGAGTTTTCCTTATCAGGGTGGGAAAACTCTGGTAATATTCCAACCTTTCTCTCTGCCCTCCCCTCCCACCAAACCTCAATTCCCTTCCTCATGCTTCATGTCTCCCCTTGTTGACATCAAATATAGAAACTTCATATATGTTTTCTAATTTGACTCGAGACCCTCTTGCTTCTGAAGTTACAGAAGTGATTTTGTGTACTGTTAAGATCATCGTGTTAGTTAAGAGTTGGCAAACAGAAGTGACTTTCACTTAGAAGAGAGAACCAATGTGTAAAAACAGAGATACAGAGATAAATAAAAAGAAAATAAACACTCATTGTTTATTAAAAGATAATGGGTTCCTCTGTTTTCTTTCAGGATTCCAAAATAAGATCAGGATCTTAGCTCACTAACAAAGTTTGAGCACTTCTCAGTGAAATCATCTTAGACCCTTTAGTTGGAAAAGATCCTTTAAATATTGTCCAGTCAAATTTATACTCAATGCAAGGATCCCTCCTTCTATAGCATGCTTCACAGCTGACCACCCAGATGCAAATAATTTCAATGACAAGAAACTCATCAAGTAAAGCAGGCCACTTTGCATTTAGAGGATTTTAATTGTTTGTTACACTTTATCCACTGTCTGTTGCCTTCTCCTCTGGGGCACTGATCTTCTACCTTGGGTACCTGGATATCAGTGTGGATATGTAAGGACTTTCCAGCGAGTACTAGAGTATGGTCAGTTTAAGGAAGTCATTGACCAGATCCTCAACTGTCACAGGTCCTCCTTCTCAAAGCTGACCTGCCTAAAAGATCATCTCCTCTATACTTGCCTTTCTCCAACTTTCCCTGACATACTTCTCACTCAGCCTGAAGCTCACTCATGTGCACAAATAATCTGGGCAACAAACAAAAGGACATTTTTTAAATGCACAGGTCCTCAGAAAATATCTTGTAGCAGAAACGCAAATAGAGCTTCAAAGAAATATTCAGAAAGCAGTGTCTTATTTTATCCAGAGAAAAAAACTTTTGCTAAAGCTCCATGCTGCTGCTTCTTTTTTTTTTTCTTCTTTTTTTTAAGCAGGCTCCATGCAGGAGCCTGACGTGGGACTCGATCCCAGGGCTCCAGGATCAGCCCCAGGCCAAAGGCAGACGCCAAACCACTGAGCCACCCAGGGATCCCCTCCATGCTGCTTCTATCTATCCATCCATATATGCATCCATTCATCTGTCCATCTGTCCATCCATCCATCCATTAATCTATTCATGAATTAGAATTCAAAGGTGAGGTAGTTGTCATAAGAATATGTATGACCACATTTATTTAAATTGGAAAATTAGGTCAGGTTTTTTCTAACAAAGTAAATAAATCTGGTTGATTAGCAATGAGGGCTGCCTTTGCCAATTGGATTATAAGGTATATACATTTTCCATAAGGAGAATGAAAAAAATCTACACTACGAAGTTGGGGTTTTTAAAGATTTTATTTATTGAAAGAGAAAGTACAAAGGGGGTGCAAAGGGAGAAGCAGACTCTTTGCTGAGCCTGAAGCCCGAGGTGGGGCTCCATTCCCTGACCCTGAGATCATGACCTGAATCGAAATCAAACAGCTACTCAACCAACTGAACCACTCAGGTGCCCCCAAAGTTTTGATAAAAAATATATTTAATGAACAGAGATCATTTGGCATATGCGGGAAATTACATCCTTTGAACTTATATTGAAAGTATTTACAGACAAAAATATGCAAGAGGCATATAGCTTTAAAATTTTATGTAAATACGGTGGAAACAGTGAAACAGAAGACATAATACCAAACCCCCTCATCACGTGGCATGTCGTGAAGATAGGAAGACAGTTCTCATTTCTTCCACACCACTTGCTCTCCATTTTACACCTCCCTGACAGCCTGAGCTATCCCTCTTAATTCAGGGTCAAGGGCATCACTGGGGTGGGAGGAGCCAGTGATCCCAGCAAATCCCAGCTCCGCCTTTCCAGGACCTCACACCCCCACCTGGCCATTAGGATACCTGAGGCTCAGAAGCTGGCTGGTCCCTACTCACCGTCCACATAGAAGCAGTCAACCAAACACAAAAACATGCTCCATCCTCTGAAGAGCCACAGTTTAAACTCACCACAGGACTCCAGTGAATCTCTAATCCCATGTGTCAGAGATGATGGGTTGGCCTCAACGCACAATGGACAAGCAGAAAAGAGCCAAAAAGCAGAAGCCGGAGAAGAGGGGAGGCTGGAAGGAAGCGTGTGTCCACCTCCACTGAGATGCATGTGTCAATAAGCAAGACCAACGGTGATATGGTTAGAGCCTGTGGCATCTTAAACACACAAGACAGGCTATGATTTTGCAAGGGTCAAGGCTGTATGTTCTTAGTTTCTCCAGGTCCTTTACTTTCTCTGTCACCACCATAGAATTCCCAAGGCCCTCATCCCTAGCCAAATCTTTTTTTTTTTTTTTTAAGATTTTTACAAATTTATTCCTGAGAGACCCAGAGAGAGAGAGAGAGGGAGAGAGACACAGGCAGAGGGAGAAGCAGGCTCCAAACAGGGAGCCCGATGTGGAACTCGATCCCAGAACCCCGGGATCCTGGCCTGAGCCAGAGGCAGATGCTTGACTGCTGAGCCACCCAGGGGTCTCCCTCACCCCCAAATCTTGCACCTGAACCTATAGGTTTCTGTATATTGCCCCTCAAGGCAAAGACTGATGCAAAGTGACAGAGTCAAAAATCTGAATTTCTGAGCTTCCATGGAGATTTTGGACCAACCTATATGATAAAAAGATGTCTTCAGAACCATAGCTTTCAAAAGTAAGGGAGAGAGAAAGAAAACTGTTCTTGGAAATTCTAAAACCTCCCATAGGCTGCTTCTAGAGCCTCTGAGCCTCTAGGCCTCCTGCTCCCCAAGTTTCTAAGAGGTCACTGCTAACAGGCTTTTGCGGAGCCAGGAGCCTCAGGCAGCACCTCCACTGAGTCCCTCCTGACCCCTGTATCTCCCATTGTCTTCTCCAGCCTATAGCCAACCATTGTTGTTTGCTTGTTCGTTTCTGGGTTAAAACTCTGGCTCCTTTCCAGTTCAGCTGGAAGTTTCTGTTTCCTGTCTGATAAGGCTTCTTGCTGCTTTACCACACAGAGGGCAAAGCAAAGAGGAAAGCCCCCAAAATAGCCTTCTGTCCCGGCTCAAGGACCAGCAGCCCCAGGCGCCTCAGGTCACGCTGGCCACAGAGTGTTCAAGGCTTTCTCTGAGAAGTGCAGAGGCTACTCAAAGCCCCATGATGGCATTTCTTATGCTGGTCCTTCCTATTTTACACGGTGAAACAAGATTCATGGTTAAGTCTGCTCATAATAAAGGGAAGGTTTCCAGAATTTTCACTGTCTCAAATGCTCCTGTTCATGGTTGAAGCTGTACTTTAGGGGTTGGTTATATATGCCCTGCCTTCATTATTTTGCAGTGGGAAATTTAAGGAATGGCACAGTGGGAATATTCCAAAGTCCAGAGTGCCCATGTCAAGCAAAGGATAAAGGGTAAAGTGGCTTTAGGATGATCTGTTTTGGGTGGCAGTTGAAGTTGGACTGAGTTGCCCAGAATTCTCTAGTGACCACAGACAGGAGACAAAGAGCCTAGAGGAGTTTCCTTAGGCACAAGTGATGCCGGCTTCAACTGCATGCCTTAGCTTCCTGCCATTTCCACCCAAATTGTGCCTCTCTCAGCTACCTGTGTGGCTGCTTTATGGAAGAGCAAGGATCCCCAACCCTTACCTAACAAGCAGCCTTCCTGACACCACCTATCTAAAATAGCACCTTCCCACCCCATTCTCAATTTATTTACCCTACTTTATGCCTCTCCATAGCACTTTGCTACTTTACACATTTTTTAAAGATTTATTTTTGTATTTGAGAGGGAGAGAGAGGGGGAAATGGCCAGAGGGAGAGGGAGAGAGAATCTCCAGCAGACTCCCCACTGAGTGGGGAGCCGGATGCAGGGCTCCATCCTACAACTCTAAGATCATGCAAAAGCCAGATGCTCAACTGCCTGAGTCACTCAGGTGCTCCTACTTTACACATTTCTAAATGCATTTATTTATTATCATGCATTTATTATTATGTCCCCTCAATAGAGTGTAAGCTGCATGGAAACTGACTTTTTGTTTATTTTTCCTGTCTCCCTCCACCCCATGTGCGTATATAGAGCCTACAAAAGTACTCTGATACTTGGAAGGCACTTAAAATATTTTTGTTAGGTGAATGGATAGACTAAACTCTAATAGCCTGTCTTCAAACTTCCACATTTCAATGGATTTGAATTATTCTTTCAGTATATGGAGTTTCCTAACTAACGTGTGATCAATTGCTCCTCAAGCAGCAAGAATTGCCAGCCTTTCAGGATAGCCTGTAACAATGCTCTCTGCTCCCCAGTCGAGACCTTTCTGTGCAAGATGTGCTATGATTTCTACTATTTTTAAGGCTCTAGAAATAAAAAGAGTTCATTGCAATAAAAGCTTAGGAAATATTTAGTATCACATATTTGATGGTGATGTGAATTTTCAAATGGTCTAGATACATTTTCAGATCTTTAGTGTAATGTTTTACATTTCTTTCTAGATTTTTCACCAAAGTGTACTCATAGTTGGAAAATTTCTCCATGACCATGTAAAATGTTAATATAGCATACTTATATATCAATGATTTTTCATATATAGAAAGATAGATATAGATTTATGTATAGATATGTGTATATAAGTACATATATTTTAAAATATGAATGTGTAATATTTATATTTATATAATGCATAAGTATATAATATATATATTGCATACATACATATTTTTTAAGTTCCTCAATTTTGATACTATTACCTTTTTCCTTTCATCCTTCAAACTTCACACTATTCAGTGAGGCACCAAATGGTTATGTTTTTCTCCTGCCTTAGGATTATTCTAGCTTGAAACTGGCTCAAATCAAAACCCATAGTGATCTCTGTAACACCCTTCATATCCCACATTTCCTTCTTATGCTTGTAAGTTATTAATCCAAAAAAATAATAATAACTTTGTCCCTTCCACTGAGAGCCCCCAAACCTCCGGCAGCAGTATCCAGAAGCACGCCCCTATTAAATCTCCCAGGTTGATCGTCTGGGGTGTCCCACACTCCCCACCCCGGCTGAAACGTTTTCTTATATTTCGTGGACAATGACTCACCATTCCCCAAATCCTTTGTACTACAGAAGAATATGAGGGAGTCAGCTATTTCTGTCTTCTTTCTTGAAAAAGTAAAGTCCAGTACTTAAATGTACTTTTCCATTACAAGATAAAGATAATGCTTTGGACACCTGGACCTGAAAAGTAACTGTGGAATGGGGAGGGTGCATATGTGCAGATGAACCATCACATGGGCTCCAGGTACTGGGCAGCTCCAGCCTCACATTTGAGAGGAGTCTTCATTTGTTTGTTTTCAGGTTTCTTTTGTTTCCTTTAATCTGATGGTTCTGTATGGTCATTTCCAGAAATGCAAAATACACTCATATTCAGACATCTTTTCATTACCTTTTTTTGGGGGGGGGGTTCTTTGGTCTTTCTCCCCAGTTCCTTCTTGTTCCATGTCTGTACTGATCTAGATGAAACATCTACTAAATTACTTCACAACAAGACTTGAGAGGTGCATTAATTACTACTTCTGTTGTCCCAAATTACCATAAATGTAGTGGCTTATGACAACACAAATGTATTCTTACTGCTCTGTGGGTGAGACACCAAAATGAACCTCCCTGGATTAAAATTAAGGTGTTGGTGGGCTGCACGCCTTCCAGAGGGAGAAAGGGAGGATCCACGGCTTTGCCTTCTCTAGCTCAAGATGCTGCCCACATTCCTGGGCTTGTGGCTCCTCCCACCTTCAAAGCCAACGATCTCATCACTGCACTTCTGCTTCCACTCTTACATCTGTTTCTCTGAGTCTGATTCTCTGCCTCCTTCTTTCATGTATAAGGACTCTTAGGATTAAACTAGGCCAGATAATCTATATGAATCTCCCCATTTTAAGGTCTTTAATTTAATCACGTCTTTAAAATCCCTTCTGGGGATCCCTGGGTGGCGCAGCGGTTTGGCGCCTGCCTTTGGCCCAGGGCGCGATCCTGGAGACCCGGGATCAAATCCCACATCGGGCTCCCGGTGCATGGAGCCTGCTTCTCCCTCTGCCTATGTCTCTGCCTCTCTCTCTCTCTCTGTGACTATCATAAATAAATAAAAATTAAAAAAAAAAATAAAATAAAATCCCTTCTGCCACATAAAGTCAAATATTCATAGGTTCCAGGAACGAGTACATGGGTGTCTTTGGGGGCTGTGACTCCGCCTAACTGCATTGGTAATGTGTCATTCGCCCTCCCACCCTCCCCAGGAGGGACAGAGATTTGTCTTTCCAAAGAAAAGCTGACAAAAGTGATTTCTAAAAAATGGAACTCAAGGTGTGCCATCATCTGGGTGAGAAAGAGGAACATGGGAAAGGGTGGGATCCTCCCAGAGTATTAAAAATGATACAGAAACGTCTACCTCAATGACACTGTGTATGTACAGACAGGATTACAAATTCTAGTTTCTACAGCTGTTCCGTAATGATTTATAACATGAAATGTGTGTAAATTCTCCTGTTAACTGAAAGAATATACATTAATTTTGAAGAGCCAATGTACTCTGAAAGGCCATAATGAGCTTCCCAAATCCTTATAAGTTCGTTTTTACTGCAAAGTACCAGTTTTTTTTTTTTTAAGTACCAGTTTTTTATAAAAGAATCCTCAAAACTTCATATTCACTGGACTTAATGACATAGGGTGGGCTTCATTTTGTTGGATGTCTGCTATGGGTAAGGTGCTATCCTAACATATTTGCATCCTACTTATTCTACCGACAGTCCTAGGAGACATTTAGTCCACAAAAAGGAAACCAAGTCTCAGAAAAGTCACTTGCCCAAGATCACACATTTATGAACTGGCTGAGCTAGAATTCAGATATTGGTTTGTGTGATTTTAAAGGTTTTTTAGCTCCTCTTCCACGAAGATGCCATGGACTCTGTAAGGGGGTCCTTTCAGGATCCCTAAGCCCATTTTGTCATTATTGCTTTCACTTCCTCTACTTTTCCCATGCAGTGCTCTTTAGGTCATACTCATAACCAGTATAATCCACTTTGAGACTGGTGGCAGGGCCTATGAATGGAATCTGGTCAGCAGAGACAGTGCACATGGACACGAGATGTGGGTGAGGCTGCATCACAGGACTGAAAATGATTCTGCTCCCAGGATTATTTCTAGGAGCCCAAGTTCCCAAGGGTGCTGGAATTCGTGTCTGCCCATGAGTCTCCAGGATGTCCCATGACTTTTACCTGGTGTCTTCGTCTAGCCTCTGATCCTGAATGGGCTGCCTCTGCCCAGGCCCCTGACACTTTGCAGTTTGCCTGTATAATCCCCCTTGCTGGCTTGTGACCCCACAGGACACCTAACACACAGGCTTTCCTGGCTGGCTGCCACTATGTGGTCACCACGGCCCATGGCTTCCAGTCATCTTTCAGTGCCCCAGCCACTTGCCTGTAGGGCCTGGCCACCCACAGTGCTGGCTTTGCCAACAATGTGTAATAAACAATAAGAATGATACAATTCAGAACAATGTGTTTTTCTCTGTATTGCAAAAAAAATTCTATGATTTAAAAATGTATGCAAACCACTTCTCTCTCTGACATTAAAATAAGGATAAGAGGGATCCCTGGGTGGCGCAGCGGTTTGGCGCCTGCCTTTGGCCCAGGGCGCGATCCTGGAGACCTGGGATCGAATCCCACATCGGGCTCCCGGTGCATGGAGCCTGCTTCTCCCTCTGCCTGTGTCTCTGCCTCTCTGTCTCTCTCTGTGTGACTATCATGAATAAATAAATAAAATCTTAAAAAAAATAAAAATAAAAAAATAAAAAAAAAGAAGGAAAAACTTTAAAAAAAAAAAATAAGGATAAGAAAAATCATAGGTATGTTGCACTGTTTTGTTTTACTGCCCAGCTCAGTTGGGGTAAGGGGTGGGGGAAGGGCTGCATTCCATGACACACGTGCTTTCCCCAGTTTCACACGCATCTGATATTGACTGCATCCTAAAAACACAGTTGTCTGGTTGGGAGTATGATATGATTGTTCCCTATAAACGTGTGACTTTGGTGGTTATTACTTGGGACCTGTCTGAGTCAACAAAACCATGCTTCCATGGTTCCATGGACCATTAAGGAAAGGAGTACGTGTTCTGATCATCTGAAATCATTTTGACACCTGATAGAGAAGGTAGTCAAAAACTTGCAGAATGAACATAAAAGCAGGAAGAAAATCCCAGCAATCAGATGGGGCTATGCTTTTAAAAGGTTGGCATCACCAAGGTTCTGGAGAACAAAGAGTGTGAGGGAAAAAAGTGGACATTGGGGACTTTGATTCAGAAAAGTGGAACACTGAATATCAAGAAGCTTTGAGAATGTCTGAAATAATTATTTTGCTTATGGTCCCTTCTTTCCAGACGCATGAGAAAGATACATGATTTAAATCCATACCTAAAGTTTCCAACGGGCAGTGAAATATTGGTTTCAGGTTTCTGTCACTAAATGAACAATGATAATGACGAAAAAGCTCAGGGTTCTGTAAACCTAAAACTGTTCTAAAATAAAAAGTTTATTTAAAAAAAAAAGCAACCAGGGATCCCTGGGTGGCGCAGCGGTTTAGCGCCTGCCTTTGGCCCGGGGCGCGATCCTGGAGACCCGGGATCGAATCCCACATCAGGTTCCCGGTGCATGGAGCCTGCTTCTCCCTCTGTCTATGTCTCTGCCTCTCTCTCTCTCTCTCTCACTGTGTGCCTATCATAAATAAATAAAATTAAAAAAAAAAAAAAAAGCAACTGTAAACTGAAGGAAGTTTTCTGGTATAAAAAACAATGTGCTCACATAAGATTTCATGTATATGTGGAATTTAAGAAACAAAGCAGATGAACACATGGGGGAGGTAAAAAGAGAGAGGGAAACAAACCTTAAGAGACTCTTAATGATACAGAAGAAATGGAGGGTTGATGGAGGGAGGTGGGGGGGCTAGATGGGGGATGGGCATTAAGGGGGGTATTTGTGATGAGCACTGGGTGCTGTATGTAAGAGAGAAATCCCTGAATTCTACTCCTGAAAACAGTATTTCATTGCACATTAACTAACTAGAATTTAAGTGAAAAATTTGAAAAGAAAAAGCAAAAATAAAATGATTCCATACATAGAAAAAAAGAAACAATTGGTTACTTAGATTCAGTGAAATACAGAATTTTATATTTCATTTTTATCATTTTGCCACTAGCGTTGACAGACCATAATTTTCTAAAACAAAAGATAGTGATTTTTTTTTAAGATAGTGATTTTTAAAGTTTAATTTATGCTAATGTTTCCAGAAGGGGAAAAAAGTCTGACTCCTTGCCTACTTTTTTTTTTTTTAAAGATTTCATTTATTTATTCATGAGACACAGAGAGAGAGCTTGGAAGGCACTTAAAATATTTTTGTTAGGTGAATGGATAGACTAAACTCTAATAGCCTGTCTTCAAACTTCCACATTTCAATGGATTTGAATTATTCTTTCAGTATATGGAGTTTCCTAACTAACGTGTGATCAATTGCTCCTCAAGCAGCAAGAATTGCCAGCCTTTCAGGATAGCCTGTAACAATGCTCTCTGCTCCCAGTCGAGACCTTTCTGTGCAAGATGTGCTATGATTTCTACTATTTTTAAGGCTCTAGAAATAAAAAGAGTTCATTGCAATAAAAGCTTAGGAAATATTTAGTATCACATATTTGATGGTGATGTGAATTTTCAAATGGTCTAGATACATTTTCAGATCTTTAGTGTAATGTTTTACATTTCTTTCTAGATTTTTCACCAAAGTGTACTCATAGTTGGAAAATTTCTCCATGACCATGTAAAATGTTAATATAGCATACTTATATATCAATGATTTTTCATATATAGAAAGATAGATATAGATTTATGTATAGATATGTGTATATAAGTACATATATTTTAAAATATGAATGTGTAATATTTATATTTATATAATGCATAAGTATATAATATATATATTGCATACATACATATTTTTTAAGTTCCTCAATTTTGATACTATTACCTTTTTCCTTTCATCCTTCAAACTTCACACTATTCAGTGAGGCACCAAATGGTTATGTTTTTCTCCTGCCTTAGGATTATTCTAGCTTGAAACTGGCTCAAATCAAAACCCATAGTGATCTCTGTAACACCCTTCATATCCCACATTTCCTTCTTATGCTTGTAAGTTATTAATCCAAAAAAATAATAATAACTTTGTCCCTTCCACTGAGAGCCCCCAAACCTCCGGCAGCAGTATCCAGAAGCACGCCCCTATTAAATCTCCCAGGTTGATCGTCTGGGGTGTCCCACACTCCCCACCCCGGCTGAAACGTTTTCTTATATTTCGTGGACAATGACTCACCATTCCCCAAATCCTTTGTACTACAGAAGAATATGAGGGAGTCAGCTATTTCTGTCTTCTTTCTTGAAAAAGTAAAGTCCAGTACTTAAATGTACTTTTCCATTACAAGATAAAGATAATGCTTTGGACACCTGGACCTGAAAAGTAACTGTGGAATGGGGAGGGTGCATATGTGCAGATGAACCATCACATGGGCTCCAGGTACTGGGCAGCTCCAGCCTCACATTTGAGAGGAGTCTTCATTTGTTTGTTTTCAGGTTTCTTTTGTTTCCTTTAATCTGATGGTTCTGTATGGTCATTTCCAGAAATGCAAAATACACTCATATTCAGACATCTTTTCATTACCTTTTTTTGGGGGGGGGGTTCTTTGGTCTTTCTCCCCAGTTCCTTCTTGTTCCATGTCTGTACTGATCTAGATGAAACATCTACTAAATTACTTCACAACAAGACTTGAGAGGTGCATTAATTACTACTTCTGTTGTCCCAAATTACCATAAATGTAGTGGCTTATGACAACACAAATGTATTCTTACTGCTCTGTGGGTGAGACACCAAAATGAACCTCCCTGGATTAAAATTAAGGTGTTGGTGGGCTGCACGCCTTCCAGAGGGAGAAAGGGAGGATCCACGGCTTTGCCTTCTCTAGCTCAAGATGCTGCCCACATTCCTGGGCTTGTGGCTCCTCCCACCTTCAAAGCCAACGATCTCATCACTGCACTTCTGCTTCCACTCTTACATCTGTTTCTCTGAGTCTGATTCTCTGCCTCCTTCTTTCATGTATAAGGACTCTTAGGATTAAACTAGGCCAGATAATCTATATGAATCTCCCCATTTTAAGGTCTTTAATTTAATCACGTCTTTAAAATCCCTTCTGGGGATCCCTGGGTGGCGCAGCGGTTTGGCGCCTGCCTTTGGCCCAGGGCGCGATCCTGGAGACCCGGGATCAAATCCCACATCGGGCTCCCGGTGCATGGAGCCTGCTTCTCCCTCTGCCTATGTCTCTGCCTCTCTCTCTCTCTCTGTGACTATCATAAATAAATAAAAATTAAAAAAAAAAATAAAATAAAATCCCTTCTGCCACATAAAGTCAAATATTCATAGGTTCCAGGAACGAGTACATGGGTGTCTTTGGGGGCTGTGACTCCGCCTAACTGCATTGGTAATGTGTCATTCGCCCTCCCACCCTCCCCAGGAGGGACAGAGATTTGTCTTTCCAAAGAAAAGCTGACAAAAGTGATTTCTAAAAAATGGAACTCAAGGTGTGCCATCATCTGGGTGAGAAAGAGGAACATGGGAAAGGGTGGGATCCTCCCAGAGTATTAAAAATGATACAGAAACGTCTACCTCAATGACACTGTGTATGTACAGACAGGATTACAAATTCTAGTTTCTACAGCTGTTCCGTAATGATTTATAACATGAAATGTGTGTAAATTCTCCTGTTAACTGAAAGAATATACATTAATTTTGAAGAGCCAATGTACTCTGAAAGGCCATAATGAGCTTCCCAAATCCTTATAAGTTCGTTTTTACTGCAAAGTACCAGTTTTTTTTTTTTTAAGTACCAGTTTTTTATAAAAGAATCCTCAAAACTTCATATTCACTGGACTTAATGACATAGGGTGGGCTTCATTTTGTTGGATGTCTGCTATGGGTAAGGTGCTATCCTAACATATTTGCATCCTACTTATTCTACCGACAGTCCTAGGAGACATTTAGTCCACAAAAAGGAAACCAAGTCTCAGAAAAGTCACTTGCCCAAGATCACACATTTATGAACTGGCTGAGCTAGAATTCAGATATTGGTTTGTGTGATTTTAAAGGTTTTTTAGCTCCTCTTCCACGAAGATGCCATGGACTCTGTAAGGGGGTCCTTTCAGGATCCCTAAGCCCATTTTGTCATTATTGCTTTCACTTCCTCTACTTTTCCCATGCAGTGCTCTTTAGGTCATACTCATAACCAGTATAATCCACTTTGAGACTGGTGGCAGGGCCTATGAATGGAATCTGGTCAGCAGAGACAGTGCACATGGACACGAGATGTGGGTGAGGCTGCATCACAGGACTGAAAATGATTCTGCTCCCAGGATTATTTCTAGGAGCCCAAGTTCCCAAGGGTGCTGGAATTCGTGTCTGCCCATGAGTCTCCAGGATGTCCCATGACTTTTACCTGGTGTCTTCGTCTAGCCTCTGATCCTGAATGGGCTGCCTCTGCCCAGGCCCCTGACACTTTGCAGTTTGCCTGTATAATCCCCCTTGCTGGCTTGTGACCCCACAGGACACCTAACACACAGGCTTTCCTGGCTGGCTGCCACTATGTGGTCACCACGGCCCATGGCTTCCAGTCATCTTTCAGTGCCCCAGCCACTTGCCTGTAGGGCCTGGCCACCCACAGTGCTGGCTTTGCCAACAATGTGTAATAAACAATAAGAATGATACAATTCAGAACAATGTGTTTTTCTCTGTATTGCAAAAAAAATTCTATGATTTAAAAATGTATGCAAACCACTTCTCTCTCTGACATTAAAATAAGGATAAGAGGGATCCCTGGGTGGCGCAGCGGTTTGGCGCCTGCCTTTGGCCCAGGGCGCGATCCTGGAGACCTGGGATCGAATCCCACATCGGGCTCCCGGTGCATGGAGCCTGCTTCTCCCTCTGCCTGTGTCTCTGCCTCTCTGTCTCTCTCTGTGTGACTATCATGAATAAATAAATAAAATCTTAAAAAAAATAAAAATAAAAAAATAAAAAAAAAGAAGGAAAAACTTTAAAAAAAAAAAATAAGGATAAGAAAAATCATAGGTATGTTGCACTGTTTTGTTTTACTGCCCAGCTCAGTTGGGGTAAGGGGTGGGGGAAGGGCTGCATTCCATGACACACGTGCTTTCCCCAGTTTCACACGCATCTGATATTGACTGCATCCTAAAAACACAGTTGTCTGGTTGGGAGTATGATATGATTGTTCCCTATAAACGTGTGACTTTGGTGGTTATTACTTGGGACCTGTCTGAGTCAACAAAACCATGCTTCCATGGTTCCATGGACCATTAAGGAAAGGAGTACGTGTTCTGATCATCTGAAATCATTTTGACACCTGATAGAGAAGGTAGTCAAAAACTTGCAGAATGAACATAAAAGCAGGAAGAAAATCCCAGCAATCAGATGGGGCTATGCTTTTAAAAGGTTGGCATCACCAAGGTTCTGGAGAACAAAGAGTGTGAGGGAAAAAAGTGGACATTGGGGACTTTGATTCAGAAAAGTGGAACACTGAATATCAAGAAGCTTTGAGAATGTCTGAAATAATTATTTTGCTTATGGTCCCTTCTTTCCAGACGCATGAGAAAGATACATGATTTAAATCCATACCTAAAGTTTCCAACGGGCAGTGAAATATTGGTTTCAGGTTTCTGTCACTAAATGAACAATGATAATGACGAAAAAGCTCAGGGTTCTGTAAACCTAAAACTGTTCTAAAATAAAAAGTTTATTTAAAAAAAAAAGCAACCAGGGATCCCTGGGTGGCGCAGCGGTTTAGCGCCTGCCTTTGGCCCGGGGCGCGATCCTGGAGACCCGGGATCGAATCCCACATCAGGTTCCCGGTGCATGGAGCCTGCTTCTCCCTCTGTCTATGTCTCTGCCTCTCTCTCTCTCTCTCTCACTGTGTGCCTATCATAAATAAATAAAATTAAAAAAAAAAAAAAAGCAACTGTAAACTGAAGGAAGTTTTCTGGTATAAAAAACAATGTGCTCACATAAGATTTCATGTATATGTGGAATTTAAGAAACAAAGCAGATGAACACATGGGGGAGGTAAAAAGAGAGAGGGAAACAAACCTTAAGAGACTCTTAATGATACAGAAGAAATGGAGGGTTGATGGAGGGAGGTGGGGGGGCTAGATGGGGGATGGGCATTAAGGGGGGTATTTGTGATGAGCACTGGGTGCTGTATGTAAGAGAGAAATCCCTGAATTCTACTCCTGAAAACAGTATTTCATTGCACATTAACTAACTAGAATTTAAGTGAAAAATTTGAAAAGAAAAAGCAAAAATAAAATGATTCCATACATAGAAAAAAAGAAACAATTGGTTACTTAGATTCAGTGAAATACAGAATTTTATATTTCATTTTTATCATTTTGCCACTAGCGTTGACAGACCATAATTTTCTAAAACAAAAGATAGTGATTTTTTTTTAAGATAGTGATTTTTAAAGTTTAATTTATGCTAATGTTTCCAGAAGGGGAAAAAAGTCTGACTCCTTGCCTACTTTTTTTTTTTTTAAAGATTTCATTTATTTATTCATGAGACACAGAGAGAGAGAGAGAGAGAGAGAAGCAGAGACACAGGCAGAGGGAGAAGCAAGCTCCATGCAGGGAGCCCAGGATCAGGCCCTTGGCTAAAGGTAGGAGCTAAGCCACTGAGCCACCCGGGCTGCCCTCCTTGACTACTTTTGCACCCAAAAGAAAAAAGCAAACTATCTTAACAGAAGAAAAGCTATTTGAAGTTAATGAAGTGTGATATGTGGTTCATTAGTAGGTGAATTTTTGTGTTTCGTGTGTCTCCACACTAACAAGTCACATGTTTGTCTTGACCATAAACAAGGCAAATCTGATGGGAAGATGAATTTGGAGAATTTACCTACATTCATGAAAGGAGACATATATTGATATGACTCATTTGCTTTTTAATGTAATTCAGGTATAAATGAAGAATACTTTTGATAATTACCAATTTCCTAAATATAAAATTTGTTCTACCTAGATCTCAATTAATAATGTTATATGATCATTTGCTATAAATACACTCAGTTCCATCTGGATGAGAGTTGTTTGGTGATTTATAATGTTTATAATTATGTAATATTAATATGGTGCTGCATCAAATTAAACAGAAAGAGTGTGACTTTTGTCATGATACAGTAAGAAAAAAATCTGCACATTCAAGGTTTTTCTTCAAATATCTCTCTTGCAGTTGTAACCAGAAAATCTGTTGTTAAATGCCACATGTTTCACTGTTGCTCAACAGTTTGGCTTATGTAACTGAAGTTTATTAGTCATGCTTGCTAATCAAAATAGAGTCTGAGAAACTGACAAGTGGTAGAGCATGGTTATATTTATCTTTGAGTCTACAACATAATGATTTTTATTTTTAAAACCTCTTTTCGAGTTCATCCATTTAGGAAATGTTTATTGGATATTCACCATAAGCCATGCACTTTAATCCTAAGATCAATTAACAAAGGCAGTGAAATTCGTCAATATTTACATTGCATGAAACGTATAAAACCTTCAAAAGAACTGCTAATTGGATATTATTAAGACAAGCAGTGACATCTGAATAAAGAAAGAGGTTTCTTGCCCACACCAGTGGGACCTGAGAAGCAATCAAATTCCCACCTAATGCAAAATATTTATCCAATATTTTCCTTGTTTGACTGTAATGTCCACCTTTATTGGCATTCATTGTTTTAAGGCAACGTTTTTGAAGTAGCGGTCCATGGAAAACTATGTCTCACCAAGCCTAAAGAATTCATCACTACAACTGCACTACAAGAAATATAACAGGGAATTCTTCCAGATGGGGAAAACTTTTTCTACTTGAAGCAAGAAGAAATAAGCAGGAGCTAAGAGTACGTGTGTGTGTGTGTGTATGTGTGTGTGTATAACAGACATGTAAAATACATATAGGTGAAGAGGAATAAATGTATATGTGTATGTAAAGAGAAGAAAATGCTTACCATTGATTTTAAAAAGTAATGATCATGGGATGCCTGGGTGGCTCAGAGGTTGAGCATCTCCCTTGGGTCAGGTCATGATCCTGGGGTTCCAGGATCTAGTCCTGCATGAGATTCCCTGAAGGGAACCTGCTTCTCCCTCTGCCTGTGTCTCTGCCTCTCTCTGTGTGTCTCTCATGAATAAGTAAATAAAATCTTTAAAAAGAAGTAACAACCATAATAATATGTAACACAGAGAAGTAAAACGTAGGACAGCTATGGTAACAAGGGCAGAAGGATGATGAATGAATGTAATGAGTCCTCAGACATTTTGTTTACAAGTAGTAAAAGTAATATAAGCCATGCAACTCTACGTATATGGTAAATATTGACTGTCTAGAGCAATACACACCGAATTAAAATAATTATGTGTATCTACATATACATATATAGAAATAGATATAAATGTAGAGATATATACCTGACTAAAAAGCTAGCAGAAAAGTGGAATTAAAAAAACAATTAATCCAAAAGAAAATAATTACCAAATCTCAAGGGTAGCCACTAAAAAATAATAGCAATTAAAATTATTAGTAGGGAGATATGACATAGATGTCATTAAAAAGCTAACAAAGGAGAATAATTAAAATAATTCAGAAGAGAGCAAGAAGGGAGAAATAATGCAACAAAGAGCAGAATATTGAAATAAAGTAGCAACATGGTGAACATAACTCCAACTATGCCAACAGTCACATAAAGTGAGTGGACTCATCCAGAGGAAATTAAGTGTGAATATTGTCAGACTCAAAGAAAAAACAAGACTCATCTCTATGTTGTTGACACGTAGCACACAAGCACTGACACAGAAAATAAGGAGAGAATAATAATGAAGGCCACCAACAGGGGAGCTGTATCAGCTCTGTCGCTCCAGTTCTATAAGATAAAGTGGACTTCGGGGGAGGAATTATTACTGGAGATCAAGATGAACACTTCAAAATTCAAGAAAGGTCAGTTCACTAGGACAGTACAAACATCCTAAATTTGTCTGCAAGTAATAATGTAGATTCGAGATAAAGGAAGAAGCAGACATATCCAGAGGCCTAGTTGGAGCTAGTGCACAGCCCTGGAACTCGCTGCTGGAACGGGCAGGATGGACACGCCACACCTCACAGCGGCGGGGTGGGCAAATGGAAAATTCACCAAAATGGACTATTATGCTAACCTGTAAGGTCAGTGACAGAGGGCCGGAGGACGGCCTAGTGTTGAGAGGAGGCCGTGTGCTTCCAGGGGCCGTGCACCAGGGAAGGCGTCGCAGGAGAACAGCAAGGTGTTCTGGACTGGATGGCGGGGAAAACGAAACAAAGCACCAAAACAAAAACAACGAAAACAAAACATACTAATACATGTGGATTTTGCTCAAAGGGAAAACTACAGCTTCATATGCTTGTATCAGAAAGGAAGAATCATCGAAAATCAGTCAACTAAAGTTCTACTGCAAGAAGCAGGAGAAAAAACAAATTCAACAAGAGATGGTGGAATCAGCTAAACTATAAATGCCAGAGCAGAGACTGATCAATAGGGACGCCCGGTGGCTCCGCGACTGAGCGCCCGCCCTCCCTCAGGGTCCCCCGTGTCCTGGATAGAGCCCCGCATCGGGCCCCGCAGGGAGCCTGCTGCTCCCTGGGCTGCTCCCTGGGCTGCTCCCGGGCTGCTCCCTGGGCTGCTCCCTGGGCTGCTCCCTGGGCTGCTCCCGGGCTGCTCCCTGGGCTGCTCCCTGGGCTGCTCCCGGGCTGCTCCCTGGGCTGCTCCCTGGGCTGCTCCCGGGCTGCTCCCTGGGCTGCTCCCTGGGCTGCTCCCGGGCTGCTCCCTGGGCTGCTCCCTGGGCTGCTCCCGGGCTGCTCCCTGGGCTGCTCCCTGGGCTGCTCCCGGGCTGCTCCCTGGGCTGCTCCCTGGGCTGCTCCCTGGGCTGCTCCCGGGCTGCTCCCTGGGCTGCTCCCGGGCTGCTCCCTGGGCTGCTCCCTGGGCTGCTCCCTGGGCTGCTCCCTGGGCTGCTCCCGGGCTGCTCCCTGGGCTGCTCCCGGGGGCTGCTGCTCTGCCTCTCTGTGTCTCATGAATAGATAAAGAAAACGTTTAAAAAATGCATTGATCAAAGAAGACACCGCTTCTCTAGGGAGAAATCAACCCACAGTGATTGGTACCGTGAAAACTAACTTAAAAACGACTTGCTAAAGAAGGGCCAGTTCCCAGGCAAGGCCGGCGTCGGAGGGGCGGTGGGAGACCGGCGCGGGGCCGGGGCCGGGGCGGGGCGGGGCCGGGGCGGGGCGGGACCGGGCCGGGGCGGGACCGGGCCGGGGCGGGGGCGGGGCGGGGCCGGGGCGGGGCCGGGGCCCAAGCCGCGCGAGGGCGCGACGCCGGCTTCCGGGCGGCTGCCCTGGCCTTTCCCTCGGAGCCGCAAGGTGGCGCCAAAGCTCCGGGCGCTCCTCCGGCGGCGGCTCCCGCGGCGAGGTGCAGCGCCTCGGTCCCGGGCTCCGCTGCAGTCACCACTCAGATCCGAGCGGCCGCGCCCGCGCCCAGCTGCGGCTCTCGTCGCCGTCGCAGGTCGGTGCGTTCTCCTGGCTCGTCCCCGTTAGACGGCAGCTGCCTGGCGCCTCCTGAGGACCCGGCCCGGCCGGCGGCGCCTCCCGCCAGGTGTGCGCGGTCGGGCGCTCGCCTGGAGCGAACCGGACGGCCACGACCCGAAGGGTCACCCCTGGGGCTTACGCAGGACCACAGGGGTCGTAGCGCGGCCGACACGCGTGGAAGCCACGCGACTGACTGTGACCCGCAGGTGGCACGTTTTGCATCAGGTCCCGGAGATCGGGCTATACGCTTTGACCAGATTCCTGTGCTCCTTATCTATGGTCCTACCTTTTGCAAACGGACACGATTCCTCTTTACTGCACTCCATTATCTTCCTATTATATTGGTCCAGATTTTAGGATTTCAACTCACATTGCTGTTGACTTTTTTTTTTTAAGGTTGTATTGATTTATCCATGAGAGACACAGAGACAGGCAGAGGCACAGGCAGCGGGAGCAGCGGGCTCCCCGCGGGGTCCCCATGTGGGACTCGCAGTTGCACACGTGCCCGTATTTATATCTATGTAGACGTTTATACTTATGTATCTAGCATTAGCTTGGGCCACTATAACAAAATACCATAGACTGGGTGGTCTACGGAAGTGACACTCATTTTTCACAGTTCTGAAGGCTCAGAGTCCAAGGTCAAGAAGCCGGAACATTGGGCGCGTGGACAGCAGCCTCCCACTCAGGACGGCTGCGGCCGGGCGCTGGGCTCAGCCTTGCGAGAGGAAGCTCGCTCTCTGGGGCACATTGTGGAGGGTGGAGACCTGGGACTTCCTCTGACCTTGATGCCTTCACAAAGGTCCCCCCTCCTGATCCATCACATAGATGATAGATGATAGATGATGGATGGATGGAGACATAGACCTCAATTAGATGGCTAGACACACCCATGTCTGTCTGGCTGCACCTGTGTGTCTCTCTATGCAGCAAGGAAATATGGATACTGGTTGGGCAAGTCTGAAAACCAGAGGACACCATGTCAGGAAGGGCAGCCTGGACTCTCTGGCAGGAGCTGATGCTCCAGGCCACAGGTGGAATTTCTTCTTCCCCAGGAAAACCTTCTACTTTACCGGCCACCCAGATCGTGGAGGCATATACTTATTCACTTAAAGTCAACTGACTGTGGAAGTTAGTCACATTACAGCAACTTAGTTTAGCACTTGGTAGACAAGGACTATATAGCCTGGTTAAGTTGACATGTAACACCCCCTGACCCCTCTGCACTTTCTGATGGGGTTTGCATGTTTTTGGACTTCAGATAAATGGAATCATGGAATGTACTGTCTTTTGTGCTTGAATTTGTCCTGAAATGTGTTATTACCTAACAAAGTGCAAACTACTTCAGAGAAAGAATTTAACTGCAGCGGGGCACCTGGGTGGCTCAGTGGTTGAGCTCAGGTCGTGATCCTGGGATGGAGTCCCACATCGGGCTCCCTGCAGGGAGCCTGCTTCTTCCTCCGTCTATGTCTCTGCCTGTCTCTCTGTGTCTCTCATGAACAAATCAATAAAACCTGTGTAATTTCTAGAGCAACAGAAAGGTTCTATATCTTCATTTGGGCAGTGGTTACAAATACTGAAAAAACTTTCAGAATTTAGTTTTGCCATCTGTATGGGGAAAAATAAAGAATATATTTTCATATATATATGAAAGTATGCATGAGCTTATTGAGTAATTAACCAGGCACAGTGCCAGAGGACAAACCGTTTTGTGTCCTCCCAGCCCTAGCCTCGCTGATCGAGATGTATCCCAGTGACAACAAGGACTGCAGCTCCTATGGCAGCTTCACTGATACAGTGCTGGAACTCTTTAAGCTCACCATAGGCCTGGGCGACTTGAACATACAGCAGAACTCCCAAGTACTCCATCCTGGTTCTGTTCCTGCTCATCACCTACATCATCCTTACCTTTGTCCTCCTCCTCAACCTGCTCAATGCCCTATGGGAGAAACAGTGGAGAATGTCTCCAAGGACAGTGAGCGCATCTGGCGTCTACAGGTGAGTCTGGCAGAGACCTCTCATGGGGGTCTTCACAGGGACTCAGGTCGGCACATAGTATTGACAACTGTTTGCACCAGTGGATCTGGGGCAGGGCCTGGGAATCTGCACAATCTCCCTGTGGTTGGCCAGGTTTGGGGAACTCTGTCTAGGTTCCTTAATTATAAGGTATGACTGGACAGCAGCACAGGTGAGACAAACTCAGGCTAATGGGCATGCTCTGCTCAGAGTCTATGGTGTGATATGTGAATGTTGAAATATGACTTGCATTTAGATTTTTTTGTATATTATTTTTATTGGAGTTCGATTTGCCAACATATAGTATAACACCCAGGGCTCATCCCATGAAGGGCTCCACTAAGTGCCCATCACCCAGTCACCCCATTTCTCCACCCACCTGACCTTACACTACCCCTTGTTCATTTTGCAGAGATATGAGTCACCCTCTCTGGTATTTCCCTCTCATTTTCTCTCCTTCCCCCTTTATTCGTTTTCACTACTTTTTATATTCCCCAAATGAATGAGACCATATAATGTTTGTCCTTCTCCGATTGACTTATTTCACTCAGCATAATACCCTCCAGTTCTATCCACATTGAAGCAAATGGCGGGTATTTGTCGCTTCCAATGGCTGAGTAATATTTCGTTGTATATATAGACCACATCTTCCTTATCCATTCATCTCATCCAGGCTCCTTCCACAGTTTGGCTATCATGGACATTGCTGCTATAAACATTGGGGTACTGGTGTCTTGGCTTTTCACTGCATCTGTATCTTTGGGGTAAATCCCCAGTAGTGTAATTGCTGGGTCGTAGGGCAGGTCTATTTTTAACTCTTTGGGGAACCTCCACACAGTTTTCCAGAGTGGCTGCACCAGTTCACATTCCCACCAACAGTGTGCACCACTGTTCCACCACATCCTCTCCAACATTTGTTGTGTCCTGTCTTGATAATTTTCCCCAGTCTCACTGGTGTGAGGTGGTATCTCATTGTGGTTTTGATTTGTATTTCCCTGATGGCAAGTGATGCGGAGCATTTTCTCATGTGCTTCTTGGCCATGTCTATGTCTTCTTTGGTGAAATTTCTATTCATGTCTTTTGCCCATTTCATGAGTTTGTTTCTTGGGTGTTGAGTTTAATATGTTCTTTTTGGATCTTGGATATGTCATTTGCAAATATCTACTCCCATTCTGTAGGTTGTATTTTAGTTTTGTTGACTGTTTCTTTTGCTGTGAAGAAGCTTTTTCTCTTAAGTCCCAATAATTCATTTTTGCTTTTGTTTCCTTTGCTTTCATAGATGTATCTTGCAATGAAGTTGCTGTGGCCAAGTTCAAAAAGGGTGTTGCCTGTGTCCTCTAGCATTTTGACGAATTATTGTCCCACATTTAGATCTTTCATCTATTTTGGGTTTACCTTTGTATATCGTGTAAGAGAATGGTCTAGTTTCATTGTCCTGCACGTGGCTGTCCAATTTTCCCAGCACCATTTATTGAAGAGACTGTCCTTTTTCCAGTGGATAGTCTTTCCTGCTTTGTCGAATATTAGTTGACCATAGAGTTGAGGGCCCATTTCTGTTCTGTTCCATTGATCTATGTGTCTATTTTTGTGCTAGTACCACACTGTCTTGATGATCACAGCTTTGCAGGACAACTTGAAATCTGGCATTGTGATGGCCCCAGCTCTGGTTTTTCTTTTTCAATATTCTCCTGGCTATTCGAGGTCTTTTCTGATTCCACACAAATCTTAAGATTATTTGTTCCAACTCTCTGAAGAAAGTCCATGGTATTTTGATAGGGATTGCATTAAACGTGTAAATTGCCCTGGGTAACATTGAAATTTTCACAATATTAATTCTGCCAATCCATGAGCATGGAATATTTTTCCATCTCTTTGTGTCTTCCTCAATTTCTTTCAGAAATGTTCTGTAGGTTTAGGGTATAGGTCCTTTACCTCTTTGGTTAGGTTTATTCCTAGGTATCTTATGCTTTGGGGTGCAATTGTAAATGGGATTGACTCCTTGATTTCTCTTTCTTCAGTCTCATTGTTAATGTATAGAAATGCCACTGATTTCTAGGCACTGATTTTGTATCCTGCCACATTGTCGAATTGCTGTATGAGTTCTAGCAATCTGGGGTGGAGTCTTTTGGGTTTTCTATGTGCAGTATCATGTCATCTGCGAAGAGGAGAGTTTGACTTCTTCTTTGCCAATTTGAATGCATTTTATTTCTTTTTGTTGTCTGATTGCTGAGGCTAGGACTTCTAGTACTATGTTGAATAGCAGTGGTGAGAGTGAACATCCCTGTCATGTTCCTGATCTTAGGGGAAAGGCTCCCAGTGTTTTCCCACTGAGAATGATATTCACTGTGGACTTTTCATAGATTGCTTTTAAGATGTCGAGGAATGTTCCCTCTATCCCTGCACTCTGAAGAGTTTTGATCAGGAATGGATGCTGTATTTTGTCAAATGCTTTCTCTGCAACCATTGAGAGGATCATATGATTCTTATTTTTTCTCTTGTTGATATGATCTATCACGTTGATTGTTTTACGAGTGTTGAACCACCCTTGCATCCTGGGATAAATCCCACTTGGTCATGGTGAATAATCTTCTTAATGTACTATTGGATCCCATTGGCTAGTATCTTGTTGAGAATTTTTGCATAAATATTCTTGATTGTTAGGTCTTCTTGTTGGATAGATCCTTTAAGTATGATATAGTGTCCCTCTTCCTCTCTTTGGGATAAAATTTAATTTATCTCATATGAGGATTGCTACCCCAGTTTTCTTTTGAAGACCATTTGAATGGTAAATAGTTCTCCAACCTTTTGTTTTCAGGCTGTAGGTGTCCTTAGGTCTAAAATTAGTCTCTTGTAGACAGCAGATAGATGGGGCTTGCTTTTTTATCCAGTTTGAAACCCTGCATCTGGGATCCCTGGGTGGCGCAGCGGTTTGGCGCCTGCCTTTGGCTCAGGGCGGGATCCTGGACACCCGGGATCGAATCCCACGTCGGGCTCTCGGTGCATGGAGCCTGCTTCTCCCTCTGCCTGTGTCTCTGCCTCTCTCTCTCTCTCTGTATGACTATCATAAATAAAAAAAAAATGAAACCCTGCATCTTTTGATGCGATCATTTAACCCATTCATGTTCAGAGTAACTATTGAAAGATATGAACTTAGTGTCATCATAAAACCTATTCAGCCCCTGTTTTTGTGGATTATTTCTTTGGGCTTCCTCTTTCTTTTACAGGGTCCTCCTCGATATTTCTTGCAGAGCTGGTTTGATGGTCATATATTTTTTCAGTTTCTGCCTATCTTGGAAGCTCTTTATCTCTCCTTCTATTCTGAATGAGAGTCTTGCTGGATATGGTATTCTTGCCTGCATGTTCTTCTCATTTAGTACCCTGAATATATCCTGCCAGCCCTTTCTGGCCTGCAAGGTCAGTGTGGAGAGGTCTGCTGTTAACCTGATATTTCTCCCCATATAAGTTTAGAATCTCTTTAAGGATTTAGAATCTCGCTTTAAGGATTTTCTCTTTATCTTTGGAATTTCCAAGTTTCACTATTAAATGTCAAGGTGTTGAATGGTTTTTATTGATTTGGGGGGGAACCTCTCTATCTCCTGGTCTGAATGCCTGTTTCTATCCCCAAATTAAGGAAGTTCTCGTCTATGATTTGTTCAAATATGCTTTATGGCCCTCTGGCCGTCTGGCCCCCTTGGTGCTTTCTGGAACCCCAATTATATGTAGATTCATCCTTCTGAGGCTATCATTTATTTCCCTTAACCTTTCCTCATGGTCTCTTAATTGGTTTTCTCTTTTTTCTTCAGCTTCCCTCATTGCCATCAACTTGTCTTCTACGTTGCTCACTCTTTCTTCCACCTCATTAACCCTTGTCGTTAGGACCTCCAGTTTGGATTGCATCTCATTTAATTGATTTTTAATTTCGACCTGATTAGATCTAAATTTTGCAGTCATGAAGTCTCTTGATTCCTTTATGCTTTTTTCTAGAGCCACCAGTAGCTTTATAATTGTGCTTCTGAATTGGCTTTCTGACATCTAATTGTAATCCATATTCTGTAACGCAATGGCAGAGAGTACTGTTTCTGATTCTTTTGTGGTGAGTTTTTCCTTCTAGTCATTTTGTTCAGTGAAGAGTGGCTATTTGAGCAGGCTGAGTCAAGAATATCAACCACCATCTAAGTCTATTTCACCCTAGATGATTCTGACAAGGTCAGAGACCAGAAAATGAAAACAAAGATCAGAGCAAAATAAAACAAAAAGACCACTAAGGTGAAAAATTTTAAAACAATGTAGTAAAAAATAAATGGCCAAAAAGGTCAAAGAAGAAGAAAAAGAAAGAAGAGAAAAAGGAAAAGGAAGGAGAAAAAAGAAAAAAAAGTGAGAGAAAAAAGTGAGGGGGATAAAGTAAGGAGGAAAAAGAGAAAAAAATGAGGGAAGATAGTGGTAGTGAAGAAGTTGTAGTGGAGGGAGAATGTAGTCTACCTGTGGTCCTCGAGGGTGATCCTCTTGATTCTGAGTGTATTAAGTTCTGTATGTTAGAAGATGCTCAATCCCAAATTTATAAAAACCAGCAATACTTGTAGAAAGCCCCGCCATTGACCACCAAAACATAATTGAGATAAAAGAGGGGGGCAGAGTGGGAATGAAGAGAGAAAATACTCTCACAGCATAAACCAGCACAGTGTTCCACTTGGTTCTGGGTGCATGCTGGTCATGTTTTAGAAGGTATTAACTTCTGCCATTTTTGAAAAAAAAATGAGACAGATAAAACAAAAATCACAAAACAAAAAAATAATAACTTGTATATCTCCCAAAATTATACCAAGTATGTTGAAGGGACTCTAGAAATGGAAATTATATCGAAGACCTGTAATTGTAGAAATATGAAAGCCTAAAAGGAAGAAACTTAAAAATGAATAGGTGGTAAAATATTGTAGTTAAGGTGGTAATAAAGAGAAAAAATATTGGAAATTTTTAGTCTGATATAAAAACGAGTTGTAATGGAAAAAGGAAAAAAAATTTAAAGGGGGGACCCTCTAGTTCTATATACTATAAATCCCTCGACTTCCCCTGGAGTATTCCACTACTGCTTGATCAAGAGCTTGCTCTTCTCCTGTCCTTCCAGCTGGTCTTCCGGTGGAGGGGCCTGCTGTGCTGATTCTCAGGTGCGTGTGCCTGGGGGAGATGCCCGCCCCCCTGCTGGGTGCCAGGCTCAGTGGGAGCTGTTCATCCCGTAAGGCCTTTGTTTCCTGGCGGCCCCGCCTCCCCTAGGCACACGATGAAACAAGGAGGGAAAACAACAGTGGCAGCAGCCAGTCCTCCAGCTCTGGAGTCAGCTCCCCGCGAGCAACTAACTGCCAGTCTGCACTGGCCTAGATGTTCCCAGGGCAGCGGGCGCACTGATCTGCACAGCTTGAGGGCGCCCAGTGGCAGGAGAGTCCTCGCTGTCCTGTGCCTTCCCTGCTTCCGCCTGTCCCAGAGGGAACATAGGATCATGGGCTTTGTCTGCTCCGCGCCCTGGAATCCGGGGCCCTGTGCTTCTGGAATCACACTCCCAGGGGCGTGGCTCCCGACGGCAGCAGGGCGCAGCCCGGTCGGTCAGGAGCTGCCCCCATAACCAACTGGCTTCCCCCCAATGCCCTGGGCTGCACGCTCCAGGCCTTTACTGAGATCAGTCCACAGTTTGCGGTGAGCTCTCCCCGGGGCGCCCCTCCTCTATAGTGACTCCGGGAGATTGGAGGCTCCTCTGCCCCTCCTGCAATTCTCCCTGACTTCCCTGCTAAGCACTTTTCTGTCTGGGAAGAATCCGGTGCGGATTTTTAAAGTTCCCACTTCTCCGGGGCTGGGCTTTCCTGTCCTGGAGGCTTTTGCGGCCTGGCTTTAGCCTGGCTCCTTGCAGTGCTCCTACCCCACTTGATTCTTTTTATTTTTTCCACCTTCCAAACTTGCTAAAAGTGAAAACCCTTCTCTCTGTAGCTTTCTGGCTATTCTCTTTAAATCTCAGGTCGAATTCATAGGTGTTCAGGATGATTTGAAAGTTATCTAGGTAAGTTGGTGGGGCCAGGTGAGTTGAGGACCCCTACTCTTTTTTTTTTTTTTTAAGATTTTATTTACTTATTCATGAGAGACACAGAGAGAGAGAGAGAGAGAGAGAGAGAGAGAGAGAGAGAGGCAGAGACACAGGCAGAGGGAGAAGCAGGCAGAGGGAGAAGCAGGCTCCGCGCAGGGAGCCTGACGTGGGACTTGATCCAGGGTCTGCAGGATCACGCCCTAGGCTGCAGGCGGCGCTAAACCGCTGCGCCACCGGGGCTGCCCCGAGGACCCCTACTCTTCCGCCATCCTGCCCTGCCTCAAAATCCTGAGGTTTAAACAGACCTTCACAAAGCAAAATATACATATAGTTAATAGAAACACAGTCTCAACATGATTAGTTATCAGGGAAACACAAATTAAAACCACAGTGAAGTAGACCTAGCTTACAACACTCTAAGGGCTAAAACTTTAAAAAGACTAAAGACACCAAATGCCAGAGAGGACGTGGACCAGTCAGAACTTTCTCACCTTGCTAGTTGCTAGTTGGACTGTAAAACAGTACAATTACCATAGCGGTTTCTTATAAAAGTACAGTGTGTATCTGTTCTATAACCCAACCATCATGCTCCTTAGTATCGACCAAGATAAATAAAATACATGCCCCAAAAGACACTCCTACCAAGAGTTCCTAACTATTTTGTAGATAACAGCCCCAAATTGGAAACAACTCAAATACTCATCAGAGAAGAATGGGAAAGTATATAAAAGGAGTATTTTTGCACAAGAGAAATACTACTCCACAGCAAAAGGAAGAAACTACTGATAAATGCAATAAAATTGAAAAAATCTTTAAAAACATCATGGTATGCAGGAAAAATTAGACTGAAAAGTACACAAATTATAACCCCTCTCCCACCACTGAATTGTCTGTGTGTTCTTGTCAGGAAACAATCAGTGTATAAATGTGGATCTGCCTCTGGGCTTTGGTCTCTATGTCTATTTTCCAGACAACAATACCACACTTTCATGATTACTATATATTTCCAGTAGTCATGGGATCGAGGAATGTGATCCAACAACCTGTTGTTTTTAAAAGTATTTTTTTTCTAGGCCTTCCATAAATTTCATTTTTAACTACTCTTAAGCTTTCATCACCATTTACCTAAAATGGAAATAGTAATCACTATTTTGAAATAAATAAGTGAATTTAAAGCCACTTAGCATAGAAGTCAGTACCGATTAAATGTTAATTTCCATCCCTTTTTTTGTTCCCTCTCCAAAAAGCTGTTTTATATATATATCTGTTTTATATAGAGAGAGATATTTATATATATATAAATTAAATATATATAAATAAAATTTAATTTATTTAAATAAATTTTATTTATTTATTAAAAATAAATTAATAGATAAAATTATTAAAAAATAAATTAAAAATTTATTAATAAATTAAATAAATTAATTTATTTAAATAAATTTTATTTATTTATTTTAAAATAAATTAAATATATATAAATATATATAAAACATATAAATACATACATATTTATGTATGTTTTATATACATAAGCTGTTTTATATAAGCTGTTTATTTATGTAAGCTGTTTATTTATGTAAGCTGTTTTATATATATGTATTTATATGTTTTATATATATTTATATATATTTATATATATTTATATACATATAAAACAGCTTTTATTTATATACATATAAAACAGCTGTTTATTTATGTAAGCTGTTTTATATATATGTATTTATATGTTTTATATATATTTATATATATTTATATACATATAAAACAGCTTTTCCTTCTGTGAGTTTCAAGAAATTATAGTTAAATCCATGAAATAGAGAGAGGAGAACTAAAATAAGCAGAGGAGGATATTTTGCTGTAAATTTTTACTGTTTTCCCCCTAATTATTTAGATGGTCTTAATTATTACAAGATTCCAGGGGCTGGTGATCCATACTTGGATGATATCATTACAAGATTCAAATCACCAGTTTCTGATTTGACAGACTTTGTGCCAAATTTAAAGGGGCTGCTCACATCCCTTTGCCTTCTTGAAAGTGTGAGCTAACTCTGAATGCCGCTCAAGCATCAAACCCACCTAGAGGCTGCTCTATAGGTGTGTTTGGGGCTCATTCAGACCTCTCCATTAGTGTGCATCGACACACAACCCAGAGATTCTGCATGCAGCCAGAGGGTGAGCCCCAAGCCTGGGACTTCCCGACAGTATTAACCCAAGTCCTGGAATACAGAAGAAACTGGTAGAACCCAGCTATGCAGACCAACACGTACCCCAAAAGAAAGGCAGGTTTTGATTAAGGCGTTAACCCTGATGTGGTACCCCATCTACCCTTACTTCAGCTTTGAAAACAACCATGCACTGTACCAGCTCTGCCTCACATGCATGAACATTCTGAAGTCGGCTATTGGACGGAGGGCCCCCTCTGCCCTGACACTGTTCCCCCAGCTCGGGGTGCTGGCTGCTATCACTGTGTCTGTCTGCTGAGGCCACAGAGGCTGTCACCACCACCTTTTCTTCTGTGCTTCAGGCCTCCTGGAATGTGCTCCTGTGATTCCTGCCCCCCCATCATGGACCATCAGCTTATTTCCTGTAAAACTGGATTTCATTAGTGTTTCTTCCCTAAACAACTGTGACCATAGAGACCCTGGATTTCCAAGGGATGTGCAGACCTCATGCTTTGTTTACATTATCTTAGAAACAAAGTGGTACTGGCTTTTTGTTTAAAATCATACAGGAAGGGGATGCCTGGGGGGGTCAGCAGTTGAGTGTCTGCCTTCGGCTCAGGGCATGATCCCAGTGTCCGGGATCGAGTCCTACATCAGGCTCCTCTGCTTCTCCCTCTGCCTGTGTCTCTGCCTTTCTCTTTGACTCTTATGAGTGAATAAATTTAAAAATCTTTAAAATAAAATAAATAAAATAAAATAATAAAATAAAATCATACAGAAGGCACCTGGGTAGCTCAGCCAGTTTAGTATCCAACTCTTTTTTTTTATTTTTATTTTTTTTTATTTTTTTATTTTTTATTTTTTTAGTATCCAACTCTTGATTTCGGTTCAGGTCATGATCTCAGGGTCATGAGATCAAGATCCTCATCGGGCTCCGCACCGAGCATGGAGTCTGTTTAAGATTCTCTCCCTCTGCTTCTCCCTCAACACCTGTCTCTCAAAAGTAAATAAAAAATTAATAAATAAAACTATTTGTATACTCATTGCTTTCACTTTAAGGTAACCATACTCCTCCTAGACACACTTGTAGCATTTTGACTGTAGCTCTCTGTGATGCTCTGCCTCTGGGGCTGTCCCGAAGACGGGACTAGTTTTCATTCACTTGTGTATTCTCCACACACTCACCCTGGAGGGAACACACATAAAATAAATCCGCAATGAACCTCAACCCTCAGATAATGAATGCCCTTGCCGTCTTACTTTATGTTTAGCAATGTCAGAAAAACCAAGGAGGAATGATTTTCAGCCTATGGACATTCCAATGTCAGTACATGTGTTGAATTATGTTTTCCTCCCCCAGTTCATGTGTCAATAACTGCTGGGACCTCAGATTATGAGGTCCTCATAATTCCTCAGATTATGACCTTATTTGGAAAAAGGACTGCTATGGATATAATGAGTTAGGTTAAGATGTGATAAGACTGGAACAGGACAGGCCCCTGATCCAGAAGTGACCAATGTCCTTATAAAAAAGGGAATCTGGACACAAATAGGCACACAGGGAAAATGCCATGTGAGGATGAAGGCAGAGATCAAGAAGCTAGGAGAGAGGCATGGGTCAGGCTCCCTCAGAGACTTCAGAAGGAACCAACCCCACTGACAAATTGACCTTGCACTTCTAGCCTCCAGAACTGTGATACAATACATTGCTGCTTTCAGGACACCCAGCTGCAACTCTGTTATAGCAGCCCTGCAACACTACCATGGTATTCTGTCCACACAGGCCTTTGCACCTCCACATTAATGGCTTAGACCTTTAGTACTATGGCCCTCCAATCTGTAAGAATGACTCACTTGTTCCTTTGTCTGTGCTTCCCACACAGTGTCCTTTCAAAGTTATTGAGCTTGGTAACTCCTCCTTATCCTTTAAACCAAGTCTTTCAACTAAGATTCACTGTAGCTATGTATAATAGTGATCCCAAAATAAGAGTGATTTATACAAAAATATATCTTTTTCTAATATGTAAGTCTGAATGTAGGTAATCCATGAGATCCCCATAGTTCAGGTTCCTTCTACCCCACACTCTCTCATCCCTAGTGTATGCATCCTCATTACTCAGGATGACAGTCAGGGCTCCAGCCATCATATCTGCATTCCAGAGAGCAGAATGTAGAAAAGAATCAAGAAGAAAAGGGCACACTGCATAAAGCATCTCTCTTTTAAGGAAGGATTCTACCAACTGTTATGTGATGCTGCTGCTTATGTCTCATTGACTAGAATTAGTCACTTGGCCAGATCTAGTCAGTCACACCCATGACATACAATGGGAGCTGGAAAATATCATTTCTTCTTTATTCTCAGCCACCATGCTCCTAGCTAAATTTAGACATTTCATTACTGTGGAGGAAGAAAACAATGAATAGTGGGGGAGGCTAGTGGTCTTAGCCACATCTAGTTAAGAAGATTTATCTAGGGGCACCTGGGTGACTGTCAAGGCTCTGACTCTTGATTTCAGCCCAGGTCATTATCTCAGGGTCATGGGATAGAGCCCTGAATCAGGCTCCACACTCAGCAAGGAGTCTGCTTGAGATTCTCTCTCTCCCTCTCCCTCTGCCCCTCCTCCCACTTACGCACGTGCTAAATAAATAAATAAATAAATAAATAAATAATTTTTAAAAATATTTATTTAGCAAAACCATTTTTACATGTCATCTGACATGAGTAATGCTTTGTCATCCACCCTCACATCTATATCACTCACATTAATGCTGGATGACAAGATGGTAATTTGTTGCCCGTTCACATGACAGATATTTCTGACCAACAGGCAGTTTTCTTCCTCGATGCAATGCAGAGACAAGACTTTCTCCAAGTTGCCAGAATTCACCCAGCAGAAGAGCTGCAGCCCAGAGGAGACACATGTCATTCTTGTCACATTCCTCAAGCTTGACCTCTGTCATCTGGCCACATCGGATGCCTACAACTCAGGAAGGAGAGACAGTTAATGTTCCTGAACAGTGAGCTGTGTCTCTCTTAGAGGCAAGGTGAGCATCTGCGAGCATCACCTCACCAAGGAAAGCAGTAGCCTCATCTCTGGGAAACCTGGAAATATGCTGGAACGAGGGGCAGGTGTGGGGTTCTTGGGTGGTTGATAGAGAATGTCAGTGGTACTCTAGAAATGAGCACATGCATTTTGAAAATAAAGTTACTTAATCTTGCTTTGACGGGAAAGAGAAAAAAGATTGACATTTTGCGAGCATTTCATTGAGTATGAAAAATTCACTAAACAGTAAAGCAGTCAGATTTGTTTTTCCTCTAAGAAATTTGTCCATTTTGTTTTTATTTCAGAATTTATTGACATAAGATTACAGAAAAGAACAACACAACAGAGGTAAGGGATTTGAGTCCAGAGATAGGAGCATCTCTTCCTCCAGGCCATGTTGTGGGGAGCTGAGACTAGCTAGTCAACAGGTATGCTGGTGTCAGATTCTCCTAGTGAGGTGCTGGCTGCTGTTACCTCGTGATTCCTGTGGGGACTGGAGAGACTGGGGGTTTTCCTGTGTCACCTTGCCATTCTCAGCAGGCAGCTTCGCAGGGGGAGGGGTCTTGTGCCCAGCTCCTGCCCTTCCCCCAGCAGTGGACTGCTCAGGCTTGGTTCCCTGAGAAACGGGGATAACTGGTAGAGTTGTCTAGTAGAGAAACCAACCATATGCAGAAACACTGCATCTGATGAAATCTGCAAACACCCACCAACAGTCTCCATGATCCATCTGACTTGCACAGTAGCCAAACTGGCAAGTAAGATGAACATGGTAAGAAGTCCAGCACTGCATCTTTCCAGGGCCTAGGGATGTCACTAATCTTTCCTGTCCCCTCCATGGATGAGGACTGGCCTGTGGCCTACTCTGAAGGAGGGTGTTCCCAAGGACCTCATGGCTTGCTTGGCCCTTTCTTCCTTAATAACTCCCATGTTCAGGAGACCAAGGTGGGAATTCCACCAGTTGCTAATATACCTAGTCCCATTATATATTTCCAGATGGGAAAACAGCATACGATGAGTACATGTGGGGTCAAGACTCCTATCTTAGATCTCCTAAGCCCCTATTTCAACTGATGGGCCACACAGTGTGTCTGATCTTTGGGAATCAACATATGTTCAAAACTAATACACATAAGTCCTGAAAAAAAATGCAGTATTTCCCTTTCTCCAGAGTATGGTCACACTGGTAAGTGTCTGCAGCTTTGGGGACATTTGAGGATGGCTGGTGTAGGTTCACAACCCTCTCGGGAACTTTCCTGATATAATCTGAAACCAGTCTCCAAACACAGAGGGGAGGGAGAGATGGAAGAAAAAAGCAGGCTACTCCATGTCGATAGGTGGCAATTTCAATTGCCAGGTGGCAAAGCGAACTGACAGATGAAGCTCGTCTTGGGCAGCATCACAACGAATGGATCTCCACTCCCAAATCCACTCCAAATCTTAAGTTTATAAAAAGGCCCTAACTGGGTTCAGCACATCACCATCCAAACACATCACAAGCCAATATCCTTGGAGCAGACCCAGGAGTGGAAAGGCAAGCAGAACCCACATTCCAAGGACAGGGGTGGGGGGTACAAGCCCCCAAGGGGCTGGGTCCAGCTCACATGTCAATCGGTCATCACATCTTTTTAATCATGTTCCCCAACAGGTGGGGAGAAGATGCATGGCACACATCTGAGCTGAGTGCAGGGTCATTACCCAGAGAGCTCCAGTCTCTCCCTACAGCTGGGGGCTCAGAGTCTAATACTGGCTCAGTGTGCTCAGAGTTAGGTAACAGACCGTGACTTCTCACTAGGGCAACCACGGTGTCTAGATCTTTGTTCTTGGTAGGCTACCCATCAATCTCAATTCTAGGCACACCTTATGAATCATCCATCACTACATACCCCTGAAGGTCCTATTCCATACTTCCCATCCTTGTCCCTATGGTTTCTGTGTGAAAGCATGTTTCCTACTCACATATCTGGGTTTGAAACTAAGACTTTGTCTCTGAAAACAAAACCAAGAAATGAGAGGCTGTGGTAGAATGTGGTATGAATGGCCAATGCATCGGAAAATAGCTCCATCGCCTCCCGTATCTGGAGTTTGGTGCATGGAAAGAGCCCCGGCCTGTGCACATGATTTATATTCTTCTCAATTCTTAACCTCAGAGATTCTGTTTCACTCAGGGTAGCCATTCACCAAGCTAAAAGGCTCTAGCTCCTCACCTCTTACAGCTAAGAATGACCATGTGAAGTCCAGGCCAAATTAATGTGAGCAAAAGAATTCTGTGGGACTTTGGAGAGGCTCACACAGCTGTGCACCCCTTGATCCTTCCCTTTTCCTCTTTGCCCTCTGAAATGCACTGCCATGAGAACCCCCAACAAAGGTGTTTTGTTCCTTGGTTTTCCTCCTGAGGTGGCAATGCCTGTGCTGGCCACCAGGGAGCAAGCGGTTGCTTCCCCCTCCCCCCCGCCCCCATTCCCTCCCCTCCCCACCTCTCTTTCTCTGGGGGAACTGGAGCCATCCCAGACAGACACCCAGAGGTCATTCCAGCCCAACAGGCACCTTAAATTATGGGCATCCAGCTGCACAATCCACACTGGTCCGGGGTGCGATGGGGGCTCCAAGATCCTCTCACGTATTCATTTCAGCAACTGATTTAGCCCTGATTGAAATGCTGCAAAGGACAGACGTGGCCCTGCCCTCCAGGAGCTCCCATTCTGGGGGAAAACATGGACATCACCAGTAAAACAAATACATGCAAAAGGAAAAAGCCAAACGCTGTATTTGAACAAAGCACAGCGCTGTGACAGAGGGTTGGGTGCCTCAGGTGAGGAGGTTGGAACAGGTTACCCTGAGGTGACCTTTATGCTGTGACTGCCAATGGTAAGATGAAGCTGGCCCTGCACAAGCCTTAGAACAGTGTGTTGGGGCAAGACTCATCTGTACAGCAATTCAAAGGCAGAAGTGAGTGTGGCCAGAGAAGCCATAAGAAAGCACCAACGTGGCTGGCTCCTCACTGGGAGAAGAGGAAAGAGGGCGGGAAGAGGAGCCTGGGGTCTGGCTGACTGAATTGATAATCTATTTCTGGGTAGAAAAGATACCCCAAATACAGTGGTTTGCAACAATAGACATGGATTATCTCATGGTTTCTGTGGGCCAGGAACCCAGGTGGTCCTAGGAGCCTTTTTCCTAAGGAATCTCAAGAGGTGGGGGCTATGGTCTAAACTGAGGCTCCCATAGGTCAGGACTAGAGCTGCATGCACTCCGCGGTGCAGCAGGACTCAGTGTGGACTGAGGGCTTGAGCACTTCTCTTTTGGTCGCTTTCAGTCATGGATTGTAGAAACCTCTCCTAGCACAGCCAATAAAATTTCTGTTTCTACCTCAGAATGAGGGACATGAGACAGAAGAGAGAGAAAGAGGGAAAAGAGAGAATGCAAGAAAGAGCGAGTGAAACATTAGTCACTCAAAGTCATTTCCAGCTCTTGAAAGTGACAGTGCATTGCTTTGCCATCTTCTATGGAGCAGAGGTCACTAAGTCCAGTCCACACTCACAGAAGCGAACTACACAGGTATGTGTTCATGAGGAGGTGGGATTGCAAAGAGCCACTCAGGAGAGAAGCAGAAGGCCCCAAAATGTTCCCAGTAAGAAGGTGGAGCCAGGTGTGAACACAGCTGTGCCCTCAAAGTTGGGCCCTGGTTGCACTTGGGTTTTCTCAGGGGACTATGGAAAAGGCTGTTAGTAGAATGAGGCAGGGGAGAGGGGGCACTGAGCAGCCTGGATGGACATTTAGCAGCCCTGTCCATGCAGCATTTGGGGCAGAGGGAGCTAGGGCCACTGCTGCATTCACACTCAGTTTCTGAATCTAATTCCTCATTGGACAATTGGGAAACTGAGGCCTATGGAGAGGCAAAATCAAGGAGAAATAAAGACTTTCCCAAACAGAAGCTGAGGGAGTTCACTGTCATTACACCTGCCTTACAAGAAATGATGAGAGGTGTTCTTTAAACGAAAATAAAAAGATGCAAATTAACATCATAAAACATATGGATATGTGTAAAATCTACTGTTAAAAGTAAATAAAGGGGATCCCTGGGTGGCTCAGCGGTTTGGTGCCTGCCTTTGGCCCAGGGCGCGATCCCGCAGTCCTGGGATCGAGTCCCGCATTGGGCTACCGGCATGGAGCCTGCTTCTCCCTCTGCCTGTGTCTCTGCCTCTCTCTCTCTCTGTGTCTATCATAAATAAATAAATAAATAAATAAATAAATAAATAAATCTTAAAAAAGAAGATATATTTCTCAATATTGTAATTGTACATAATTCACTTATAAGTCTAGTTTATAAGTTTAAAAAATGTATTATAAATAAATGTAACTGCAATAATTTGCTATTGGATGGATGCACAATATAAAAATATGTAAACTATAACACCAACAACCTAAAATGTGAGGAAGGTGGTGAGTAAAACTGAAAAGCTTAGTAATGCTATCAAATTAAACTGTTACCAGCATAAAATAGAGTATTACATACATAAGATCTTAAGAAAGTATTATATGGCAATCTCAACAAGGATAAAGGTTGAAGCATTACACTTCCTGATTTCAAAGTATATTACACAGCTGTAAGAATCAAAATACTGTGCTACTGGCATAAAAACAGACACATGGAGACCAGTGGAACAGAAGAGAACCCAGAAATAAAGTTCATATGGACAGTCAACTAACATTTGATGATGGAGCCAAGAATATTCAATGGGGAAAAGGTAGTTTCTGCATTTAGTGGTGCTGGGAAAACTGGATAATGTGCAAAAGAATGAAACTAACTCTCCATCTTAAACCGCTCAAAAATAAACTCAAAATGGATTAAAGACTTAAATGTAAGTCTGAAACTATAAAACTCTGAGAAGACTGACGACATAGGAAAAAGCTTTTTGCCATGGGTCTTGGAAATGATTCCTTTCATATGACACCTACATCACAGGCAACAAAATAAAAAATGTAAACAAGCAGGACTACAACAAACTAAGAAGCTTCTGCACAGTAAAAGAAATGATCAACAAAATCTAAAAGAAATCTACAGAACTGCAGAATTTATTTGCAAACCACATATCTAAGGGATTAATATTTAAAATATGTAAAGAACACAACTCAACAGCAAAGAAAAAATCAATTTAAAAATTGGCAAATAAAAAAATAAAAAAAATAAAAATTGGCAAATAACCCAAATGAACATTCTTACAAAGAAGATATTGAAATGGCTAAGTTATATAAGAAGCGGCTCAACCTCATATTAGGGAAATGCAAATCAAAATCAGAGTCTGTTAGAATTCAAAAAGATAAGAGCTAACAGATGCTGGTGAGGATGTGGAGAAAGACCCATGTGCATTGTTGGTGGGAATTACAAAATGGTATAGCCACTAAGGAAAATGAAGGGAGATTCCTTCAAAAATTAAAACTAGTACTACCAGGACACCTGGGTAGCTCAGTGGTTAAGCGTCTGCCTTCAGCTCAGGGCATGATCCCAGGATTCAGGATCGAGTCCCACATCAGGCTGCCCACAAGGCATCTGTTTCACCCTCTGCCTATGTCTCTGCCTCTCTCTCTGTGTCTCTCATGAATAAATACATAAAATCCTTAAAAAATACTGAAACTACCATATGATTCAGCTTTTAAAATCCAAACTAAAATTGAGTTTTTAACTCAATTAAAAATTTAGTATGTACCCAGGGGCACCTGAGTGGCTCAGTTGGTTCAGTGTCCAACTCTTTTTTTTTTTTTTTAGATTTTATTTATTTATTCATGAAAGACACACAGAGAGAGGCAGAGACACAGGCAGTGGGAGAAGCAGGCTCCGCGCAGCGGGGCCCATGTGGGACTTGATCTTGGGACTCCAGGATCACACCCCAGGCCAAAGGCAGGCACTAAACTGCTGAGCCACCCAGGGCTCCCCGAGTGTCCAACTCTTGATTTCAGCTCAGGTCATTATCTCAGGATTGTGAGATCTAATCCTGTGTGGGGCTCTGCAGTGAGCAGAGTCTGCTCAAGATTCTCTCTCTCTCTCTCTCTGCCCCCCCCCCACTTGTGCGCTCTTTCTCTCTCTCTCTCAAATAAAAAAAATTAAAAAATAAATATTTTTAAAAATTAGTATATATCTAGGAGAAATTAAATCATTGTTCTGAAGAGATGTTTGCAGCCTTATGTTCACTGCAGCATTATTTAGACAACAAATGGAAACTTCATGTCAATCAAAAGATGACTGGTTAAAGAAATTGGGGGATATGTAATATATATACATATATGTAAACATGGAATACTATGCAGTCATGAAAAAGGGAAATCATGTCATTTGTGACAACCTGGATAGCCCTGAGGGCACTGAAATAAGTTATATAAAGACAAATATTTTATGATCTTACTTGTATATAGAATATAAAATAAGCTAACTCATAGAAAAAGAGATCAGATTTGTGGTTACCAGAGGCAGGGGTTTGGAGTGGGGGATCAGGTGAAGGTGGACAAAAGCTGCAAATATCCAGCTCTAAGAGAAATAAGTTCTGAGGATGTAATTTAAAAAATCGTAACTTAATGGGACACCTGGGTGGCTCAGCAGTTGAGCATCTGCCTTCAGCTCAGGGCATGATCCCAGGATTCAGGATCGAGTCCCACATCAGGCTCTCTGCGAGGAGCCTGCTTCTCCTTCTGCCTGTGTCTCTGCCTCTCTCTCTCTCTCTCTCGTGTGTGTCTCTCATGAATAAATAAATCTTTAAAAAAATAAAAAAATAGTAACTTAACAATAATGTATTATATATTTGAAAGTTGCTAAAAGAATAGATGTTTATTTGATCACAAGGAAAATAATTGCAACAATGTGTGTTAAGAAAGGTTAACGAATCTTATGTGGTAACCATTTTTCAATATACACATAAATCATTATGTAGTACATCTAAAACTTATACAATTACATGTCAATTATATCATAATAAAAGTGGAAAAACACCTGTAACCTAAAATGATACCACTCTTAGAGCAGCCTCCATGTTGCATTCATATAATCATCTTTATTACATGTTCTTTTAAATAATTCTCTAGATGCAGTAACATCCATTCACTTAACAACACAGTTCTCTTCACAGAAGGCAGGTAATACTATTCTAATCATATTTATTACATGATCTTTAAAAATCTCTCTAAACGCATTACAGAAATGCTATCACATGAATTCCTGGAATAACATTCTAGTCAAAGGAGCTTGCACAGATCACTCATATAGCAAATGTTAACATGTGTGGTTTTTTTTATTCTCAAGAACACGTGTGTGTTTTTTTTTTTAAGAACACGTGTGTTTTTAACCACTTCTCTACCTGCATTACATTATGACAACACATCCATTACATTAGATAACACTGTTTTCCTAGCCAGTAGGCAGCACACTTAAAAACTTTATTACATGTGTTTTTAAACTTCTCAAAATGCATTATAGAAGAGCAATCATACCCATTCCCTGAAATAACACCCCTCTCAAAATAGCTTCCACATAATACTCATCTAACCATTTTTACTGTTTTTAAACTTTTATAATGTTTTACAGAATGTCTATAGCATACTTCCCCTGTAATAACACTCTTATCAAGGTAGCTTGCAAGTTTTTTGTTTTGTGTGCCAGTCTTAGCCTGTTGATGACCAGTGTAGCTGGACAGGCCTGCATGGTTCTTAATATGATTGCAAGATGCCTCAGCAATAACCATCAGAAAACTTAAAAAAATCAAAAACAGGCTTATTATTTACAAGTCCTGAAAATGATACACACATCTGAGGCCACACTTCAAAGTTGCAGGTGGGGGAAGAGGGTTAGAGTTTAGCTTTTATTGGAGTTGAGGGTAGGGGTCTAGGGTTTCACGGGCTCACTTTGTTGGTAAATTTTAAACATAAGAGTGGAAATCTAAAGCATGGGAAAAGAAAAAACAAGTGGCTCAAATGGTCAGTTACCAAACCAACCAAGATAAACGGAGCCTCAGGGGTGGGGTGCAAGCCAGCTCTTACTTGCATGTCATGTGGCTGGCATGCAGGTGGCAAAAAAGAGTCACCTTTGAACAGGATGCCTTGGATGCTTTGTTGAAGTGCACCCTTAGCAATCAAAGCTTAAGTCAGGTGCTTACGTTACAAAAAAGAGAAAACCCAACTGTCAGAGCTTATGCAACAAGCATTCTTATATCCATCTTTATTAAGTACAATTTTATTTATTCATTAATTTAATTAATTTATTTAAGATTTTATTTATTTATTCATGAGAGACACACACAGGCAGAGGGAGAAGCAGGCTCCATGCAGGGAGCCCAATTTGGGACTCAATGCCGGAACTCCAGGACCATGCCCTGGGTCGAAGGCAGGCACTAAACAACTGAGCCACCCGAGGATCCCTTAAGTACAATTTTAAACACTTCTCGGGGATCCCTGGGTGGCGCAGCGGTCTGGCGCCTGCCTTTGGCCCAGGGCGCGATCCTGGAGACCCGGGATCGAATCCCACGTCGGGCTCCCGGTGCATGGAGCCTGCTTCTCCCTCTGCCTGTGTCTCTGCCTCTCTCTCTCTGTATGACTATCATAAATTTAAAAAAAAAAAATAAACACTTCTCTATGTTAATACAAAATAGATATCACATCCATGCCCTAAAATAACTCTTCTCAAAGTAGAATGCAAGTAGCACTCTTAGAGCCACAGTAGTTACATTTGGTTTTTATTTCTCTTTTAAATGCCTTACAGGTTGGATATTACATCTACGCACTCAAATAACAATCCTCTCAGTGATTTATGTATCACTCTAATAATAATGATCTTTATGTCTATTTAAACACTTCCCTATATAATGTACAGAATGTTTAAAATGTCAATTTCTTAATATCATACTCAAAGTCACATTACTCTTATAACCATTTTTATTATGTATTTCAAACACTTCTTTAAATGCATTCTGAAAGGTTATCATGTCCATCCCTTGAAATAATATTCTTCTCAAAGTAACAGACACCTAGCACTATAACCATCTCCATTACTTTAAAAAAATTACCTTAATGTGTCATTGATATAGCTATCACACCTGTTCCCTTAAATAACACTCTTGTCAGAGTAGGTTACCTGTGCCCTCATAAAACTATCACAATTACTTAAGTTTTAGACATTTCTCTAATGCATTACAGAATGTCTATCACATCCTTTCCACTAAATGACACTCCCTGTGATAGAATACAGATTCCACTTTCATAAACACCTTTACTTTATGTGTTTTTTCCCCCAACTTTATTGAGATTTAATTGATACACTGTATGGTATAAATTTAAGGTGTGTGTACTGCATAACCTGGCATATAGGTATATATACATACACATATATGATGAATTATCATAGTAAGTTAACATCCATCATCTCATATAGATACAAAAGAAAATAATCTTCCTTGTGATAAGAACTCTTAGGATCTACTCTCTTAATAATTTTCATGTATACCATACGGCAGAGCTAATTAGTTATCATATTGAACATTCCATACCCAGTACTTAATTTATAACGTACAGTTTATACATTTTGATCACTTTCATCCAATTCTCACATCCTCTACCCACCACCTCAGGTGACCACAAATCTGAATTATTTTTCTACAAGTAGTTTTTCATTTTTTGCTTGGTTTTTAGATTACACATATAAGTGAGATCATACATTTATTCTTCTCTGTCTCACTTCACAGCATAATGCCTTCAAAGTCTACCTAAATTGTCACAAGTGGAAGGATTTCCTTCTTTTTATGGCTGAATATTCTACTATGTATGTGCGTACCACATCTTCTCTTTCCATTCATCTGTCGATAAACACTGGGGTTGTTTCCATGTGTTAGCAATTGTAGGTATGCCGCACCTGACATGGAGTGAGATATCCCATTGACATTTTGTTTCCTACAGATGTGTTCTCAGAGGTAGAATGACCTGATCATATGGTAGTTGTATCTGTAATCTTTTGAGGAACCTTCATCCTATTTTCTACAGTGTCTGCACCAAGTTACAGTCCCACCAGCAATGCAAAAGTTTCCCTTTCCCCCACCCCCTCAGTAGTATTTTTCTCTTCTAATCACTCTAACAAGCCAAAGATGTCTTACTGTGATTTCCATTTGCACTTCTCTAGTGATTGGTGATATTACCTGTTAGCCATTTGGATATCTTCTTTGGAAAAGTGCTCACTCAGATCCTTTGTCTATTTTTTTAAAAAGATTTTACTTATTTATTTATTCATTAGAGAGAGAGACAGAGAACAGTCAGAGGGAGAAGCAGGCTCCCCGGGGGAGCCTGATGCGAGACTCAATCCCTGGACCCCGGGATCACACCCTGAGCTACCAAGGGCAGACATTCAACCACTGAGCCACCCAGGTGTCCCCCTTTGCCCATTTTTTAATTTAAATTTTTTTCTGTTGAATCGCATGAGCTCTTTATACCTTTCAGATGTTAACCCTTCATCAAATATATGGTTTACAAATATTTTTTCCCATTCTATAGACTGTCTTTCCATTTTGTTGATCATTTCTTTTGTTGTGCAGAGCTTTTTAGTTCAAGACAGTCCCACTTGTTTATTTTTGTAACTTGTGCTTTTTAGGTTGTCATATCAAAAACAATCATCACCAAGACTAGTATTAAAGAACTTTTTATCTATATGTTTTCTTCTAGGAATTGTATGGTATCTGGTCTTGCATTTAAGTCTTTAATCCATTTTGAGTTCATCTTCATGAGCAGTGTAATATAGGGGTTCATTCTTTTACCCTCAAATGTCCAATTTTCCCAGCACTATTTGAAGAGACTGTCTTTTCTCCATGGACTATTTGTGGCTCCCCTGTCAAATATTAGTTGACTGTATAGGCCTGGGTTTACATCTGAGCTCCTAATTTATTTTTATGTCTGTGTTATGCTACTACCATACTATTTTGATCATCTTAGCTTTATAACATGGCTTGAAATCAGGAAGTGTGAACCTCCCACAGTATTGATTTTGTTATTCAGGGTGTTTAGCTGCTCCATACAAAATTTTAGGATAATTTTTTTTTTCTGTTTAAATTTCCTTTGGGATCTTGATAGGAATTGCACTGAATTTATAGATGGCTTCGATTACTATGGAAGCCAAAAATATTCATGCTTGTATCAATTCATGCTTGTATGAATGGAATGAATGCCTTTCATTTGTGGGTTTTTTTTTTTTTTCAATTTCTTTCATCGGTGTCTTAACAGTTTTCAGTAAAAAAACCTTTCATCTCTTTGGTTAAATTTATTCCTAGGTATTTTACTGTTTTTGATGCTGTGTATAGCAGAGTTTTATTTTTGAAAATTTGTTTTTAGTGTATCAAAATGCTAATTTTGTATCCTGCAACTTTCCTGAAATCTTTATTTAACTTTAACAATATTTTGGTGGAGTCTACAGGATTTTCTCTATATAAAATTATCATCTGCAAATATAGACAATTTTACTTCCTCCAGTCCTATTCTGATACCTTTTCTTCCTTTTCCTTGCCTAAATGCTCTTCCGGTACTATGTTAAATATGAGTGATGTCAGGGCACACCTCTGTCTTCTTTCTGACCTTAGAGGAAAAGCTTTCAGACTTCCACCAATGAGTATATTAGTTATGGGCTTGTCATATACAGCCTTTACTATGTTGAGATATGTTCCTTTTATAATTGTTAGATTTTATCAGAACAGATGTGAAATTTTGTCAAATCCTTTTTCTTCATTTTTGAGATGATCATATGATTTTTTAAATTTTGTTCTTTTAATGTGTTGTTTCACCTTTATTGATATGCATATGCTGAATCATCCTTGCACCCTAGGGATAAATCTTACTTGAACATGGTAAAAGATCCTTTCAGTGTGCTGCTGAATTTGGTTTGTTGATATTTAATGGAGGATTTTTGTATCTGTATTCATCAGAAATATTGGCCTATCATTTTCTTTTGTTGTAGTGCCCTTTTCTGGCTTTGGTGTGGCCTCATAGAATGAATCAGGAAGCATTCCTTCTTTTGTTTTTTGGAATAGTTTGAGAAGGATACGTATTGGTTTGTTTTGGTATGTTGTCTTTCCATTTTCATTTGTCTCAAGATACTATTTTACCCATTTAATTTATTCTTTCATACACTAGTTTTTGAGAGAGTGTTGTTCAATTTCCGTGTATTTGTGATTTTTAAAATTATTTTTAAATTCATACTGTTGTAGTCAGAGGAGATATTTGGTATGATTCCAATCTTCTTGTTGCTAAGACTTGTTTTGTGGGCTAACTTATGGCCTACCCTAGAAAATGTTACATGCGGGCTTGAGAATGTGTAATTCTGCTGTTGTTGGATAGAATCCTCTATATATGTTCATTAGGTCCATTTCATATATTGTAATATTCAAACCTGCTACTTAATGATTGATTCTCCCTCTGGATGATTTATCCTTTTTGAGAAAAGGGTAATAAAGTTCCCTAATATTATTGTATTGCTGTTTATTTTTCCTTTTAGCTCTGTTAATTTTACTTTATGTATTTGTTTGGTACATAAATATATACAAATATCTTCTTGATGAGTTGATGCCTTTAACATTATATATTTTCTCTTTTTACTGTTTTTAAACTTGATTTTGTCTAACTACCTCTGCTATTTTTGGTTACCATTTGCATATAGAGACCTTCATTCTCTATTTGTATATGTCTTAATGCTAGAGTCTCTAGTAGGCAACATATTGTGGAATTGTTTTATCCATTCAATCACTCTATGTCTTTGAAGAAGCCATCTTTACATTAAAGTAAGTATTAAAAGGTAGGGGCTTACAATTGCCATTTTGTTCACTGTTTTCTGACTTTTGTAGATCCTTTGTTTCTTGCTTCTTATCCATTTGTGTGTTGATGTCTTTTGGTCAGTATGCTTTATCATGTTCTTTTGTGTAAATGCTAGGTTTTTCCCTTGTGGTATCTTAAAATTACAACAGTCTATTTTAAACTGATAACAAATTCAACAGCATTCCTAAGCTTTATACTTTTACTTCTCCTCTCTTGGACATTCCCATTATTGATGTTACAGTGTATATATTTTTTTATATTGTATATACAATAAAAGGTTATTGTATTCATGGTTACTTTTACTAAGTTTTTTTTTTTTTTTTTAACTTTTAAACTAGCATTGTTAGGGAATTTGTACCACCACAGAACAAGCCTAAGACCACACACACAAACAGCATTGCAGGGCTTGGAGCTGGTTCCCCTTCCACTCAGCCAGGGGAGCTAATATAAAACTATTGAGTGCAGGGCCCACCCTACCAGATGAAAAGGCCTAACGTGAGCACGGGGAAGCTGCCTAACCCCATGGCACTTGAATGGAGATCACAGCCAGCAGCACTACACATCTGCAGAGTGAGGACACTAGCTCCATTTGACCAGAAAACTTGGGGCACTCAAGTTCTGCCTGGCCAGCTCCCCAAGCAAGAGTTTTGCCAGCCTGTTTGCCTATTCTGTGGCCTGGCCTCAGCAGGGACCCTCCTCCAGTACTCTGCCTACTGATGAACACAACCTCTCACTGCAGAACTGTTAGAACAGGAAGCTCAATAACATCCTCATGAACCCTTCACTCTGCTCTACCATCCTCAGTCCACAATGTGCTTCTTCGAGTTGCAAGACAGAATTGTCAAGTCCAGACATAAAACATTTCAGCTGGGCAAGAAGGAAATCATTTCCAGAAGTTTTCAGAACACATCTGCAAACAACGCTGGAGAGAACTAGAACATGTGCTGATCCCAAACTCTGAGCGGAGTGTCTTGTGACTGGCTTAATCCAATCAACCTTTACCTCTGGACCTTCCAAGGCTAAGGTGAAAAACAAGTTAAGGCTCTGCCGTCAAGGGAAAAATGAGTGTTGGGTACAGTCTCTAAGAACCTACCAATTGTTTGGAAGTTAATTTAAGATATAAAAGAATAACACTCATATTAAATTGCCCCTATGAGCTAGCCACTATTAATGTCCCCATTTTACAGATGAGACTCTGAGTACAGACAGTAATTTGTTTCAAATCTATTAAGTGATAGGGCCAGACAATATCAAAAGATCCCAGGCAATCTGGCATCTAATTCTACAGCCTCCCTTATATTGGGAAGTAAGGGATAAGACAAAATATGTATATACAGCATCATAGTAGATAGTTCCTGTTACACTTTGGCTATGCAATACATAGTACCTAAGTAGATTTCTCATCTGAATATTTTGGCTGCATATTTTCTTCATATAATGGAAAGCAATACTGTGTTGAGTTCAAGTAGAACTGTTCACACCTGCTTTCATTAACTGACTTGATATTGCTTATTTTGTGTAATTAGTATTTTCATTACACCCACTTGTGGACTCTAAGGCAGGTGAAAACTTCATAAACATGATGTTTGAATTCTTAATTGAAGAATTAATACAAAACACTGGCCATATCCACTTTTATAAGCCAGGAAACTGTGAGAGAACAGGTATAAGATATGATAAAATTGTGGAGTATTATTTCACTTAAGATGTATATTGCATAAAACTAATTTGTTAGCTTTTAATATGGAATACTTTTGTTATTGGTCACATAGCAAAGGGAACAAAATATTTTCAATATTAAACTCCTATATAAACACTTATTACACAGGGATTCTTCCCCCCCCCCCCCCCCCAGGGATTCTTGACACACGTGCTTACTGCTGTTGTCCTAATTATTCTCTTGTATGTTTTTTTTAAAGAAGCTGCTGGAGGAATCTAAGCAGAGAGCAAACAATGTCAGACTTTCGGGGATCCCTGGGTGGCTCAGTGGTTTGGCGCCTGCCTTTGGCCCAGGGCGCATCCGGGAGTCCCGGGATCAAGTCCCACGTCAGGCTCCCTGCATGGAGCCTGCTTCTCCCTCTGCCTGTGTCTCTGCCTCTCTCTCTCTCTATCACGAATAAATAAATAAATAAATAAATAAATAAATAAATAAATAAATAAATAAATAAATAAAACCTTTAAAAAAATTCCAGACTTTCTGCTTTTATTAAGGAACATTTATGCTCAAAGATGAATATATTTAAATAAAAATTCACAAGTAATAAATTTTGTAAATTGAATACAACTACAATCAATACTGAGCTAAAAAGAATACTATTAGCACCAGAGGAGCCTCCTTAAGTCAATCTCTGCAAACTGCCATCATCCAAAAACCATCATTCCAACTTCTAACACCAAGTATTATATTTATCTGCTTCTTGAATGAAAATACATAGCACTTACTCTTCTGTGTTCTTTTGCATGCATACAATTGTGTTTCATTCATTCCTGCTATAGAATACAGCACTGGAAGAAAAGTGCAATTTATGTATGCAGTTTAGTGTTGGTGGCCACTTGTGCGGTTACTACTTCCGGGCTATTGAGAATACTACTACCGCTACTACTAACTACTACTTCTAGTAAACATGTATTTCTGTTGGATATATGCCTAGAAGTATAATTACACAGCCAAAATTTACATGTATGTCCAGCTTTAGTACAAAAAGCCTATTTTCCAAAGTGCACAACTTACATTCCCACCAAACTTGTATTAGTCTCAGATGCTTCAGGTCTTCATCAGTTTGGTGTTGCATCACTGTAGCCCTTCTGTATGCTGCAGTAGCTGTGGTATAACATTTTTGTTAGAATTTGTTTTTCCTTGATGACTAATGAAATTGAACAACTTTCCATATTTACCGGTCATTTAAATATACTGTCAATTATGTTCCATCTGCTGCTCATTTTTTTTCTTACTCACTTGTTGGAGTTCTTTTTATATTATGTAGTATAGTGCTTTGTTTGATATACGTATTGCAATTATATTCTCTGAGTCTGCGACTCACTTTTAGTCATGTATTTTTGGTTTCTGTTTCTTTAACAACAGCAGTTCTTAATTCTTTTTTAAAAAATATTTTACATAGGGACGCCTGGGTGGCTCAGCAGTTGAGCATCTGCCTTTGGCTCATGGCCTGACCCCAGAATCCCAGGATCGAGTCCCACATTGGGCTCCTTGCATGGAGCCTGCTTCTCCTCCCTTTGCCTGTGTCTCTGCCTCTCTCAGGCAGAGGGAGGAGAAGCAGGCTTCTCATGGGGAGTCTGATGCAGAACTCGATCCCAGGACCCAGGGATCATGACCACACCCAAAGGCAGATGCTCAACCACTGAGCCACCCAGAAGTCCCACAGCGCTTAATTCTAACATAGCCTAATTTATCTATGGTTTTTGTTTCTTGTTTAGGGTGTCTTAGCCATATGTTCACATATATTTTCTTCTAAAAGTGCTACTGTATTATGTTTTACATTTAGATGTACAATCCATACAAAACGAGTTTCTGTGTATGGTGGGTGGCTATAGTCAAAATATTCCTCTTATGCATATAGAGAGCCAATTAACCCAGCACCATTTATCAAAAATACCATCTTTTTAATACATGAATATATTGGGGACTGTTTCTGGACATTGTTTATGCTTGTGCCTATACCAGTCTTGATATCTAGCAATCTAAGTCCGGTAGATTTATTTTTCTATTTTCAGGTTGTCTTAGCTACAGTTAATCATTGCATCTGCATGTTTTAAATTCAGATTTGCTCATTCCCTCCACTTATATTGGTCTTTAATGTCCCTGAATTTGGTGATGCAGTTTTTGGATTTCTAGAACTTACTTTCTTAGGACTAATGTAAACCTAACAGCAATTTAACAGCAGTTAAAGTATACATCTTGATATAATTTGATAAACACACCTGTATAATCATCACCACCATATAGTGAGCCTACCCATCACCAGCAAGGATCACTGCCCCCTGTATTGCCTGATGTCCAGTGACATGAAAACAATTAACTATGTTTCCTTTCTCCCCTGTGTTTTTAGGCAGCAGGTAAATCTGCTATCTTGTCCTGAGTGGATTCAATTGTCCTGGTATCACTTAGTTTATTTTCTATTTGCAATTTATATAGATAAACAATTTTTCTTTTTTTTTGATAAACAATTTTTCTACAGTGAGTTTGCCAAATTACTCTCATAATGTCTTCATAGATTTTTTTCACATTTCTATGCAATGATACCACCTACCAATAATGAGCTATACTTCAGTCTTCCCCATTTAACGTCTTAAACTTTTTTCCTTTATGCCTTATTGGTAAGCTAGAGCCTTCAGTCCTATGTTAAATAGAAGAGGTACCAAGCATTCTTGTCTCATTAATACCAGAAAGAGCTATTTCAGTATTTATCTTCTTAGTATGATATTTGTTGTATGTTGATTTCCTTTTATTTATTTTTTTTTTAATTTTTTTTTTTAATTTTTTATTTATTTATGATAGTCACAGAGAGAGAGAGAGAGAGAGAGAGAGAGAGAGAGAGAGAGACAGGCGGAGGGAGAAGCAGGCTCCATGCACCGGGAGCCCGATGTGGGATTCGACCCCGGGTCTCCAGGATCGCGCCCCGGGCCAAAGGCAGGCGCCAAACCGCTGCGCCACCCAGGGATCCCCCCCTTCTCCATTTTTATAAAAACCTCCAATATGGCTCTCATCAGCCTCAACACATTTTTGTATTTGCTCAGTGTTACAGTATTTCAGCCATGCTGTTTCTTCCAGCTGCCATCAACACACCTGATGCAAGTATGCACATCACCACAATACCATTCTCATTCTCCAAGGCAGGCCTATTCTGACTTCCATTCTACAAAGGCAAGAGAAAAATACAGAAAGTACAAGGGAGAAAGGAGAACAGGAGGAAGAATTGGCCAAATTGATTTAATTTTAAATATTAAATCCTTTGACTCTTCTAATAAACATGGATATAACTGATTTTTTAAAAATTTACTATTATGCATTTTCATAAAATATCAGTAACTTTACTTTCCTGAAATGTCTTTTATAGGTTTTGGTATCAAGGTTGTACTGAGCTCACAAAATGATTTAGAAAAGCTCCATCTGGGATCCCTGGGTGGCGCAGCGGTTTAGCGCCTGCCTTTGGTCCAGGGCATGATCCTGTGGAGACCCAGGATCGAATCCCATGTCGGGCTCCCGGTGCATGGAGCCTGCTTCTCCCTCTGCCTGTGTCTCTGCCTCTCTCTCTCTCTCTGTGACTATCATGAATAAATAAAAATAAAAATAAATTATAAAAAAAAAAAAAAGAAAAGCTCCATCCTCCTTTCTCTGTAAAAGTTAATAAAAGCTTGGTATTATTTCCTTCTTAAATATTTGGAATAACTATAGTGAAGCCATCTGTTCTTAGTTTTCTTTCTTGGCAGGTTTTTTTTTTTTTTATTTTAAATACCAGATATTGTTTGCAGTTGCAATATGGTAATTCTACCTCTGATAATGACCTTGCTTTTAATGGTAGCATGCTGTGCTCAGCAAGGGTCCATCCTACTGGCAGTACACACACACACAAAAATCTACATTCAGATTCACTTTTCAGGCTCCTGCTCTGCATGGAGTCCTTCTAAAAATTTCTTTAAAACCAGTATATGTCTAACCTGTAATGTTTAAGAATTTTTCACTCCAGCCTTGACAGACTGGGCTCTGCCTTCCTACAAATAGTTTCCTCCTCTACCTGAGCCATACTCAGTACTCAGGTTCTTCCCTGTGGCCAGAACTAGCAAGTATCCTGACCAGGTAAAACAGCTGCATTTTGCCCATGTACTTTCTGTAATTCACTTCTCTCCTGAATTTTCCTTTTAGTCCTCTTTGCTTCATAGACTGCATTAAAAGAGATACTTTTTGTGGTATTTTTCTAGTTGTTCTCAATTAGTACACTGATCTGCTACAAGCTACTATAACCTACTCAGTCGGAGAATCTACTTGTGCTTTCTAAAGCTCTATATTTAAGAATGTATTTTTGTATATGAATTTTTTAATTGCTACATCACAGGTGAAAGGTGTTAAATATGTGGAGAAATAGATTTGGGTACAACATGTCACTCACAGAAGATGACACTTGGACAAACTGTTAAACACTTGCCAGGGCAGAATCCACTTATTCTCCACACTCACTTTTACTACATCCACTAAGTTGCATACACGGCAACTCACTTTTCCCCTTTGATCTACTATTCCAGAATGAGCCACTCAAAATGAGTCGGCCTCAGAATTACTAAAACTTCTTGCTGGCAAGCTCCTCCTAGAATCCTCCTAGATCTAGTGTGTTACTAGATCCAAAATCTCTTTTACTTGGACATCAGAAAATCCTGTTGGTGGGTCCTCTTGCTAAAAATCTCTTGTTCCGCATATGCTTGAGCAAAAAGCCTGACTTGCTTATAACTATTGGTCCCAGTGTGATGTATTTTCACATCTAATACATTAAATGGAGGAAAACAATACACCTGGCAATGGGCCAAATTGTATCTCAACAAAAATAAAATGCTATTTCTAAATGAAAACCATTATCCACATTTCCTAAATTGCTAGAATTCCTTCAAATTGAAAATCTCTGAGGTATAAGCTTAGATTTTAACTTAAAGCTTCCACTTATTTCAAGTATTTTCTCTAGTAACTTCTGACATCCACTGAGATACTACTTCAAGCACTTCACCCAAGTCTAATAAAATACCGCCTCATGGTAAATGCTTTCCTATAGTTTCCTATAATTTGTGCCTTTTCTAAAGCCTCTGCATAAAGTCTTCTCTACTCTATGATGAGGACAGAGGTCTCTAACTTGTGTGTTTTCTTTGATATTTAGTGAGCTGTGGCTTTGGGGAAAAGGTTCCCTACATTCATTTACCAATATGTTTCCTCTACTCTGAGCTTTCTGATGTATTGTATAATTCAAATTCCACCACAAAGTTTTCAATATTCCAAAGCTTCATATCTTCTCCCACAAGTTCTCCGATTGTGAGAATGGACCTTAGACCAAAGATGTTCTCAAAATCATTATATTAATGGATTTTTCTCCCTTTTTGTGTTCTCTTTCTATAAATTCTTGACTTCACCCAGAGTGATTTCCCTCATTTATTACATTTATAGAGTTTTTCCCTAAATGTGTTCGTTGATGTACAGTGAGTTTAGACTTCACATAGAATGATTTTCCACAAATGTTACATTCATAGGGTTTTTCCCCTGTGTGTGTTCTATGATGTGCAATGAGTTTTGACTTTACACAGAATGATTTTCCACATTCATTACATTCATAGGGTTTCTGTCTTATGTGAGTTCTCTGATGAACAATTAGGGCTGACTTCTGCCGGAAATTTTTCCCACATTCATTACATCCAAAAGGTTTCTCCCCTGTGTGTCTTCTCTGATGTTCTGTGAAACCCGAATAGTAGCAGAAAAATTTTCCGCATTCAATACATTCATAGGGTTTCTCACCTGTGTGAGTTCTCAGGTGTTTGGTAAGGGTTGACTTCTCAGAGAAGGATTTCCCACATTCATTACATTCATAAGGTTTTTCCCCCGTGTGAGTTCTTTGATGTTTAATGAGGTCTGATTTTCTGAGAAAGGCCTTCCTACATTCATAACATTCATAAGGCTTCTCGCCTGTGTGTGTTTTTTGATGTACAGTAAGGACAGACTTAAATGAGAAGGCTTTCCCACATTCAAGACATTCATAAGGTTTCTCCCCTGTGTGTGTTCTCTGATGTTGAGTGAGGGTAGACTTTTCACTGAAAGATTTCCCACATTCCTGACATTCAAAAGGTTTTTCCCCTGTGTGAATTCTCCGGTGTTTAATGAGGTCAGAATTTTTATAAAAAGTTTTTCCACATTCATGACATTCACAAGATTTTTCCCCTGTGTGTGTTCTCTGATGTCTTGTGTGGGCTGACTTCTGCTTGAAGGTTTTTCCACATTCATGACATTCATAAGGTTTTTCTCCTGTATGTGTTCTCTGTTGTACACCAAAGACTAACTTTTCACTGAAAAATGTTCCGTATTCATTATATTCAAGTATATTGTCAATTGAGTGGTTTCTCTGAATTGGAATGAGGTTTGACTTCTGGCTGAAAGGCTGAGCACTCTGGTGCTCAAAGAGAATGGATTCTTCCAAGAAATTTTCTCCACATTCATTAAATTCACAGTGACTCTCTCTTGGATGTGTTCTCTGATGAGCAAGGAGAGATGACATATCACAGAAGATCTTCCCATATTCAGAGTATTCACAGGTGTTCTTTCCTGTATAAGGTTTCTTATGTACAACAAAGAGTGAATTCTCATGGAAAGCTTTTCTACAATTGCTGTATTCAAAAGGTTGCTCCAAAATTTGAATTTTCTGATGGTGAACAAAGTCTTCATTAAGGTGGTCATTCCCATTTTTATTATATTCACAAGGTTTCTCTTCAGAATGAATTCTTTCATACTTATCATTATGGAGCCAATCTCTACCTTTGTTAAACTCATTCAACTTCTTTCTTGAATTGTTTCTATTGCTATTAATTAATTCTGAAATATAAATAGAGTAACAAGAAAGATTAGTTGACAAGGGTATTTAGGAGAAACAATTAGTTAGGTTTTGGGGAGTGCACAAGTTTAGGTCATTATCTCTTCATGTCTAGATTATGACAACAGTACATACACCTTCAGTCTCATCTCTCTTTTCTATTCTACACAATAGCAATAAATCAAATTTCTAAGAACTCTAATTCAAAAGGGAATAGTACTATAACCCAATATCTAATATCTTTAATTCTGTTTCTAGCTGATTGAATAGGAATAAAAACACACAACAAAATAGCAAAATCAATGAGTGGTAAAGCCATCCTCACCACAGGACCAGATCTACAGCTCCTTTGATTTATGGTGTTTTCCTTATACTCCGTCAGAATTGTTCATTAGTGCACTTCTGACCATCAAACCCTCTTCTAATGTTTTCTGGCTTTCCTCCAACCAAATCTCACCTGATTTATCATTAGCTTTTAAACTTGCATATATGTATACATATGCTTTTATATCTCTACGTAATATAAAAACCTACAATTCTAAACCTAGTTGTAGAACTTTCATTTACCTGTACCTTAATATTTTTTAGTTATGCACACCTGTCTTTATTCCTTTGCTATCTACAATACTGTACTTGTAATGACATATGATACAATTCTTTAGAATGCCAATACTAATACTACTGAGTTCAATAACTAAGAACTGAAAATATTTTTTAAAAAGATTTAAAAAAATTTTTTTTATCTTTTTTTACCTTTTTTTTTTCAAATTGTATTTTGATTACTGCAGTGATTTTGTTCTTTTTTTCCAATTATTTCCGGTGACATAACACAGCTCATAATACATCTTCTTGTGGTCTTACTCTTTCTGAACCTCTTATTTGCCTACTTTATATTCTTGTATACCAGAAGCCATTAATGATGAAATCATCATTAATTTATATTAAAAATTAGTAAAAATATCCAGGCATTACATGACAACATTTTTCAGGTGAATTATTTTTCCCCTGCCACTCGCTTGTCCTATCTTCTTTTATTTTTTGTAGTAACTTTGAAAATACCTTGTGATGGCTGTTTTGGTTCTTTTTAATTCCTGAGCACTAAGAGGTGCATTTCTTCCTGATCCAGGTTTCCCACGGGTGAACTGAGAACCATATTCCAAGCTGGTAGGAATATTTCTTAACAAGGGCACTACATGCCCTCCTTAATCTTTACTCTTATCCAACTGACAGAAGTCTTTTTGGTTTTTTGAAGTATCAAAGTCTTTTTCATTTTCTACAATTTCACAGATGGACTGCAGCTTTCCAACACAGCCTGTGCCTATGAGTCTTGATTCTACCCCATCCCTCTGCTTCTCAAGAAGAAACCCAGTATAGAGATCTACCACCATCCTGAAAGCCCTTCCTGCCTTTCTAAAAGATTAGGTTTGGCAATTTGAGGTTCCATCTTTGAAAGTAGCAACTCTGAAATCTGCAGCCTTGCACATACCTCCACCTGATATTTCACTACTATTGGCGACCCTTCATTTTGTTTTATTGTTGAGAGTTAAAACTTTCTGTTCATTCTTTCAAAAGTGGGGTTGGATTTGTATCTGTTAGTTCTTCTTGTATTCTTGTTTCTAAGAAGTCAAGGTTAAAATGCCAACTTCATGTTTCCATCTTCAAACCTGAGGTCCATTTACTTCTCTTTGAAATACATTCTTCTCTTGGCCTCTAGAATGTCACATTCTCTAGCTTTCGTTCATCCTCACAGACTCCTCCCACAGTCCCATCCCGCTGCTCAATACTCCTTATCTTCACTTCTAAACCTCTTGGTGCCCCAGGATTGAGCCATGAGACCACATCTCTCATTTATTTACATTCACAAACAAGAATATCTCATATAGTTCCCACAACTTTGAATGTCTTTGCACTGCTGGCATCCATGCTTACATATCATTACAAATAGTGTAACCTCTAAAAGACAAATAATTTTCTAAAAGAATATAAAATGAAAAGTTAGTAGAGGCAAAAGAAATTAATAATAATTAAAAAATCCAAAAGGACTTGTGAAAGGAGGAATAAGAAAAGAAAGAAGAAATAGTACATAAGAAAAGAAATAGCAAGACTGTAGGCTTAAGCCCAATTATACCAGTAAACATAAATGGATTAAATAAGTAAGAAATTTTAAGTGTCAAACTAGATTTAACAAACTGCTACTGTTTTCAGTTTATAAGAGACACACTTTAAATATAAGAACATGGTAAGGCTGACAGTGAAGGATGATAAAGAACATACCAAGCAAACTTTAAAGAAAAGAAAGCTGGTGCAGCAACACTAATACCAGAATCACACTTAAAGGCAAAGGTATGACTGCATATATGGAGACAGGCACTGCATAATGGTTGAAGCATACATTAAAAAGTGAGATGTATCCTAAGTTTCTATTTGCCTAATGAATACAGCTTCAAGAAATATCACAGTTGGGAATTTTGAAACACCTTTCTTAGTATCTGATGGAAAAGCAGACAAAAGACAATTAGAGTACAGAAGACCTGGGACACCTGTGTGGCTCAGTGGTTGAGTGTCTGCCTTCAGCTCAGGGCATGATCCCAAGCCCTGCATTGGGCTCCCCACAGGGAGCCTGCTTCTCCCTCTGCCTGTGTCTCTGTCTCTCTCTCTGTGTCTATCATGAATAAATAGGGATCCCTGGGTGGCGCAGCGGTTTGGCGCCTGCCTTTGGCCCAGGGTGCGATCCTGGAGACCTGGGATCGAATCCCACGTCGGGCTCCCGGTGCATGGAGCCTGCTTCTCCCTCTGCCTATGTCTCTGCCTCTCTCTCTCTCTGTGTGTGACTATCATAAATAAATAAAAATTGAAAAAAAATTAAAAAAATATATATCATGAATAAATAAAATTTTGAAAAAAAATGGAATACCGAAGACCTGAAAAAATACCTATACAAAACAATTACAGAGTATATTTCCTTCTTTAGCATGCATGGAACATTTATGAAAACAGAGAGTATCAACAAATTTCAAACAACTGAAATTGTTTCGAGAAACTGAAATTCTCTGTTTTAAATTAGAACTCAAGAACTGAAGGATAACTAGAAAAAAAATGATTTTAGAAGCAACTCACTTCTCAACAGCCCATGGATCAAAGAACACATTTTAAAGGAGGGAGGCCCTAAAAGAAAGGTCCATGGCAGCCTTACAGCCCCAGCTATGCCTCACTCAGGACCTAGACAGCTATGACTGTAAACCTGCCAATGTTGAATTTAGTTGATAGGACATGCTGCAAAATTTGCAGTAAGTGAAAAAAGGGGGAATTTAAAAACACTGCTCTGTATTGTTTCGTGGCAACTACATCCAAATATTTGGTAGAAAAGAATTTGGCATAAGTCCTACAGACAGTCATCCCCATCAAGGAAAGAAGTGTCTGTGAGTGAGGATTTAGTGTCCCTGTCTAGAATCTTACAATACTGGAGACAGAGCAAGCCTCCATGCTTGATGATTTTTGCCTAAGGAAGGAAGTGTGCAAAGGAGAGAGCATGACTAGGGAGGCAGTGTCCACACAGACACTTTGGGAGTTGTCTTGTGAAATAGTCGTTTTGAGTTTGCTAATGTGCTGTTATGAAAATCTGATGCCTGGCCCCACTGGAGTCTGATGATGGGTCTCTAGCCTGTTGAACCCATTTTTGGGTAGATCAACTTGGAATCTACCACTGGCAAGGTGAATAAGACTTTTTACAATAAAACCTGCAAGAACCAGACAGTGAGAAGTCACACTGAGCAGGACAGGGAGGCAGAGTTCCCTGACAACTGCAAAATCTTTATTTCCAGGTGTACCCTCTGGGATTGTGCGTGCGTGTGTGCATGTGTGAAAGTCAGGCATTAACTTGTAATCTAAGTGTGATCTGCACCCAAAAGTGGTTATCATAAACATTCAAGTATTTGAGGAAACACCTGCTAGTCCAACAGACCTCAGATATGCCTTCTGTGAGCAGGTTTACCTATAATGTGGTTATTCTATTAGAAAGGGGTACAGAATCTGTTCCTGCCTTGAGCTGATATGCTTCATGACCCTGTCTCAGCCTGAAAGCCATTCAAGTCAGTTTTAACTGGCTGGCCAGAGCTCTATGAATAACAGAATGTGCCACAGACTTCTTCCTTGCAGGTCAAGATGAAGTTTAGGCAAAATACTAACACATATTGCTGCCCCTGGTTTGATGCCTTGGGCCAGGTGAAAGGTGAATGGAAACTCTTGAAGAGCATCTAGCTTTCTAACACAGAACTTGGTGGTTAAAGACTAAACCAAACATGTACACCAAAAGGACTAGCACGTATGCAGAAAAACTGGCCAGAAGTCAGAAATAAAATGAGTGGTTGTGTAGGTCTGTAGGGAAAATAAATTTTATGTTTCTGCACACTTAGAACTTTTTGAGCAAATCTCAATAAAACTTGGAGCTTAAGATAAAAGAATGCTTGGAAAGTAATTTGGAGCTTAAGATAAAAGAATGCTTGGAAAGTAATTTATGACTAATTAGATAGGGACAAACTCCAGATTCACATTTCTGTGGTGGCACTGGAACCTGGGGCTCTAGTGACATCCCTGGGTATAAAGCTGGAGATGGTGGTCTCCTTTCTCTCCTGAAGAAATTTACTCATAGTCCAAAGAGTTAGAATGTGAACTCAGGATCCTTCCTTCTCAAGGGAGCAAAGGTTTTTCTCTTTCATTTTTTTTTCCTCTTTCCTTTTAAAAAGGTAGGGGGTTAGCTACCTCTCTCTTCTACAGAAACACTCAAATTCATTTTATTGTTATTTTTCACCCAAAATACCAACTTTGTATGTATGTGTAAGACACTTGGTTTCTGTCTCATTGCCCCATGAGTAAGAAACTCAGGTACACTAGAACCACAAAGTTGTTATTTGGTTTTAAGTAAATACTAATTCGTCTGCTCTGTTCCAGAAACCTCATGTTGTATTTCTGGTAAAACTAACAAAGATAAATACTAAAAAATTAACAGTCTGAAATTTAAAATCTCCACCAAGAGGTAACTTCAGACCCCAAAAGCTTCACAGGTGAAATATTCCAAACATTAAAGAATAACATAATCTCACATAATATCATCCACAGAATAGAAAAGTGTGAAGTCTTTAACCCCAAACCTGAAAACATTACAAAGAAGGACAATTATAGGATAATAGTTCTCATGAACACACACAGAGAAAAATCATACATAAAATAGTGAAAAGCCAACCTCAGTGATTTATAAAAAGCAAAATACATTATGATGAAGGAGGATGAACTTCAGATATATCAGGTTGGCTTAATGCTGAAAAATTAATCAAGACTACTCACCATATTAACAGAATAAATATGAAAAATCATGAGTATCTCAATGCATGCAGATAAAGCATTTGACGAAATTCAATACTCATTCATAATTAAAAAAAAAGAAGGGGGGCACCTGGGTTGCACAGTCAGTTAATCATCCAACTCTTCGTTTTGGCTCTGGTTGTAATCTCAGGGTTTTGAATCAAGCTCCACGTCAGGCTCCCGACTCAGTGTGGAGTTTGCTTTTCCCTCTCCCTCTGCCCCACCCCACCATGCATTTGATCTTTCTCTAAAATAAATATATCTTTAAAAACAAAAGCATAACAACAAAGAACCCTCTTAACTAAAAATAGAAGAGAACATCCTCAAAATAATAAAGCACATTTATAGAAATCCTTCAGTTAAAATCAGTATTAGTTCTAAACTACTCAACAGCTTCTCCCTGAAGTCAAGAACAAGACAAGATGTTCACTTTCACCACTTCTGTACAATATGTTAATGGCATTCTTAGCCAGTACAATAGGCAAAGGAAAGAAAAAAGGTACAAACATTAGGAAGGAGGAAGTAAACTTATCTTTATTCATAGAGAAAACAATTATTTACCCAAAAATTTTTCAGAAACCTACAAAACAACTAACAGAATAAGTAAACTTAGCTAGGTTGTAGATTACAAGACTGGTATGCAAATAGCAATAGTTTTTCTTTTTTTCCCTCTGTAAGATTTTATTTATTTACTTATTTGACAGAGAGAGAGAGAGAGAGAGAGAGGATATTAAGCAGCAGAAGCAGGCAGAAGAAGAGGGAGAAGCAGGTTCCTCACTGAGCATGGAGACTGACATGGGACTCAATGCTAGGACCCCCGTATCATGACCTGAGCTGAAGGCAAACGCTTAAACAATCGAATCACCAAGAGGCCCCTCAAATGTTGTTCTATACACTGCATTAGATGTCAATTCTCTCCAAAATGATGAATGCAATCCCAATAAAAGCCCTAAAACAGTAGCTATAGGCGTATGGGTATGATTGTATGGGTATGTGTGTGTGTGTGTATTTGTGAAAACGGACAAGCTGATTCTAAAGTTTACATGAAAATGCAAAAGTTCATAGTACCATAGCATTGTCCATAATGTCTGGAAACATAGAAATTATTTTAATATATTTTCTAGATTAAAGTTGTTCTTGGCAACATTCTGTATTCATGCTATACCCATGCAGCCTTGAAGAAAATAGCAAAGCTAGAAGGCTAATACTGCCGGATGTCAGGACATGTGTATACCAAGATCTGTGTACTTTATGTAATTTATTCCTAAGGGGGGAAAAAGATAACATTTGTGTATAAAAGTGACACTGGAGATACTGGATTCAGTGATACTGAGTATCTGAGTCACATCAATCCGCTACTTCCAAAGGTCCAGAGCCTCTAAAAAAGTGATTCCTGAAGACCATGTCAATGGTCTTAAAGCTCTGAACTAACCCTTTGTGCTCTAATTTCCTCCTGAACTCCACCTGGCTCATACGTACTAACTCACCTGGGTCACTCTGGCTTGGGAACGCTTCCTCTAATATCCATGACTCCTCTCCTTGCTCCAACTTGAGGATCACTTCTGGTTTATCAATGGAATACCCTGTGAATAAGAATTGTATGACTTGAGACAAACTGAATACTGAATGAGTTTCAGGGCCTCTAAAGGTGGAGGACATTATAACTGAAAGGCTATACAATAGAAAAAATTAATTTAATCCCTGTTATGAGGCAGAGGAAAACAAATTCCTTCTGATAACCAAAAGAGAAAAGTCATCCTTGACCTCCAAATTTCAAAGCTAAATACTATTATATTCTTTAAAAAACTCTGCAAGTCTCTGTAAATAAAAAAGGACACCCATACTAGGATGAAACAAACACTACCTACCCACTGAGACAAGATGGCTATAGTTCTCCAACATCACATCCCTGTACAGGGTCCTCTGAGCAAGGTTCAGGTGCTGCCACTCCTCCTGAGTGAAGCCCACAGTAACATCCCTGAATGACAATGATCCCTGGAAAAGCAATTTTCTGCTCAGTCTGAAGTGGTTAGAATTAGATGATGAGAAATAAAGAAGTTAAAAGACTAATTTGTACCATTTTTTATCATTGAAAACTAGCCAAAAAATATTACTAAGGACCTCTGCTATATAACTTGTTTTGTGTTATACTTTGTGAGTAAAAAGGAAATCATAGTAGAAATACCATTGGTGAATTATTTTATTATTTAATGCAAAAAATCTGAGTGCCCTGTTCCTGGAACTGCCCTGGTTTCTGAGAATTCCAAGTTGAATAAAATACTCTTCCCAGTCTCAAAGAATTTATCCTCATAAGAAAACATACAAAGACACAGCTACCACAGGACTTAAAGAATCCACACCACAAACATATGCAATGCAGACAGAAATAATAAAGGGGTTCTGTGCAAGTCCCCATGCTCTGATCAGACTGATGTCTCTGATCATATGGGTACAAAGAGGCACAAAGCCCCTGTTGATGCACTTCCCCCAGTTTGCATTTTTCCCTTTTCATTCTCCCCTCCTTTGTTTTTTTGCTGTTCCCCCTTCAAGAACCGGACATCAAACACCAGGACACTTAAAAACAATTGCATAAAAAAAAAAAACCAAAAACAATTGCATATACTAGGAAAATTAGAATGTAACGGCATACCCAAGGAAAAGGCTCAGAAAACACCTAAGAAGATATTAAGTTTACACACATGTCTGATCCTTGGCACAGAGACAGACTATAAAAATCAATCAATCAATAAATATATATAAAAATAATAAGGAAACATAGCAAACATTGCAGAATGGAGAGAATCTGATTTCCAGAGTCACCACATTATCAAATGCCCAGTGTTCAATCAAAAAATTACAAGGTATACAAAGAAATAGGAAACTTTGAAACCATAAAACTTCTAGAAAAAACACAGGTGGTAACAAGCTTCTTGACATAGGTCTGGGCAATAATTTTAAATTTGACACTAAAAGCAAAAGCAACAAGAGAAATAAATGAGATTACATCATAACTACAAATTTTTGCACACCAAAGAAAACCATCAACAAAATGGAAAGGCAATCTACTTACTGAATGGGAGAAAAAATTTCCAAGTAATACGTCTAAAGGGACTAATACCCAAAATACATAAAGAACTCATACAACCCATTTGCAAAAAAAAAAAAAAAAAAAAAATCTGATAAAAAATAGGCAGATCTAAATAGACCGTTTTCAAACAATGGATGACTAACAGGTTCAAAAAAAAAAAAAAGCTCAACATCACTAATTATCTGGAAGATACAAATAAAAACCACAATGGTGTCAATCACCTGTTAGAATGGCTATCAAAAACACAAGAAGTAACAAATTATACTGAGGATGTAAAGAAAAAGGAACCTTTGTGGACTGTTGGTGGGAGTGTAAATTGGTGCTATGGAAACAGTACAGAGGCTCTCCAAGAAACCTAAAAATAGGGTGGCCTGTGTTGAGCGCCACCTTCAGCCCAGGGCCTGATCCTGGAGACCTGGGATCAAGTCCCATGTCGGGCTCCCTGCACGGAGCCTGCTTCTCCCTCTGCCTGTGTCTCTGCCTCTCTCTCTCTCTCTCTCTGTGTGTGTCTCTGATTAATAAATAAATAAATAAAATCTTTAAAAAAACCCACTAAAAATAGAACTACCATATGAACCAGCAATTCCACCTCTGGGTACTTATCCAAAGGAAAAAAAATAATTCAAAAGGATATATGCACCCCCATGTTTACTGCAGCATTACTTACAGTATCCAAGATATGGAAACAACCTAAATGTCCATCAATGGATGAATGCATAAAGAAATTGTGGTGTATATATGTACAATGGAGTGTTGTTCAACTGTAAAAATGAATGAAACCTTGCCATTTGCAATAACATAGATGGACTTTGTGGAATGATGCTAAGTGATAAAGAGAAAGACAAGTACCATGTGATCTCTCTCATATGTGGAATCTTTAAAAAAAACAAAACAGGGCAGCCCAGGTGACTCAGTGGTTTAGCACCACCTTCAGCCCAGGGCCTGATCCTGCAGACTCAGGATCAAGTCTCGTGCTGGGCTCCCTGCATGGAGCCTGCTTCTCCCTCTGCCTGTCTCTCTCTCTCTTTCTCTCTGTCTCATGAATAAATAAATAAAATATTTAAAAACAAAACAAAACATACTCATAGAACAAACTGGTGGTTGCCCGAGTTGGGGAGCGGGGTGGGGGAAATGGGTGAATTCTTTTTTGTTTGTTTAAATAAACTGTTTTAAAAGAAAAAAGAAGGGCAGCCTAGGTGGCTCAGCAGTTTAGCGTCTGCCTTCAGCCCAGGGCATAATCCTGAAGTCCTGGGATCGAGTCTCATGTCAGGCTCCCTGCATGGAGCCTGCTTCTTCCTCTGCCTGTGTCTCTGCCTCTCTCTCTCTGTGTCTCTCATGAATAAGTAAATAAAATCTTAGAAAAAAAAAATAAAGAGAAAAGAAAACTACATACCAATATCCTTTATGAACATTGATGTAAAATATCCTCAACAAAATATTACCAAACAATTCAGCAGCATAGTAAAAGGATTATAATACACCACAAAGGTACTAAATGAAATATAAGGTACTGGCACAAAACAAGACACAAAGATCAATGGAACAGAATAGAGACCCTAGAAGTAAACCCATACCTATATGGTCAATTAAGCTATGACAAAGTAAGAAGTAAGATTAACACTGGGAAAAAGACAGTTTCTTCAACAAATGGTGCTGGGGAAACTGGACAGCTAAATGCAAAAGAATGAAACTAGACCAGTTTCTTACACTATACACCAAAATAAACTCAAAAGGAATTAAAGACCTAAATGTAAGACCTGAAACCATAAAACTCCTAAAAGAAAACAGAGCCAGTAATTTCTTTGACACTGGACATAGAAACATTTTTCTAGATATGTCTCCTAAGGCAAGGGAAACAAAGCAAAAATAAACTATTGCAACTATACCAAAATGAAAAGATTTTGCACAAAGGAAATCATCAACAAAACAAAAAAGCAAACCAGTAAATGGGACAAAGTATCTGCAAATGAATATATCCAATAAGGGGTTAAAATCCAAAACATAAAAGGCTTATATAACGCAACACCAAAAAAAAAAAAAATCTGATTAAAGAAAACATACAGATGGCAAACAGACACATGAAAAGATACTCAACATCACTCATCATGGAAATGCAAATCAAAACCACAATGAGAGGGCAACCCGGGTGGCCCAGCGGTTTAGTGCCGCCTTCAGCTCGGGGTGTGATCCTGGAGACCCAGGAACGAGTCCCATGTCGGGCTCCCTGCCTGGAGCCTGCTTCTCCCTCTGCCTCTCTCTCTCTCTCTGTCATGAGTAAATAAATAAAAATCTTAAAAAAAAAACCACAATGAGATATCACCTTACATCAGTAAGAATATATAGTATCAAAAAGAAATAACAAGCATTGGTGAGGATGTGGAGAAAAAGGCACACTTGTACATTTTTGGTGGGAATGGAATTGGTGCAGCCACTGTGGAAAATAATATGGAAGATCCTCAAAAAATTAAAAACAAAAATACTATGTGACCCAGTAATTTTACTACTGGGCATTTATCCAAAGAAAGCAAAAATCTAAACTGGAAAGATATATGCACCCCTATATTTACTGTAGCATTATTTACAATAACCAAGATATGGAAACAACCCAAATGTCCACTGATAGATGAATGGGTAAAGATCTGGTATACAGACACAATAGACTATTACTCAGCCATAAGAAATAATAAGATCTTGCTATTTGTGACAAACAGGAAGAACCTAAAAGGTATTATAGCTAAGTGAAATACGTCAGACAGAAAAAGACAAATACCATATGATTTCACGTACATGTGGAACCTAAAAAAAAAAAACAACAAATGAGCAAACAAATGAAAAGTAAACTCATAAATACAAAGAACAAATCAGTGGTTGCCAAAGGGGATGGGAGATTGGTGAGAAAAAAAATATAGATACCTTCAGTTATAAAATAAATCAAGGAGATGAAAAGTACAGAGCAGTAAATAAAATCAATAATATTGTGATAATATATGGCAATAGCTGGTGACTACACTTATTGTGGTAAACATTGACTAATGTATAGAATTGTTCAATTGGGATGTTATTCACCTTAAATTAACACAAAATTGTATTTAATTATACTTCAATTGAAAAATAAAATAAAATAAAAATAATTACATACCATGAACAAGTCTATTCCTGGAATCCAAGGATGGTTCAACATACAATAATTAATCAATGTAATATGATTACATCGATACAATGAAGGAAAAAACCACATGACTATCTCCACTGATGCAGAAAAAGCACTTGGCAAAATTCAACAATCTTTTATGTTAACAACACTTGACAAAATAGAAATAGTAGGGAACTACCCTCACATAATAAAAGCCATGTATGTAAGAAACACAGGAAAAATTATACTCAATGGTGAAAAGTTGAAAGCTATTCTTCTAAGATCAGGAGCAAGGCAAGGCTGTCTGCTTTTACCGCTTCTATTCAACATAGTACTGGAAGTTCTAGTCAGAGCACTGGACAAGAAAAAGAAATAAAAGGTATCCAAATTGGAAGGGAAAAAGTAAAATTATCTCTGCAAATGTAGAAAAACCTAAGGACTTCACAAAAAAAATAAACCCTATTCGATCAACTAAATGCTGAATTCATTTATTTTTTTGTGAAGTATATATGTCAACACACAAAGATCAGCTGCATTTCTATACAGAAACAATGAAACATCTGAAAAGGAAATTACAAAAACAATTCCATTTACAAAAGCATCAAAAGAAATCTTAGGAATTAATGTAGCCAAAGATACAAAAGATTCACACAATGGAAACTACAAAACAGGGCTAAAACATATTAAAGAAAATATAAATAAATGGAACCACATCCCATGTATATGGATTAGAAAACTTATTGTGAAAATGTCAGTATTATTCAAAGCAAACTACAGATTCAATGAAATCCCTAGCAAAATGCCAATGATTTTTTTTTTTTCAGAAATAAAGACATCTATCCTAAAATGTATACAGAATCTAAAGAAACTGGAACATCCACAACAATGTTGAAAAAAAACAAAAATAGAAGACTCACACGTTATGATTTCAAAACTTAATACAAAGCTACAGTAATCAAAACAGGACGGTACCAGTATAAAAAGAAACATATAGACCAATGGAATAGAAAACAGAATCTAGAAACAAACCCTCACATATAGTGTAAAATGATTTTTGACAAGGTTGTCAAGACCATTCAATGGAAAAACGACAGTCTTTTGATCAAACAGCACTAGAAAAACTCGATAGTCACATGCAAAAGAATGAAGTTGGACCCTTATCTAACACCATATACAAAAATCAAATCAAAATGGATATCATACCCAAATGTAAAACCTAAAACAATAAAGTTCTTAGGAGAAAATATAGGACAAAAGCTAAACAACACTGGATTTGGCAATGATTTCTTGGATATGACATCAAAGGCATGAGTAACAAAAGAAACTGATAATTTTTTCATGGGAATTAAAATATTTTCACAACAGATGATTACTATCCACAGACTAAAAAGGCAAGCCACAGATAAGGAGAAAATATTTGTAAGTCATATAGCTGATAAGGGATTAATATCCAGAATATGTAAACTTTAAAATTCAGTAACAAAAATACCCAAAACAACTGAATTCAAAAATGGACAATGGATTTGAACAGACATTTCTGCAAAGAAGATATACATATGGTCAATAAACACATGAAAAGATGCTTAACATCATGAATCATTAGAGAAATACAAATCAAAACTACAATAAGATACCACCTCCCAGCCATCAGGACTGCTATCAAAAACACAAAAAATAACTGTTGGTGTGAATGTAGAGAAAAATGGAACTCCCGTGTACTGTTGGTGGGAATGTAAAATGGTAAAACCACTATGAAAAACAGAATGGAGATTCCTCAAAACATTCAAAATAGAATTACCATATGACCCAGCAATTCTACTTCAAGGTATATATCCAAAAGAAGGTCTCAAAAGATGTCTGTACACTCACTTTCACAGCAGCATTGTTACTCGCAATAGCTAAAACATGGAACAAGTCAAGTGTCCATGGACAAATGAATCAATAAGCAAAATGCATGTACACAAACAATGGGATATTACTCAGCCTTAAAAGCAGAAAAAAGTCTGCAATGTGCTACAACCCGGATGAATCTTGAGGACATTATGCTAAGTGAAATGAGCCAGTCACACAAGGACAAATGCTACAGATTCCACTTATGTGAGGTACTTAGGGCAATCAAAATTACAGAAACAGGAAGTATAATAGTTTCCAGTGGCTGAAGATAGGGGAGATTGGGGAGTTACTGTTTAACAAGTAGAGAATTTCAGTTTTACAAGATAAGAGTATGGGGATGGATGGTAGTAATAGATGCATAACAGTGTGAATGTATTTAAAACCACTCCTGTGGGGGCACCTGAGTGGCTCAAGCAGTTGAGCATCTGCCTTCGGCTCAGGTCATGATCCTGGGGTCTTGGGATCGAGTCCCACATCGGGCTCCCCGCAGGGAGCCTGCTTCTCCCTCTGCCTGTATCTCTGCCTTTCTCTCTGTGTTTCTCATGAATAAATAAATAAAATCTTAAAAAAAAAAATTAAAAAAAATAAAACCACTGAACTGTATACTCAAAAAAAGTTTAAGATGGTAAATTTTATGTTATTTGTATTTTTACCACCATAAAAAAAGAAAAAAAAGTAAAAATGTACTGATATATACTACAATATGGATGAACCTTGAAAACATGAAAGAAGCCAGACACAAATGCCCATATACTGAATGACTCAATTTGGCTTTTTTTTTTTTTTTTTTTTTAAGATTTTATGTGTTTATTTGAGAGAGAGAGAATTAGTGTGTGCACAAGCAGTGGGGAGAGGCAGAGGGAGAGGGAAAAGGGAGCAGGGAGCCGGACACAGGGCTGGTCCCAACCTGAGCCAAAGGCAGACGCTTAACCAACTGAGCCGCCAAATGCCCCTGAATGACTCAATTTATATGAAATACTCAGAATAGACCAATCCACAGAGATAGAACACGACTGCTGGTTGCCAGGAGTTGAGTGAATGGGAGAATAGAGGGAAACTCCTTCATGAGTGAATCAAGGGCTTTATTCAGAATGATGAAATATTTTGAAACTTGATTAAGGTAGTGGCTGCATATAACACTGTGAATAACATATAACACTAAATGCCACTGAATTGATCACTTTAAAATAGTTAATTCTGTATGTGAATTTCGCCTCAATTAACTAGGTTTTTAAAAAATACATAAGAAGAAAGTGCGCGGAATAAAATTACAATGAAAGATGAAGGAGTTAAAGCCACGTATCAGTCACCACAACAAAACGACAATAGATTAAATTCTCAATATAAAGGACAGGGCATTTCGTATTAGGCTAAAAATGTCTAGTTATGTGTTCCTTATCAAAAAATATACTCACAAAGAGTATGTCAAAGCTTACTAAGCTGCAATACCCCCATGATGCAAAAGCCTTCAGGACATCAAAAAAGGAATGACTGGTGAGTGAGAATGGATAACATCCCCTCTTAGAAGTCAAGTGGTTTTCAGTTACTTGCTTTCAACTAATTTGAAAGAGAAGTTAATTAGAGCTGTATTAAGAAAACAGTTCCATTTAGAACAGCATCTAGGAGAATAAAATACTTAAGAATAAATTTGAGCAAAGATATCTAAAATTTGCATTCTGAAAACTAGAAAACATTGCTGAAAGAAATTAAAGACCTAAGTAAAACCTCTCAAGCTCACAGACTGTAAAACCTAATATTGTTAAAACAGCACTATTCCCCAAAGTGATGCACAGATTCAATGCCATCCTTACCAAAATCCCAACAGCCTTTCTTTGCAGAAACAGAAAGGTTAATCTAAAATTCATGGACTTGCAAGGGATCTTGATGTAGAACAGTTTTGTAGTTTCACAATAAGTTAAACATAGAAGGACTCATCAATTTTACTCCCAGGAAAGAACTGAAATAGGTCTTCAAACAAAAGCTTGTACGTGAATACTCATAGCAGCACTGTTCTCAATAGCCAAACATGGAATCACTCCAAATGCCCATCAACAGATGGATACACAGAAGGTGGTATATACATACACCAGAATATCATTCAGTCATAAAAAAAGATAAAGGAGTGGTACATGCTACGACTTGGGTTTTGAACACATTAAGGTAAATGAAAGAAGTTACACATAAAAGACTACATACTGTATGATTCCATCTAAATGAGAAATCCAAAATAGACACATCTGTAAACAGAAAGCACATTAGTGGTTGCTAGGGGCTAGGCAGACTGGGGAGTAATTTGCTCATTAAGTCATGGCACTGCTCATTAAAGGTGGGGGGGGTTTCCTTTTGGTGGGATTAAACTATTCTGGAAGGAGAGGGTGGTTTGGTTGTACATGTGAATGTATTAGGTGCAAGTGAATTCTAGACTTTAAAAAGGTTCAAATGTGGGACACCTGGGTAGCTCAGAGGGTTGAGCGGCTGATTCGGATTTTGGCTCAGGTCATGATCTCAGTCGGGGGCCTGAGAATAAGCCTCATGCAGGAAGTCCCTGAATGGGGAGCCTGCTTCTCTCCCTCTGCCCCTCCCCCTGTTTGTGCGCGCACACGCTCGCTCTCTCTCAAATTACATCTTTTTTTTTTTTTAAAAGGTTTAAATGAAAAAAAAATAAAATAAAATAAAAAGGTTTAAATGTATTTTTTTTTCATGTTATGTGTTTTTCATGTTATGTGTATTTCACAATTCAAAAAAAGCGGCATACCTCACTGTACTGTGCAAAAATTTACATGTCATCCTTGCACAGGGGCCATGCTAATCTTTTCTGTTATCATTCCAATTTTAGTATATATGTGGCCAAAGCAAGCGCTCTGCAGGAATGCAGATTCTGCCCAGCCCCCAGGGCTGTCACAAGGCCTATCTGACCACCCTAGGTCATTCTAGTCTGCACTAATTTGCTCCGTCTTTGAACAACCATGAGTCCTAATGCTGGCATAATTCATGTGCAACTTTTCCTCTGAATTGGACAAGAATTATTTCACTATAAGCCTACCACTTCTCGTGTAATTGCAGGACTCACACTGAAAGGTACACAATGCCACCAAATGAAGCTTATCAAAAAACTTTTTTATGTTCCAGTTTCAAAACTCAGATCAAAGGTGTTCATTTATCTACAGTGCATATTTGCCTTACTGTACCAGAGGTCAGCAAACAGCAAATATTTTTGATAGATGGTCACATAGTAAATAGTCTAGGCTTGCCTGAGCTATACTGTCTGTCTCAACCACCCAACTCTATCCCTATAACATGAAGCAGCCACAGCCACATATGAATGTCTATAAAACTTTATAAACACACCTGAATTTCATATAATTTCCCATCACAAAATTCTACTCTTGATTGGTTTCTCAACCAATTAGAAGTTTTTAGTTGGGCAGCCCAGGTGGCTCAGCGCTTTAGCACCTCCTTCAGCCCAGGGCCTGATCCTGGAGACCTGGGATGGAGTCCCATGTTGGGCTCCCTGCATGGAGCCTGCTTCTCCCTCTGCCTGTGTTTCTGCCTCTCTTTCTCTCTCTCTCTTTCTCTCTGTCTGTCATGAATAAATAAAATCTTTAAAAATAAATAAATAAATAAATAAATAAATAAATAAATAAATAAATAAATAAAGTTCTTAGTTTGTGGGCCTTTGAAAAATAGGCAGCAGGCTGTATTTGGCCCATGTACTGTAATGTGTTGGCATGTGTTCTGTATTTTCTCTAATGTTAACATATTTATTTCCACTATTTTATATAAAGGCATAGACATTTTATGAACTTCACATTATCATTGTTAGGCAAAACTGTGAATGAACAACTCACCTGGGATGTGATCATCTTCTGCTGGCCCTGGAAGAGTGTGGATAACCGTGAGGGTACAGCTGAGAAGATAAGAACCATCATGAGATGCCTGAGAAACTCCACAGAGCTGCTGGCAAAACACCTCTGAAGGGGAGGTGTTTTGAGAAGGGGCAGAAAGGAGGACAGGAAGGAGGGAGCAGCAGATGCACAATTCCACAGTGCTTGGACAGGCTAGTGCTTAAATGTAAAAACAATTGTTTTCAGGGCACCTGGGTGGCTCAGTCAGTGGGCAAAGCAACTCTTGATCTTGGGGTCGTAGGTTCAAGCTGCATGTTGGGTGTAGAGATTACTTAAAAATAAAATCCTTAAAAAATGTTTTTGTTTTCGACAGATTTAGTAACAATGTATGCTCTAACACAGAAAAAAATAAATAACACAGGACACTTATAATTAAGCAAACTAGGAAAAGCCAAGAAATGGAACATAATGCTTTCATTAAAAACCGTTGCTGAGCAAAAATATTCAAGCTGTAATGCATTATAAACCAGAGAATCCCACTAGGTTCTGAAAACAGGGATGGGGTTTTTAAGGTCCGGTCTTTTTTCAAAGGGGGAAAAAAAAAGTTTGCTTTAACTCAGTTTCAGGTTCTCAAACATATCTTTTGACTAAAAATAACAACAAACCGGTTTTAGCTTATCTGTTGTCAAAGCAGAAAACACCTGCCTGGACTGTCAAGACACTCCCTGTCTGCTCTTGTTTCTGCCACAACAAGACGTGACCAAGAGCAGAGCAGGTAAGGCAGGTGAAAGAAGACCCATTTCCTTCTCTCCCTACCCCACCCCTATGCTTAGCCGGGCACAAACAGCGAAGACGTGAAGGCCTCTCCCGCCCTACAGAACCGTCTCGGACTCCATCGGATCCGCAGCCCCGCGGGATCTGGGAGGGGAGCCCAGAGCGAGCGAGGAAGGCGGTGGCCCCCCGCGTGGCCCGTAGGCCCTTCCTTCCACGCGACCCTCGCGGCTTCCCCACGAGCCGCGCCTGCTGTCCCTTGCGGCCCACGCTCCTGCCAGCCGCAGCCCACACCCCTCCTGGAAGCTGGCCCACAGCGTCCGCGCCGACCCGGCTGCCACCCCGGTTCTGGCGGGAGGGCCAAGTGGCTTCCGGCTGACCCAGTCTCTGCTCCTCCCACCTTCACTCCGGACCTCCACTGAGGTCGGGGGCCAGGAGGGGGGTCCCTGCCCCCGGGATCCCCCTCCCCCCCACAAGAGCTGCCTTATTCTAGGAAAACTGGGCACGGCCAGTCAGAGTCCCCATCCTGTCCCCGACTCAGCAGCCGGACCCTGTGTCCGTGCAAACTGCCGCTCCCGGGGACAAAGGCAGCTGCGGCATGTCCGTGGGCCCTGGATGCCTCCCCTTAGGCGCCAGCGTCGCAGGCTCTCCGGGAGCGAGGTCGGGGCGGACGGAGGGGCAGGAAGGGCATCTACCCCGCTCGAGCCCGCCACGCGGTTGCCATGGGAACGCGACAATGACCGCAGGCGGCTGGGCGCGCCACGAGGGGCCGCGAGTGTAGGGGAAGCGGGAGGCAGGGTCGGGCCGCACGCCCCGAGGCGGGCTCCCGCCGGACTCACCCGGGCCCCCGCCGACCTCCGCGGCGGAGGGCAAGACCCCAAGCTTCGCTCGGCAACGAGCGCCGCGACGGGCTGGGTCACCCTCCGAGCACGGAGACGCAGCAGGACCCCCGAGCTCAGGCACCAAAGCCTTCGCGGCCTCTGGCACCGCGCCCCGCGGAGCCGCCCCGCAGCGGGTCCCCACGCCGCCCCGAGGCTCCCCGGCGCGTCCTCCGGCCCGCGCCCCGGCCCGCAGCCGCGGGAGCATCCGGGGCCGTCTTCTCGCGAGACCGCGGCCGCCGACGGGAACCAGCCGCGTCCCCGACATGCCGGCGCCCCCTCGCGGGGAAACGGTCCGCAGACGAGGGGACGCGGAGGTGCAGCAACTGAGGGGGAAGCCGCTGACGCGCTGACACCACAGTCTCCTGCGTCGTTCGCCCCAAATTAACGGTGAGCATCTAAAGCCGCACCTCGGCCCTGCGGGCGGCCCCCGGGGCACTTCCGTGTCGGGAGCGCGGCCGCCGAGGGCCTTCCCGGGAGCTCCGCGTCCCCTCACGGCCGACGCGCCTCAGGAGTGCTCGGATCCCTCATCCCGCCTGCCTCTCCGGCCATTCACTGGCGGGTAGAATGGAGACGTCTGGCCACTCGTTAAGCCCTCGGTTTGGCACGACGAGCGCTCACACTGGCCTGAAGTCAACACTGGGGCTGGCTTTCAAGATCGGCTTTGTTGAGACACGTGCCACCGTTCTTCACGGGGTGACCTGCCTTTCCCATTCTTCGAGACTTTATGTTGCATCCTTCGGTTAATGACTTTTTAAAATACTGTCCACTGACAAAAAGAGAACTGTTTCTTTTTTTTTTCTTCCGATTTTTCCCTTCCTCTTTAACTTTACACATGATAATTCGCTTGTTCCCATGCTGGAGAAGCATTTAGTAACATTTAAGTTAAAAAATCAAAAATTTCAAATTTCAAGATGAAATTCATTTCAAAAGACAGTCATGGCAAGTACAATGATTATCCACAAGTCAACTTATTTTCCTATTTATAAGTAATGTTTTCCCTTTTAAGAACAAGCTTGACATTTATGAAGGTTTCATCAATTCTTCCTTTGATGTTTTCAAGTTCCATTTAACATTGATTGGAATATTTAATAATACTTCTTGTTTTTCTTTCCATTTCCGTAATCCTATGCTAAAAACATACTGGAAACTGAACAAGAAGTAAGCAAGTTAGTGTCACTCAGTGGATTATTTAAAAATACATAAATCCTTCAGTCACTCAATTCAAACAGCATAAATTCGAAGGGAACAATTTCATAACAATTACTTCAGCATGTACAGAAAGAATATCAAAAGCTATTTGAGCAGTAGGTAATATAAGCAAGACAGCTAACATCTTCCAGAGAATCATTCATGCTTTGCTTCTATTTGGAATAAAAATGTCTGCACCTTTATGCAAACATCCCCTAAAATTTGTATTAGTATACCTCCACCAAAAGCAACACTGTAGCAAAGGTCCAGAAAATATTTATTTTCTGTATTGTAAAAGTTGGTGCATTTAGATAATAATCTCTGTAATCATAAGTGGAGCTATTATTTTTGTTGTTGTTGATTTCATCCTGGCACTCAATTCTGACTGCAACTTCAGAATCAGAAAACACTTATTCAGCAGTACGTTCAAACAGTCTATTTGAGATGAGAGACTGGTGATGATATACAGTGCACAGCATACTTAAAACTTACGCTGAAGTTACTATATCTCAATCTGAATTCCTTGAAATCATAATTTTGTCACTTTCTATAGTACCCTTTTTATAGTTGAGAAAATAATACATCTCTTATGCTTAACTGTTAATAAATGCTGCTTTTTACCTGACTTCTATTTTTTTTTAAGATTTTATTTATTTATTAATGAGAGACACAGATAGGGAGGCAGAGACACAGGCAGAGGGAGAAGCAGGCTCCCTGCAGGGGAGATGCAGAGCTCGATCCCAGGACCCCGGGATCACAACCTAAGCCAAAGGCTTAGGCTCAACCACTAAGCCACCCAGGTGCTCCTATACCTGACTTCCATTTTTGTATGCTGCACAAAAAGCCTCAAAGGGAATTTTTCCTTGCTTAATAAATGTTTGCTTTTCAGAAAATTTATCAATTTACACCAAAATGCAGGTGGAAATTATGGAAGGCCATAAGTTTAGGATCTGTGAGAGCCTTTAGCTCCAAGATATCCCAGGATGTAATCAGTAATTTGATGTATAGCATGAAGCTAAAAGATGCAGTCTCTCCCATCGGGAGCTCCTGGGCAACTTATGGCCATCATAAGTGGTCCAGAGACTCTAGGAAGCATGAGAAGAGGTTGTCAAAGTCTCTTTAGTGAAGAAGTTTCTGAGAGCATTCACAAGAGTGCCTGTTGATTTTAACACGGACAGATTTTAGAGTTTTTTGGTTGGAGAGAACCCCACTTGCAGTGAGTTGATTTGTAAGAAGCAGCAGCAGTGAGAATAAGCAAAAGTTATAGATGAGAACTATGTTACCTCTAGAATCACCCAAAAGACTAAAAGATACCAGATTTGTATGTCTGTAATGAGTGTGTCAGAAGAATCTCCTTGTAGGAGGATGTCATCAATGTCATGTCATACCTGTGCTGCAATGTCAGCCATTTGGAGAAAGGGTGATGCAGTTAGTATCTCATCTGCAAACATTGAGCACAATGGCAGAACCACTGAAGTATGCTGTGAGTGATCTGAAAAAGGGTGTTGTGTCCCTTGGGAACTGAAGGCAAAATGCAGCTGAGAGGCTATTAAATTAGGCACTGAATAGAACACATGCTGGCCAAGCCTGCAAGAGCCAACTATTTACTAGCTCCTGATTGGATAGAATCAGTAATTTTAACAATATTGGATGGCATGAGGGCTGTTAGGGACCAAATATTTGCATCCCACAAAATGTGTATGTTGAATACCTAACCCCTTAGTGTGGCTATATTTGGAGAAAGAAGTAAGAAAGTTAAATTATCTCATGAGAGTGGGGTTCCGATCTAATAAGATTAATGGCTTATAAGAGAGACCAGATAGTGAGCTTTCTCTCCATGTGTCAACACTCAAGAAGGCAGCTGTCTGCAAGCCAAGAAGAGAGCCCTCACCAGAGACTGCACCCCATCAGACCTTGATCTTGGACTTTCAAGCCTCCAGAATTGTGAAATAATAAATTTCCATTGTTTCAGCCACCCAGCCTGTGCTACTTTGTCATGGCAGCTTAAGTACGCTGATAGAAAGGCCCTAACAGATGGGACCACAGGATTCAGGCTGTAGTGATTCATCAGGAGGCATCCCTTATATTTTCCATGTTTAAGAACAGGAAAAATTGGGGTGTCATACAGAAAAATAGTGGGGATAATCAGTTCTTTATTAATTAGGTTTTATATAATAAGTTTTAATCCTCTAATGTCCTGTTTTAGTTCACATTAGGATATATTAACGATTTTAACTGGACTCCAGGGGTTCCTATTTTATCAAACCAATTTGTAAGTCTCAAAGATCTACTTTAATTTTAAAGTATTATTTATTGAATTAGAGCATCTTTGCCTAATATGGGATATTTTAGGAAGCAGGTGCTATAACTATGGAAAATTTAGTCAAGGCTACAGTGAAAGTGAAACATTTATTTTCCCTCTGTTATTGGGTTAATATCCTAAGATTATAGTAAATATGATGCTTAAATTTAGCAGTATCCCCAGGCATAACAAATAATTTGAGACCCAGTGTTAATGAAATCCACAAGTTTTGTCAGTTAGTGCATTTTGTCAAATACTAAAGTAATTTAGACTCTACCTTCAGGGCAGCCCCGGTGGCTCAGGGGTTTAGTGCTGCCTTCAGCCCAGGGCCTGATCCTGGAGACCCTGGATTAAGTCCCACATCAGGCTTCCTGCATGGAGCCTGCTTCTCCCTCTGCCTCTCTCTCTCTCTCTCTTTCTTTCTGTGTCTCTCATAAATAAATAAAAATTTTTTTAAAAAAAGAATCTACCTTCAAAAGAAAATCAGCACCTCAGAGCGTGGGGGTGGCCAGGGGCCTGGACCTGCCCCTCAGGAGCCCCGCATGTCCAGGTGACCCTTGGGCACAGCCACGAATCTCAGCTTCTTCATGACAGGGGGCCACCCCAGCTTCTGTCGGTCCCACAGATACTCCGGGGACAGCACCTTGGTGGGCTTGTGGTCCAGCAGGTACCTGTTCAGGTGGCTCTCATCGTGCCACACGGCCTTGAGCCCGTTGGCCTGGTCCACCACCATTGCCTGGTGACTGCCGTGGTCAGCTGGAGAACCTCGACCACCGACCCCCCGAAAAAGCTCCCTGTGTAGTAAAAGTCACCCTAGTCTCTCAGAATGTAGGCCTGGGACTGCGGCTGGCACTCGTAGGCGAAGGCCTCGCGGGCTGCCCCATAAAAACCGGGGTGCAGGGTGCCAAAGAGGGGGGACAGGATCTCCATGCCCACATGGTCACAGAACTTCATGTCCACGTCCACGCACACCAGGTAGTCCACCTCGTGGAGGAAGCGCTGCTGCGAGAAGTTGCTTATCAACTCCATGCGGTGCATGGACACCTGCCAGCTCGGGGCGCTGGGGACCTTGAGGACCTCCACCCTGCGGCCCTCCCTGAGGGGCACGTGGGGCACATCAGCCGGCTGGTCGGTGAAGACGTAATAAGTGACCCTGTGTCCCACCATGAAGTGCTTCTCTGCCGTCTGCACAAACAGCTCCAGGAAGACCACGTATTTTCTGATAGCAAACACCGTGAGTCCGATGGTGGTGTTCGGGAGCCGGAACTGCTCATTCAGGACATCAGTGTTGAAGGTCCCTTCCCAGACGACAGGCGCCAGCCATGGGGTCAGGACCAACACATCGCTCCTGCAGGGTGTTAGCACCTTGGGCTGTGCATAAACGGTCCCGGAAAAAATCATCACTTTTAGCAACCTGAAGCCATGGTTTTTAGATTATGTGTCTGCTGAAAGCAAAAGAAGAGGAGGAGGGAGCACCCTGGTGCCTTTAGGCAGCAGGTTCTACCTGAGATAAGCCCGGTCTATGATATAATGAGAGTCTTTCCTCACTTCTTACTCTTTTTTTTTTTAAGATAGATTTATTTATTTATGATAGACATAGAGAGAGAGAGAGGCAGAGACACAGGCGGTGGGAGAAGCAGGCTCCATGCAGGGAGCCCGACGTGGGACTCGATCCCCGGACTCCAGGATCGCGCCCTGGGCCAAAGGCAGGCGCTAAACCGCTGAGCCACCCAGGGATCCCCCTGCCCCCCACTTCTTATTCTTAAACAAAATCTTTTAGAATTATTTGTATCTCTAGGTGGATAAGTTTAGCCTTTCTTTCTTTCTTCTTTCTTTTTTTTTAAATTTTTTTAATTATTTATTTACGATAGTCACAGAGAGGGGGAGAGAGAGTGAGAGAGGCAGAGACACAGGCAGAGGGAGAAGCAGGCTCCATGCACCAGGAGCCCGACGTGGGATTCGATCCCGGGTCTCCAGGATCGCGCCCTGAGCCAAAGGCAGGCGCCAAACCACTGCGCCACCCAGGGATCCCTTCTTTCTTCTTTCTTTCTCTTTCTTTCTGTCATCTGTTCCTGATAATTTTTTTCTTGCTTTTCCCCTTTTGAGTGCTTACCTGATAAACTCCTGGTCGGGGATCCCTGGGTGCCTGCCTTCGGCCCAGGACGTAATCCTGGAGTCCCAGGAGGGAAGGAGGGAGTCCCACATTGGGCTCCCTGCAATGAAGCCTGCTTCTCCCTCTGCCTGTGTCTCTGCTTCTCTCCCTCTCTGTGTCTCTCATGAATAAATAGATAAAATCTTAAAAAAAAAAAAAAAAAACTCCTGGTGGCCTCCAGTGGTCTTCCTTTCAAGAGTGTCCCACTTGACCTCAAAGTATCTGGAGTTTACATCCAAGACTGCAATAGTAGCATCAGCTTTATTTATTTATTAAAAGATTTTGTTCATTATTTATTCATGAAAGACACACAGAGAGAGGCAGAGACACAGGCAGAGGGAGAAGCAGGCTCCATGCAGGGAGCCCGACGTGGGACTCGATCCCGGGTCTCCAGGATCAGGCCCTGGGCTGAAGGCAGCGCTAAACCGCTGAGCCACCCGGGCTGCCTGTGGCATCAGCTTTAGCTTTCAAATGTTTTGTTTTGAGTATAAGATCCTTGTGTTCTGATAAACAGTAGTACTTAAGAGATCCCATACACACTGATTAAGTATTTGATAATTTATTAATTAGACCACATCCTTGGGATTTGGGGCAAAGTCAGAACCAGATATCCCTTTCGTGTAACTTTTTTTATTGAACATTTGAGCCTCTGTTCTCTAGAGATGGGCTCTCTTACAGCCTGCTTGGTCTGGAGTCAAACTGAGCACCAAGGAAGACACCAGCAGGGGTTTGTAGCAACATAACACCTGTGGGGAATCTGTGGTCTCTGTGGGACAGGCATCCCCAAACCAACAATCAGAGGTTCTTTCAGGGTAAGAATGTCTAGCCACACGGTCTCCTACTACCTGATGAGGCAACCTACAGCAATTTTTGTATTGAAGGAACAAAAGGGTGGATAATGGAGCAGCTCCTAGGCACATTGGCTTAGAGAGTCAATAGATCAAGCTTGCCTATCAGATGAGGTTGGGAGGGTAACTGTTTCAGTCCCTTTAGAGGACCTCTGTTCAGTATTGTGGCCAGTTTCCCTAAGTACCCGGAGACCTCATCTAGACTAGGTGTCTCTGTCACAAACACATAGGCACCAACAGGGGACTGCTTTGCCCAGACTACAGCACCCTAAGCTAGGCAATTGATCTCTCTTGTTGAGCTCTAACACAACTGAACTGAACAACCAGGGAACCCAATGACAGTACAATGTGGTGGCCACTAAAGTGCAAGAGTACCAACACCCAGCAGTGTGTTCCCAGGCTGCATTTGCTGTCTAATGGATTGGTTAGTAAGCCAAAAGCATTCTAGAGACATGCCATCCCTGTCTGTCACTGAACCACACTGCTCACTACAGGATTTGTTTTAATCAGATATGACAGGATGACAGACATGAAGATAACTGCCTTTTAAGAAAAACTTTATTATTTACAATTTTAAAGAGGAAAGGAAACACCACACCATGCAGGGCCACACCGAGAAGCATGAAGGTTGGTGAGGAGACAGAAGTAAGAGAAAATCATGGATGATATCCTTATTTTCTATAGTGGTAGGAAGTTCTTAGTTGGGGATGTGCCCCATTGAGCAAGATGCAAAGCAGATTTAGGGTTTGTGGTTGGAGGGTTTCTAGTATGATTTCTGTGCACCTGTGAGAACATGGAGATGATATGAATATAAACAACTTTAGCCATTAGCTTGATGACAATTTTGAGATGCCAAACCATCTGTTACAGACTATCAAGAATGATTATTACAGTAAAATATCAAACTAATAGAATAAGCTCATATTGTTATCTCAAGTAATTACATATTGAGATAAATCTCAATAGACATGAAAACATTCAACAAAATCCAGCACCTTTTCATGATACAACATTCAACAAACTGGGAATAGAATGGAACTACCTCAATCTCTTCAGCATAAAGGCCATTAATGAAAAACCCAACGTAACATCATACTTAATAGTGGAGGGTTGAATACTTTCCCATAATGAAAGTAAAATCTTGAATTTGGACAGGGTGGTTTGTTTGGCTAATATTCCAAAAAAGTAGAAAGCCAGAAGGAAGACTTTACAATTTAGCATCTTATTTGACTAGTGTGTGACCATAGAACTTCAGCTGATCCAGTCAGGAATTGCCAGACTCATCCCATCCTTATCACCAAAACTGTTAAGGAAATATAGTTAAAAACAAAAAATCTTCTCCAAGCCTAGAAAATTTATCCACTCATACAGAAGGCAAAGAAAACAACTTTATTATTGAATGATGTGACAATCCAAAGAAAGAAAGAAATCTCAACCCCTCCTTTTTTTTTTTTTTTTTTTTTTGAGAGACAGAGAGAGCATGAGTGGGTGGGGAGGGGCAGAGGGAGAAGGACAGAGAGAATCTTAAGCAGATTCACACTCAGTGCAGAGCCCAGTGCAAGGCTTGGTCTCACAACCTTTAGATCATGACCTGAGCCAAAATCCAGAGTCAGACACTTAACCGCCTGAGCTACCCAGGCATCCCTCACCCCTTTTCATAGACAAGCAGATACAACCCATTACATACATGCTGTCAAGATAAACAATAACTAATCCTCAAGTAAGGACTTGAGAGCATCATTTATCACACATTGTTTGCCCTAAATTTATTTGGTAAAAGAATGAAGAAAACCTATAGGACCTATGGAATACTATCAAGAAAATCCACAAACACATTATAGGAGTCTCAGGAGGACAATAGAAGAAATAAGCAGAAATACATTTGTGTGCCCAAGAGTGGGAAATAAAAACCCAGCAAAAATTCAAGGAAGGGGCAGCAGCATTTTGTTCTTACTGAAACAGACACTCTGGATACTTGCCTTCCTTGCATACAATACTTCTGCCAAAACAACCATATGTGAACTTATAGAATGTTTTATTCACTATCATGGTATTTCACACTTATGTTGCTTCTGGTCAAGGAACCCACTTAACAGCAGAAGTAGTGAGGCAATAGGCCCAGGCTCATAGAATTCACTAGTGTCGCTATCTTATTTACCATGATGAAGAAGTTGGTTGACTGAATGGTGGATTAGCTTTTTGAAAACTCAGTTACAGTGCCAACTAGGTGGCAATACCTTACAGAGCTGGGGCAAGTTCTCCAGAAGGCTGTATATGCTCTGAATCAGTGTCCCATAAATGGTGCTATTTCCCTCATTGCCCAGATACAATGAGGTGCTATTGCCCTCATTGAACCAAGGGGTGGAAACGGGATTGGCACCATTCACTATTACCCCTGCTGACCAGTAGCAAAATTTATGCTTGCTGTCTCCATGACCGCACTTCTGTTCCGCTGGCATAGAAATATTGGTTCCAAACGGAGGAATAATTCCACCAGGAGACACAACAATGATTCAACTGAAATGGAAGTTAAGACTGTCAACTTGGCCAATCTGGGCTCCCCATGACTTCAAATCAACAGGCAAATAAAGAAGATACTGTGTTGAGGTGATTGATCCTACTAAAGAAACTGGACTTCTACTACACATTGGAGGTGAGGAAAAGTATGTCTAGAATACAGGAGATCTCTTGGGGCATCTCTTAGTACTAGCATGTCCTGTGATTAAAATCAATGGAAAACCACAACAACCTAATTCAGGACAGACTGCTAATAGCCCAGAACCTTCAGGAAGGAAGGCTTGGATCACCCCAACAGGTAAAGAACCATAACTAGCTGAGGTGCTTGCTGAGGGTAAAAGGAATAAGAAAGGGTAGTAGAAGAAGGTCATTATAAATACCCACTGTGACTGCATGACCAGTTACAGAAATAAGGACTGCAACTGTCAGAGGAGTAGTTCTTCCTTATTTTGTTAATAGGTGTACGGATATATCTTTAATTATATATACTAAATATTTACTTAACATATTATACTTAGTATAACACACATACTTAATTTATATTTGGCATATATATATATATATTATTATATATAATATATATATATATTAAGCAAATGTCTTTGTTTACTTCCTTTTCTTATCCCTATATCCATAACATATAGTGTACTGATTTTATTTTATTTATTCATGAGAGAAACAGAGAGAGAGAGAGAGGCAGAGACATAGGCAGAGAGAGAAGCAGGCTTCATACAGGGAGCCCGATGCGGGACTAGATCCCTGGACTCCAGGATCATGCCCTGGGCCAAAGGCAGGCGCCCAACTCCTGAGCCACCCAGGCATCCTTGGTGTACTGATTTTATATCATAGTATTCAAGTATTGTTAAGTTAAATCATATGACATAATACTATTTGAGTTATGGGCTATCAAAGAGAAGAGTAAATAAACATCACCCAAGGACCTTGCAACCTCTTTCAGGGATAGGGCTGATGTTTTTTCAGTTGTACCCTGGATAGTTGTATAACGTTAGGTACAGGAAGTATGACTTTGTTACTGTCTTTATTTGGAGATTAAATATGGAATATGGTATTAGAAAAACCAGAATCTGGGCACTGCATGTACATATTGCTTCTAGGACATTCCTGCACTTATATCCTGTCTGCTGACAGAGAAAAGATATATTTTGTGTATACTAACATGTGTATATAAACATAAAAACATTTGTAATAATATGTATTTATACATACTGATATTTCCAGCTCTAATTCCTGCCATACGGATCATTCTAGCTTCCTTTTCTTGTCCACCTGTAAACTCCCAACGCAGTAATGATAAACCTGGCTCTTCCCATTTGCCATCCATTTACTTAATTATTCCATTCCAGTGTGAACGTATAGCACTACCAGAATTATTAACCTGTACCCCATGGAAAATGACTTTATCAACTACAGTGGAATGCTTATATGCAGTTCTTTGCCTTGAGCATTACAGTCTCCATCCACTCTCACAGTTACTTAAGTCAGCACATTTTACTTCCACCTCTTTCCCTGAGGTTGTTACACAGTCTATAATCCTTCCTGGTGTCCCTGGAACCCCTCAATGGCTTTTTAAATTTGCCTACATTGGGGCATCTGGGTAGCTCAGTGATTGAGTGTCCACCTTTGGCTCAGGTTGTGATCCGGGGTCCTGGGATCAAGTCCTGCAGCAGGCTCCCCACAGGGAGCCTGCTTCTCCCTCTGCCTATGTCTCTGCCTCTCTCTGTGCGTATCTCGTGAATAAACAAATAAAATCTATAAATAAATAAATAAATAAACAAGCCTACATTGTTTCCTTACTTGTGTTGTAAAGTCCTATAGGTTTGAACAAATGCATGAATTCATGTATCCATTATGGTATCCTACAGAATAATAGCTTCACCACTTAAAAAATTTCCTAATCATTTATTCAGCCCTCTCAACCTCCCCTTGAAGCCTTCTAAATGTGATTGTCTCTATAATTTTGCCTCTCCCAATGTCATGTAGAAATCAATCATACATCGTGTAGCTTTCAGATTGACTTCTCTCACTAACCAATATGCATTTAAGATTGTTCCATGAGTTTTAGTGGAACTTTTAACACACCATTTTTTCTTACCACTCAATAGTATTTTATTGTAGGGATATGCCACAGTTTGTTTATCTGCTTACCTATTGAAAGATATCTTGGTTACTTCCAATTTGGGACAATATGAATAAAGCTGATATAAGTATTCATATGCAGGCTTCTGTGTCAATGGACGTTTTCAATTAAGTTGAGTACCTAGAAGTGCAGTGGTTGGATTGTATAAGACTATGGTTTAGCCTTGTAAAAAACTGCTAAGGTTTGTAAATATTTTTAACCTCAATTTATAGTTAATTCATGATCCAGTAAACACAAATATTCATTTAACGTTTATTCATTGAGTATTTACAATGTGCCACAATCTAGGCACTGGATTTATAGTACTAACAAAAATAGAGAAAATCTCAGTTTTGATGTAGTTTATATGCTAGTGAGGGAATACAAAGAAAATAAGCAAGAAAAATACATATACTAAGTAATAAGTTGGTAAAAAGTTATAGTAGGAAAGGGGATAGTTTACAGAAAAGGAAAAACTATGGAGACAAATAAAAAGATGAGTGGTTGACAGGGTTTGGGGTCAGGAGGAGGGATGAATGGGCAGAGGATGTTTTGAGCAATGAAAATACATTGCATGATACCATAATGATGGATACATGTCATTTTACATCTGTCCAAACCCACAGAACTGATAATACCAAGAGTGAACTGTGATGTAAACTGTGGGCTTTAAGCAATTATGTTTAATCAATGTAGGTTCATCAACTCTAACATGCACCACTCTGGTGGAGATGTTGATAATGGGAGAGGTTGTGCATGTGTGTAGGTGGGGAGAGATATATGGGAGATCTCTATGCTTTCCCCTCAATTTTGCTATGAATCTAAAGCTTCTCTAAAAAAATAAAAGTCTTAATTGGAAAAAAAGAGAGAGTTGCCAGAAGCCTGATTCGATCTTTAATACATGTATGTATCAGACTACTAAGGTTGCTTAGTCTGTTCAGGCTGCTATAACAAAAGATCACAGACTTGCTTGCTCCTAAACAACAGAAATTTCTCACAGTTCTAGAGGTTGAGAAATCCAAGATCAGCACATGTGTATGGTCATGTTCTGGGGTAGGCCCTCTTCCTGGGTAAAAGCCAGCACCTGCTTACTATGTCCTCCCATAGTAGGAGGGCTGTGAACTCTGGAAGACCCCATTCATGAGGACTCCACTCTTGTGATCTAATCACCTCCCAAAGGCCCCAATATCATCCCATTAGGGATTAGATTTAATATATGGATTTAAGGCTGGGACACAAACATTCAGAACACAGCAGCTGCCATCCCAAAATACCACAGACAAGGTGATTTAAGGAACAGAAATGTATTTGCTCACAGCTTAGAGGCTGGAAGCCCAAGATCAAGGTATCAGTAGGTTTGTTTTCTTCTAAGACCTCTCTCCTTGGCTTATAGATGGCTACCTTCTTGCTGTGTACTCACATGTCCTTTTCTCTGTGCATGCACATCTCATGTCTCTTCCTTCTTCTAAGGACACCAGTCATATTAGATTAGAGCCCCACTCTTATGACCTCTATCTCTTTAAAAGCCCTGTCTCTGGGGCCCCCTGGGTGGCTCAGTTCACGATCCCAGGGCCCTGAGATCAGTCGAGCTCTGTGTTGGGCTCCCTGCTCAGTAGGGAGTGTGTGTCTCCCTTTCCCTCTGCCTCCCCGCCCCCCACTCATGTTCTCTTTCTCTCTCTCACAAATAAAATCTTCTAAAAAAATAAAATAAAATAGAAGCCCTATCTCCAAATACAGTCATATTGGGTTAGGGCTTTAATCATGGATTTTGAGGGAAATACAATTCAGTCCATGATTATACATATTTGTCATGAAACAATAATTCCTTGTATCTATAATGAATTCTGATAGATTTTGTTCTATTTCTTTAAAAGTCAAGTCACTGAATTGATTTCACAGTTCCTTAATAGGCCAGTGTGGTGGCTTTATAATGTGTTACCTTGGCTAGACTGCACTACATTTCCCAGAGTTCACTTTTCTGTATATTTCCAAATGAGATGGACGACAAAAGACATTCTTGTGCAAGATTTGGGGGGTATAAGTGATGTAGCAGCCACTTTGTAGCTCACACATGCTGTTGCTCATCTATTGACCACCTCACTGGCCTAAGGCAGCATCAGGACTGTTGACTGTTTCATGTGGATACTTCAGCTTCTCCACCAGGTATGTGTGATCACTTCTATGATTAAGGGCCCCAGCTTCTGCAAGACATCCCACCATCAAGATCAGAAGCAATGAGAACCAACTCCGGCTTTAGTCCATCCTTAGGAGCTCTACTCATGATTGTGGGTTCTGACTTGTTTTTGCTTTCTTTCTGTCATGTCTATCTTGTTTTCCTTATTATCTGCCCTGTGGACTTCAAGTGCCTTCATCAGACATGAAGACAGCCATACTGAATAGACAAATTGGCCATTTCCCCTAACTGCATGAGGTCAACTCTCTGTAACAAGTCCCATTACACACAGACACTCTCCTGGTGGTTGTCTCTAATTAAATGCTGTCTGAATCATGAATTTGTACCAAAGTGAATTTGGAGTATCTGCATTAGATTATATATAATCAGATTATATTTAGACTTTAAACCATTAATGGGACTATTTTAGTGGTAAAGGAGCATTGATAGTCCATGTAGTGATAATACGGTTACTCTATTACTACTTTTGGAGACCTGTAATCAAGTGACTAGAGATAGCAAGGCTCTGGGGGGGATCATGTATATGCTGCTCTAGATATTTTAGTGAACATAAGGAGTATAGTAGGGATTGGTTGTTTACTGCTAATTGTGCTGGAGAACTTGGGGGAAAGAACATGAGAAGCTCAGGAGTTTAAGTCCCAAGCTCAAGGACCACATAAGGGATTTTACCTTTCAGGGTATGTGGCTACCCTGAAAGAAAATCTTATTGCCTAAAGCTGCAGGGCTGAGATTTATGTATATCAAATCCAATGTTGAATCCTTTGATTGGCATGATTATAATGCAGATCGAGTTCCCAAACTTATAGGGTCTCTTACTAAAGTTAGGGCATTGATTGGGAATGAGATCTTGAAAACTGGGATGGAAAAACATGAGCAGATTTCAAAGTAGCTGAGTCTTCAATGCCTATAAATACCTTCAATGTACCTGCTGAGTCTTCTTTCCAATAGAACCAGCCCTTCCTTTCCCACCTGAGTTTAGCCTCCCTTGACCATAGGAACCTAATATGGCCTTCTGTGCCACAGTTGTCTTGCAAAGATATTCTGATCCTCTTCAGGACTTACCTACACTACCTCTACTTGCACTTGACCTATAACCAGATGTAAGACCCAATATTTGTCAAACAGTACAAATTGTGACCCATAAAGGGGTCTGATACACATCAAAAGAAATGTACAATTTTACATCTTTATATTAACAGAAACCTGGCAAATATGTCTGGGACCTGGGTGGTTAGAGGGAAAGTGCCAGAGCCCAACAGCTGACCTCATAGGCAGCTGCAGCTTCCTCCAGGGAATGCCGGTCAATCTCTCTGGGGTCAGGGTTCACAAACACTATGGGCCTTTTGTCCATGGCCCAGGTCAAGGCCATTAAGCTCCAAGATCCCAAGGTTAGCCCTTTGATGTACTGATAAAATAGCAATTCTAAACAGACCTCAGGTTCACTGGCTAAAGGTTTTATATTAGAAGAGCATTTGAGGTACTCCCTCTGGTAATTTGGAAGGGATCCCCTTTTCTTTTCTCATCATCTGGGCCTCAGGAAATTGCACATGTCCTCAACACCCTTGGGCATCAGGCACGTGTGCAATGGCAGCAAGGGAAGTAGCAGCAGAGGAGAGGGGAAAGGCTGCTGCCCCTACCTGTGCAACAGCTCATTAGACCACAAAAGTGCCATGCTTAATTCTTCCAGGGCTACCTTTCCAAAATTTCACAAAGGGCCATCTGCATGCCCACCCCAGTGGTGCACAATAACAAACAATGGTATGTGTGGGCACCCTGAATAGCCAGGGATGGTCACCAGACTATATGCAGTAACCAGAGTTCTAGCCAGTCCCTTGGTAGGTGGGGCTCAACTGCAGTTGGGGTCCTGTGTTGTCCCTGCCTCAGACCTCTAGTCAAACTGAACCCAAAAGGAAATATCCTTTAATACAGCCAATTAACAATTCTCTTAGGTTTAAAAAACAAAAACAAAAACAAAAACAAAAAACAATTCTCTTAGGGTCAAGAGCCTTTTAGGGTGGGAAGACACAGCAACACCCCCAAAAGAAGGCAGTAAAGTGCACATCAAAAGGTAGGCCTGCCAGCCTTTTTGGCCTTGCCAGCAATTGGTAGCTGTCCCAAGTGGCCTTTGTCATATCACAGAACCAGTCCGTCAAGAACAATTTGGTATAGAAACAAGATGTTATGAAGAGATGTAGGAAATTTACACTTTAAAAAAAGATAAGGCTTACAAGAACAGCAAGCTATATACTGAAAACAGGCTTTAGCTTTATAGTGGCTATCAATATATGATTTCTGAGAATGCACTCTGTCTCCCACCATAGGAAAACTGACACTGAATAATGTGAGTTTTAAATATTGTGTGTAAGAAAGCACCTTCACAGATTCATCTGTATTGCTATATGCAGGAAGGGTTGTTTATTTATTCAATATGCTTTATTTTTAGAGGAGTTTTAGGGTTACAGAAAAATTGAGCAGAAAGCACAGAGTTCCTACATACTGCTTCACTTCTACCCCCCTCTAAATAGTCCCCTATTATTCATATCTTGCATTAGTGTGGTACATTTGTTACAACAGATGAGCCAATATTGATTCATTATTAATAACTAGTTTACATAGGGTTTTTACCCTTTCTATTTTATACTTTATGGGTTTTGACAAATGAATGACATGTATCTTTCATTATAATATCCTACAGAATAGTTTCATTGTCCCAAAAATCCTCTATAAGCCACCTATTCATCCTTCCCTCCCTTGCCCTGAATCCCTGACAACCACTACATCTTTTTACTATCTCCATATACTTGTGCTTTTGTATCTGAATGCATTATAGATGGATACCAAAGTGTAAAGCCTTTTCAGGCTGGCTTTTTTCATTTAGCAATTTGCCAGCAAGGTTCCTCCATGTTTTGTTACTTCTGTTACAAAAAGCTATGATTGCCTTTTGCCATCCCTTTACTCATTGCATCTCATAACCTTGTTATATAATTGCTTACTAGTGTCAAAGCATATTGCTGTTGACTCCTTGGAATTTTCTACCTACAGAATCATGTTATGTGTAAATATAGACCGTTCTATCTCTTCCTTCCAAATCCCAAGTTTATTTCCTTTACTTCTCATACTGTGTTAGTGAGGACTTCCAGAAGGAGGTTGAAAGACAGTGGTCAAAGGGGGCCTCCTTTGCCTTCCTCCTTATCTTACTGCATCTAGTTTGTCACCATTAAGTATGATGTTAGCTATTGGGCTTTTGTAGATGTTCTTTACCAAGTTAAAGAAGTTCCCTGTATTCTTAGTATACTGAAATTTCTTACTGTGAATATGAGTTAAGATTTTCTGAAATGCTTTTCTGTACCTATTGATATGATTATGTGATTATTTCTTCTTTTGCCTGTTGATATGATGGGTTAAATTAACAGATTATCAAATGTAGAAGCAGCACTGCACGTGTAGAACAAATCCCACTTGGTCATACTGCAAAAATGATATATTGTTGGGTTCAATTTGCTTGTGACTTGTTGAGGATTTCTACGTGAGGAAACTGTAAGACATATAGGTCTGCACTTTCCTGTTCTTGTGATGCCTTTGTCTGGTTTTGCTACAACACCAATGCTAGCCTCACAGAACGAGTTAGGAAGTATTTCTTCTGCTCTTACTTTTTGGAAGAGATTTTAGAGAATTGGTATCATTTTTTTCCTGAAGGGTCTAATAGAATTCACCAGTGAATACATCTGGATGTGATACTGATTTGGAAGATTATGTATTAATTCAATTTCTTAATAGATACATGGCTATTCAGGTTTATCCTTCTGTGACTTTTGGCAGATTGTGTGGCAGGCTATGAAATTTGTGTGCAGAGTCGTTCATAGTATTATTATCCTTTTAATATCCATGGAATCAGCTGTTATGGCCCTCCTTCATTTCTGATATTAGCAACTTATATCTTCTCTTTTTCTTGGTTAATTTAGCTAACAGTTTATCAGTTTCATTGATCTTTACAAACAACTATCTTTTGATTTTACTGATTTTCTCTATTTTGTTTTCAACTTCACTGATTTCTGCTCTAATTCGTATTTCTTTTGTTTCATTTACTCTGGATTTAATCAGCTCCTTTTCCTAATTTCCTAAGATAGAAGCTTAGACTCTCTGTGCAAGTTAAGATCATTAGTTTGTATAACCTGGTTTATGTAACCTGACTGATTGTAGAATTTAGTATATCACTTTTTACTGTGTCAGTGAGTAAAAGCCCAAAGCTACTTTCATTCTGGATCTGTTCCAATCTTAACCCACTCTCCTCTCAGAGTAAAAAATCTCCAAGGGCTCCGATCTGTCTCTGGGTACACCAGCCCATGCTTATAGGGCAGTAACTTACAGAGTTAAGTCTGTAGAAAATTTAGGCTGAGGGCTAGAAGACTCACATATGTACAGTCAAGGCACCTCATGGCTTGACACAAACCATGGGTAAAAGGGGATAATGACACTAGGGACTAGATAACCTTCACTGAACATAACCTATTTGCCACCTTATTTTGATTTATACATTTTAAATGGTTACACATTAGCTCTGTGGGCATCTACTTTTAAAAGGATGCTCCAGGCTCTTAGGCACATGGGAGATGTGCCTGATATTGTAACAGCAGCTAAATTAGGGGGTGTCTATTCTCTGTTCACAATTATATTAAGTTGCATTATGACTATCAACACGAGGGAACTTCTCATGGTAAAATCCCAATTCCTTTGTAATCCTAATGCAACAGAGACACCAGATTCCCTTTTGATTTTGTAACCTGTGTTGGTGGTTACTAAAAATACAAGTGATAAAATTTCACAGAACTAGACATACACACAAAGTGCATGTAAACATTGTTGAAGTGGGAAGGACTGTGTGTGACTGAGTACTGTAGTGCCATCAATGTCATGTGCTTGACAATATACCATGGTTGTAGAAGATAGCATTAGAGGAAGCTTGATGAAGGGCACATGAGAATTCTATGTACTTACTGCAGCTTCTTTTAAGTTGATTTTTCATTTTACTACTTTTTTTTTTGGTTTTTAAAACTTTACATTGCACAATATACATCTACAAATTAAAACTTTTTATGTTTCCTAAAGATAAATATGACATCAAAACCCAAAACACAACTTCTAATGTTATATTACTTCTAAAAATAATCTTCAAGCTATATACCTCAAATTGAAATAAAATCTGACACAACCTAGTTTGTACTTTTGCTAAAAAAACACTTTTGCAAAATCAAAAAATCTTTACTGTCTTATACCAGTATTTGCTTGGTGACATTCAGAGAAATGTTATTTAACAAGACTGCCCTATATTTGTTGCACTCTACTTTGGAGTAACATAAAGCCAGTTTGTGGAAGAAGGTTCCTGAACATTCAGGATGTCAACAGAGGTTCCTCCACAGTGTGAATTCTCTGAAGCGTAATAATGGGTGCTGAACTGCAGCTCGACATTCCTAACACCCACTTCAATTGTAAGGTTTTTCTCCTGTGTGTGTTCTCTGATGTACAATGAGGTTTGACTTCTGAGAGAAGGTTTTTCCACATGTGTTACATTCATAAGGCTTCTCCCCTGTGTGTGATCTCTGATGTTTAGCAAGGTCTGATTTACGGTAAAAAATTTTCCCACATTCATTGCACTGACAAGATTTCTCTCCTGTATGAGCTCTGTGATGTACTGTGAGGGATGATTTGTGACTGAAGCATTTCCCACATTCATTACATTCATAGGGTTTCTCCCCTGTGTGTTTTCTCTGATGTAAAATAAGGCCTGACTTCACGCAGAAAGATTTTCCACATTCATTACATTTATAGGGCTTTTCTTCTGTATGAGTTCTCTGGTGGACAATCAGAGCTGACTTATGACAGAACGCCTTTCCACATTCATGACACTCATAGGGTTTCTCACCTATGTGAATTCTCTGGTGCTGAGTAAGCTGAGACTTCTGGCAGAAGGTTTTCCCACATTCATTACATTCATAGGGCTTCTCCCCTGTGTGGGTTCTATTATGTTTAGTTAGGTATGACTTATTATAGAAGATTTTTCCACATTCGTGACATTCAAAGGGTTTCTCCCCTGTATGTGTCCTATAATGTTGAGAGAGGGTAGACTTATGGCTGAAGAATTTCCCACATTCAGGACATGCAAAGGGCTTCTCCCCTGTGTGAGTTCTCTGATGTACTGTGAGGTCAGACTTTAAGCAGAAGGTTTTCCCACATTCATAACATTCATAAGGTTTCAACCCTGTATGAATTATCTGATGCCTGGTGAGTACTGACTTGTGGTAGAAAGTTTTACCACATGCATTACACTCATAGGGTTTATTCCCTACATGAGTTCTCTGATGTTGTGTAAGATGTGACTTTTGACAGAAAGATTTCCCACAGTCAGGACACTCAAATGGTTTCTCACCTGTATGAGTTCTCTGATGTACTGTAAGGTGTGAATTCATACAGAAGGATTTCCCACATTCATAGCATTCATAGGGTTTCAGCCCTGTGTGTGTTCTCTGGTGTTTCGTGAGATCTGACTTCTGGTAAAAAGTTTTCCCACATGCATTACACTGATAGGGTTTCTCCCCCGTATGTGTTCTCTGGTGTAACCTAAGGGCTGACTTGTGGCTGAAGGCCTTCCCACAATCATTGCACACATAGGGTTTTTCCCCTGTGTGTGATCTCTGATGTTTTGTGAGGTTTGACTTCTCCCAGAAGGTTTTTCCACATTCATTACATTGAAAGCGTTTCTCTCCTGTGTGTATCCTCTGATGTCGAGTGAGGTGGGATTTCTCCCAAAATGCTTTCCTGCACTCATTACATTCAAAGTGTTTCTCTCCTTTATGAGTTTTCTGAAGTTGTGAAAGGCATAAATTCCTCCGGAAATTATTCCCACTTCCATTACATTCATAGTGTTTCATATGTGGCCCATGATGTTTCAAAACGGTAGCCTTCACATACAGGGATTTTCCACAACCACTAAATCCATAGTGATTTTCCTTTGAGGAATTCATCTGATGGAGTAAGAAGGAAGAGTTATCAAAGAAGGTTCTCCCATATTCATCACATTCACAGTCATTCCCTTCTGCAATTTCTCTCATGTATGGACTGAATATTGCCTTTTCAAGGAAGGTTTCTTGATAAATGTTATACTCAAAATTTTGCTCTAAAGTTTGAATCTTCTTATGATGAACAGGGTTCTCATCATGATTCAAAATTTTCCCATTTCTAAAAAACCCACTTTTCTCTCGAGTATGTGTTTTCTCATGTTTAATATCAAGTAGCAAATTTCCAAAAGCATTATATTCATCAGTCTCTTTTCCTAAATAGTTCTTCTTATTGATAAATAATTTTGAAACACAGTTGAAACTCATTCCACATGAGTCACATTGACAGAGGATCTTTTTGGAAGGAAAAGAGTCTGCGTTCAAGGTAAGTGGTTTTTCTCCATTACCTCGTTCTTTAGTCATTGTTTTATTAATGAATGAAACTTCCCCCACATGTTTAGGCTGGTCTTCTTGGCTCCTTTCTTTCTTGTGATCAGTTTCCCAGGATTCTAAAAATAAGAAAAGTCAACCTTACATATAAATATTAACATATTTCTTATGGAACGCAACATATATAAAAATGCTGATTTAGATTTCTTATCTAGTTTCCTGAGAAGAAAATAACTGTAAGTACATATTTTTCCTATTCTTGGGTTTGACACGAAAGAACAAAAATGAAAATAAGAAAAAAAAGCCTGGCATAGTGGAAAAAGGGAGAGGAAACTGGCTATCATAACACATACATCTACATTGTGATGTCTGAAAAATAATAATAATAGCTGCTAAAATCTGAATGTGTCCATTTATCCTCCAGAAAACTGTATGGGTCGATACAAGGAGAGCAAATAAAAATTACCTACAACAAACCATGACTTCAGTATAACTAGGAGATACAAAATACTACTAACTTCAAATTGCCACTAGGGAAAAAAACATTTAAATACAGAAGAAACTGATAATGAGCTCACATCCATTTAAGAGTCCTCTAGAGTCATGGCAACCACACCTAAAGAAAAGACAGAAAACTCAGAGATAATTAAATCCAAATAAAATCACTCCCAGAAAGGGGAAGTCCTAGTATGAGTGGGAAAATACTGAGATGACATCTGATAGATGATAACTTAGGCCACTGGGAACTCCAACAAAAGGGACTTGTAGGATATGGGAATCCACGTGAGGAATAAAATCCTAAAAAGGACACAGTGATCTTAGAATAGACTTGAATTACAAGGAGCAGGATATGAACTGAACTGTCCTCCTCCCAAATTCGTATGTTGGAAGCCCTAATCCCCAATGCGACTACATCTGGAGACAGAGGGCTAGGCAGGCAATTAAGGCTGAGTTTAGGGCATCAGGATGTGGTACTGATACAATGGTATCCTTATTAGAAGCAGAAGAGACACCAGCACTTGCTTGCTTCCATTATGTGCACAGAAAAAAAAGCCATGTGAGGATATATCAAGAAGGTGCTGTCTGCAAGCTGAAGAGATAGGGCTCAGCAGAAACCAACCCTGCTGGCATCTTCTCCTTGGCCTTACAGACTCCAGATGTATGAGAAAATAAATTTCTCTTATTTAGGTGATCCAGTCTGTGGTGTTTTGTTATTGAAGTCCTGGCAGACTAATAAAGAGCACAAAAGAAAAAGAGACTTCACTGAAATTTTGGTAAATAGCACTGAAGAGAGGCATGACAACAAAGAATGACAATAAAACTAATGAAAGAACAACTGCATCAATTAGAAAGCCCTGGATAAAAAATTTAGCAGCAAAATTAATAGTGTTTAAAATACAATTATACATATGATTACAGTCTCTACAGAGAAAAACACACAGAATAAATATTAAAAACCATAAACTAAGCATCCACCTATTCTAAAGGACCACCATGAACCTGGGAAAGCTAACCTGAACAGTACTAAGACACACTTCAAAAAAAACTATTAGACCTTAAAACCTAAGAAATGTCTTTTGGGCAAAAAGAATAACTCGCAACAAACAAAAATGTAGGTCTTGCAATAGACCTACAAAGTGTCACCAATAAACAATCCATACCCCTGTCACCAATAAACAAAGTGAAGCTCAGTGGAGCAACATTTTCGGGTTAAAAGAAAGTCAAGGATTTGACAGGAAACACTGGCAGAAAAACTAAGCAGTGGATACATTTTATTGTAGGTCTAAGACCAAAAAAAAAAAAAAAATTGGGAACAAGAACAGAAGAATAATATATAAATGTCAGAGACACCTGGGTGACTCAGTTGGTTAAGTGTCTAATATAGGGTCAAGTCGTGATCTCAGGGTCCTGGGGTCGAGACCCCCTCTGGCTCAGTGTGGAGTCTGCTTCTCCCTCTGCCCTTCCACCCACTTGTGTGCTCACTCTCTCTTGTTCTCTCTCTTTCTCTACTCTTGCTCTCAAATAATAAAATAAAAATATGTGTGTATATATATATATATATATATATATATATATGTAAATGCTACAGGTTCTAGTGAAGTAGAAATAATGCAACTAAAAAAGCTATAGGAAACAGGAAACAAAAGAAGAATATAAGAATACACACAGAGATAGCCATATAAGTAATCACCTAAAGAATGTCACTAAAAGCTGAAAAATCAAATAGAGGGTTAAATTAGGAAATGGGCAACTAAGGGCAGTATAAAACATATTAGTGTAAAAGTAATTCTGAGAACAAAAACATCAAAATTCCCTAACTCTCTCCAAAATGAAACAAAGACCAAACAGAATAATTCAGTAAATGTGATACACTCATTAAATGTAACAATATGACAGAAATTAGACCAACTATGAGTCATATTAACAAGTGTTTAACTCACCAATTAACAAAATGACTTCAGTCAACAGTCACAAACAAAAACCTAAATCAATGCTGTAGATGAGAAACATAATTATAGAGACTTACTCAAAAAGGCTAAAACCAAAAGCATGGACCATATTATTCCAAACAAAGGGAAACAGTAAGGAAGGAGAGATGTAAATCTGTTGCCAGAAAGGACAGAAAAGCCACTTTACAAAGATAAATCCTCAATTTTGAATGCAAAATTAACATTTATAAAATCTAAAGTCCAAAAATCTTTCATGGAGCAGAACTCAGAAAAGCAAGGAAAAAATAAAATACACTATTTAAAAGGATATTTCAAGAAAGATCAAAAAGCAGAAAGTTGGGGGGTAAAAGACTTAACGACAACAATTAAGAAGACATATATCATGACCCATATTTGATTTTATAATGTCAAAACTTTTAATAGAAAATTACACTTTCATCTCAAGGGTGCATGAAACATTAAAAACACTGATATGCAAACATGCTCAGGTAATAATACAGTAAAACTAGAACATATTGGGGAAGAATAAGCTTCCATTGGGACTTCAAAAAAACCAGCTCTCTAGCAAACTATTCATTGGTGAAAAAGTAAACAAACAAAAGCTGAAGTTCTAAAACAAAAAAACTAGTGAAAGTATTACTTACGAGTAAATATGGGATATGCATACTGATCATAGATTTCATAGCATTAAATGTTTTGTATTGGTGAAAAGAATGAAAAACAATTGAATCCTTGACTCAAAAAATAAAAACAAAAGAAAACAAAAGTAACACAAAAGAATGAAGTAGAAAGCACAAATAGGGAAATAATACAGGTAAAAACAGATAAACACAAAAATAAATTTACAATAATACAGATAAAACTTTCTCTTCATCTGTAAGGTCTAGTAGTTTTATTAAAGGATGTCTTCAGCAAACCATTCCATGTCAGTTTTTCCAGGTGGTCTCTTTGAACATGTGGATTAGGTCTTCTTTTATTTTTGGACAGTTTACTTAGATTTGATATTAATGGAATGCAAAGAGAAAAACAGTAGAACAAGGGTTAAGCCAAAAAGCTGTTTCTTTGGGACCCCTGGCTGGCTCAGTCAGTAGAGAATGGGATTCTTGGTCTTGAGGTTGTGAGTTCAAGCCCCAAGTTTGGTGTGAAGAGGTTACTTTAAAAATCAATTAAATCTCTTAGAAACAAAAAATCTAGTTCTTTGGAAATAGTAACAAAGGAGATGAATCATTCTCAACAAGATACTAGCCAATAGGATCCAATAGTACATTTAAGAAAATTATTCACCATGACCAAGTAGGATTTATCCCTGGGACACAAGGCTGGTTCAACACTCGTAAAACAATCAATGTGATTCATCATATCAGCAAGAGAAAAACCAAGAACCATATGATCTTCTCATTAGATGCAGAGAAAGCATTTGACAAAATACAGCATCCATTCCTGATCAAAACTCTTCAGAGTGTAGGGAAAGAGGGAACTTTCCTCAACATCTTAAAAGCCATCCACGAAAAGCCCACAACAAATATCATTCTCAATGGGGAAGCACTGGGAGCCTTTACCCTAAGATCAGGAACAAGACAGGGATGTCCACTCTCACCACTGCTATTCAACTTAGTACTGGAAGTCCTCGCCTCAGCAATCAGACAACAAAAAGACCTTAAAGGCATCCAAATTGGCAAAGAAGAAGTCAAACTCTCCCTCTTCGCCGATGACATGATACTCTATGTAGCCTCCACCCCAAGATTGCTAGAACTCATACAGCAATTTGGTAGCATAGGAGGATACAAAATCAATGCCCAGAAATCAGTGGTATTTCTATACACTAACAATGAGACTGAAGAAAGAGAAATTAAGGAGTCAATCCCATTTACAATTGCACCCAAAAGCATAAGATACCTAGGAATGAACCTAACCAAACAAGTAAAGGATCTATACCCTAAAAACTATAGAACACTTCTGAAAGAAACTGAGGAAGACACAAAGAGATGGAAAAATATTCCATGCTCATGGATTGGCAGAATTAATATTGTGAAAATGTCAATGTTACCCAGGGCAATTTACACGTTTAATGCAATCCCTATCAAAATACCATGGACTTTCTTCAGAGAGTTAGAACAAATTATTTTAAGATTTGTGGGGAATCAGAAAAGAATAGCCAGGGGAATTTTAAAAAAGAAAACCATAGCTGGGGGCATCACAATGCCAGATCTCAGGTTGTACTACAAAGCTGTGGTCATCAAGACAGTGTGGTACTGGCACAAAAACAGACACATAGATCAACGGAACAGAATAGAGAACCCAGAAGTGGACCCTGAACTTTATGGTCAACTAATATTCGATAAAGGAGGAAAGACTATCCATTGGAAAAAAGACAGTCTCTTCAATAAATGGTGCTGGGAAAATTGGACATCCACATGCAGAAGAATGAAACTGGACCACTCTCTTTCACCATACAGAAAGATAAACTCAAAATGGATGAAAGATCTAAATGTGAGACAAGATTCCATCAAAATCCTAGAGGAGAACACAGGCAACACCCTTTTTGAACTCGGCCACAGTAACTTCTTGCAGGATACATCCACGAAGGCAAAGGAAACAAAAGCAAAAATGAACTACTGGGACTTCATCAAGATAAGAAGCTTTTGCACAGCAAAGGATACAGTCAACAAAACTAAAAGGCAACCTACAGAATGGGAAAAGATATTTGCAAATGACGTATCAGAGAAAGGGCTAGTGTCCAAGATCTATAAAGAACTTATTAAACTCAACACCAAAGAAACAAACAATCCAATCATGAAATGGGCAAAAGACATGAAGAGAAATCTCACAGAGGAAGACATAGACATGGCCAACACGCACATGAGAAAATGCTCCGCATCACTGGCCATTAGGGAAATACAAATCAAAACCACAATGAGATACCACCTCACACCAGTGAGAATGGGGAAAATTAACAAGGCAGGAAACCACAAATGTTGGAGAGGATGCGGAGAAAGGGGAACCCTCCTGCACTGTTGGTGGGAATGTGAACTGGTGCAGCCACTCTGGAAAACTGTGTGGAGGTTCCTCAAAGAGCTAAAAATAGACCTGCCCTACGACCCAGCAATTGCACTGTTGGGGATTTACCCCAAAGATAGAGATGCAATGAATGAAACGCCGGGACACCTGCACCCCGATGTTTCTAGCAGCAATGTCCACAATAGCCAAACTGTGGAAGGAGCCTCGGTGTCCATCGAAAGATGAATGGATAAAGAAGATGTGTTTATGTATACAATGGAATATTCCTCAGCCATTAGAAACGACAAATACCCACCATTTGCTTCAACGTGGATGGAACTGGAGGGTATTATGCTGAGTGAAGCAAGTCAATCGGAGAAGGACAAACATTATATGTTCTCATTCATTTGGGGAATATAAATAATAGTGAAAGGGAATATAAGGGAAGGGAGAAGAAATGTGTGGGAAATATCAGAAAGGGAGACAGAACATAAAGACTCCTAACTCTGGGAAACGAACTAGGGGTGGTGGAAGGGGAGGAGGGTGGGGGTGGGGGTGAAGGGCACTGAGGGGGGCACTTGAAGGGATGAGCACTGGGTGTTATTCTGTAAGTTGGCAAACTGAACACCAATAAAAAATAAATTTATTATAAAAAAAGAGAAAAAGAATGTATAAAAAAAGGAGACAAATCATTGACTAATCTAATCAACAAAAACAAGAGAAAGAAAGCTCAACTACTCAAAATGAGAAGCAATAAGGAAGAAACAATAATTGGAACAAGGTATGAAAAAATACTAAAGGCTATTTTTGTTCAGCATGATAGAAATACATTTGAAAGAAGAGTACCAAATAATTTTCTAAGAAAATACACCTTATCAAAATTAAACTTGGTAGAGACAGAAGATATAAAAAGAATATTTTCCACATAAGAAACAAAATATCAAGTTTACCTGAGCCATAAAATAAGCACTTCTGTACTTTTCACCTACATTTACAAATTGTTAAATTTTTGCCACACGTGCTTTATCTTTCTTTATACAAAGCCTTCCTGAACATTAACTAATCTATGTGCTTTTCAACTACACAAATCTCTGTCTTTCACTGCAAAATCCTTCACATTTAGAGGTACAGCTACCATGAAAATAGATTTAATCAAAATTATCTTCTTAAAGATTTTCCATGTATGTTCTGAAATTTGTTAATCTCTGAGATATGTCTTTATCTGGTTCTGGTATTAGGAAAATGCTGGCTGCAGAGACTTAGTATAACTTTCTCCTGGATTTTCTGGAATAGTTTGGTAAAAGCTGGTGTTACATCATGTGTGGTAGAACGCACTACCTGTACCAAAGTAGAACTCAGACCTGTACCCGGGTCTTCCTCATGGAATGCTTATCTATTTCTCCTAAGTGGGCTTGGAAAGTTGTTTCTTTGAAGGTAACTGTCCATTTTATATAAATTGTTGAGTTTATATAGTTAGAGGCAAAACATTTTCTTATTTTCCTTGTGGCATCTGTACAATCTTTGGTAATATTGCCACTCCTATTCTTGATATCAATAATTTGTCTCATTTAGAAGCTTGTCAATTTTGCTGATCTTAAAGAATCAACTTTGGTTTGAATAATTTTCTCAACTATTTTTCTGTTTTGAATTACATTATTTAATACTCTGTTCTTTATTACTTCCTTTCTTCTGCTTACTGTGGACTTAATTTGCTCCTTTTTTCCTAGATTCTTAAGGTAGAAGCAGCTGAAGCCATTAAATGGTGACCTTCCGTTTTATCCAACATAAATTTCACATGTGTGTTAGATATATGTGGGTGTAAACACACACAAAATTCAACATGTATGAAATTTACACATCATATATTAAATATATATTACTTATAATACATATTCCATTTAAAAAGAATTTCACGTATGTGTGATAGATATGTACATGCAAAAAAATTTACTTGTGTTGCATAAGATCTCAATCATCTCAGCTGTTTTCACCTAAAAAGAAAAAATCAAGAAAAAAAAAACACTAGAAAAGAGAAAATAAACCTTAAAGTAAGAGAAGTTATAAAGATCCAATGGAAAACAATGAAATCAATGAAGTATTATACATACATTGTTTCCTATATAAAAATTTTCTGTATGTAAATTTCCCACAACTTCTGTTTTCATAACATGCAGTACAAAGCAGTTTCTAATTTCCGCTTTGAATTCTTTGAACGATTGGTAAGGTAAAGTATGCTATTAAGTTTCTAATTATCTAGAAATTTTATAGCTCCTGCTATTATTGATTTTTAATTTAGCTAAATTTAACTCCACTCTAGTAGGTGAAAATATTTTTTTAAATTTCTATATTTTTATTTGTGTATTTCTTTACTGGAGTTCGATTTGCCAACATATAACACCCAGTGTTCATCCTGTCAAGTACCCCCTCAGTGCCCGTCACCCAGTCTCACCATCCCTCCACCCACTTCCCCTTCTTCTACCCCTTGTTCACATCTTGCAAGAAGTTACTGTGGCCAAGTTCAGAAAGGGTGTTGCCTTGTGTTCTCCTCTAGGGTTTTGATTTTGATGGATTCTTGTCTCACATTTAGTTCTGTCATCCATTTTGAGTTTATCTTTGTGTCTGGTGTAAGAGAATGGTCCAGTTTCATTCTTTTCCACATGGCTGTCCAATTTCCCCAGCACTATTTATTGAAGAGACTGTCCTTTATCCAGTGGATAGTCTTTCCTGCTTTGTCAAATCTTAGTTGACCATAGAGTCGAGGGCCCATTTCTGGGTTCTCTATTCTGTTCCATTGATCTAGGTGCCTGTTTTTGTGCCAGTACCACACTGTCTTGATGATCACAGCTTTGTAGTACAATTTGAAATCTGGCATTGTGATGTCCCCGGCTCTGGTCTTCTTTTTCAATATTCCCCTGGCTCGAATATGAGGTCTTTTCTGATTCCACACGAATCTTAAGATTATTGTTCCAATTCTCTGAAAAGTCCACGGTATTTTGATAGGGACTGCACTGAATGTGTAAATTGCCCTGGGTAGCATATACATTTTTACAACATTAATTCTTCCAATCCATGAGCATGGAATATTTTTCCATCTCTTTGTGTCTTCCTCAATTTCTTTCAGAAGTGTTCTGTACTTTTTGGAGTATAAATCCTTTACTTGTTTGGTTAGGTTTATTCCTAGGTATCTTATGCTTTTGGGTGCAATTGTAAATGGGATTGACTCCTTAATTTCTTTGTCTCATTGTTAGTGTATAGAAATGCCACTGATTTCTGGGCATTGATTTTGTATCCTGCCACATTGCCGAATTACTGTACGAGTTCTAGCAATTTTGGGGTGGAGTCTTTTGAGTTTTCTAAATACAATATCATGTCATTGGCGAAGAGGGAGAGTTTGATTTCTTCTTCACCAATTTGAATGACTTTTATTTCTTTTTGTTGTCTGATTGCTGAGGCTAGGACTTCCAGTACTATGTTGAATAATAGTGGTGAGAGTGTACATCCCTGTCTTGTTCCTGATCTTAGGGAAAAGACTCTCAGTGTTTCCCCACTGAGAATGATATTTGTTGTGGGCTTTTCACAGAAAGCTTTTAAGATGCTGAGGAATGTTCCCTCTATCCCTACACTCTGAAGAGTTTTGATCAGGAATGGATCCTGTTAAAAAAAAAAAAAAAGGAATGGATGCTGTATTTTGTCAAATGCTTTCTCTGTATCTATGGAGAGGAATCATATGGTTCTTGCTTCTTCTCTTGTTGATGTGATCTATCATATTGATTGTTTTATGTACTGAACCACCCTTCCATCCTGGGGATAAATCCCACTTCGTCATGGTGAAAAATCTTCGTAATGTACTGTTGGAACCTATTGGTGACTATCTTGTTGAGAATGTTTGCATCTGTGTTCATCAGGGATATTGGACTATAATTCTCCTTTTTGGTGGAGTCTTTGCCTGGTTTTGGAATTAAGGTAATGCTGGCCTCATACAACGAGTTTGGAAGTATTTCATTCCTTTCCATCCTTTGGAGCAGCTTTAGTAGAAGAGGTATTATTTCTTCTTTTTAAAACATTTGATAGAATTCCCCTGGGAAGCCATCTGGCCCTGGACTTTTGTGTCTTGGGAGGTTTTTGATGACTGCTTCAATTTCCTCCCCGGTTATTGGCCTGTTCAGGTTTTCTATTTTTTTCTGCTCCAGTTTTGGCACTTTGTGGTTTTCCCGAAATGCATCCATTTCTTCTAGATTGCCTAATTTATTGACGTATAGCTGCTCATAATACGTTTTTAAACTCATTTTTATTTCCTTGGTATTGATTGTGATCTCTACTCTTTCATTCATGATTTTATTAATTTGAGTCTTTTTTCTCTTTAATAAGGCTGGCTAGGGGTTTATCTATCTTATTAATTCTTTCAAAGAACCAACTCTTGGTTCTGTTGATCAGTTCTACATTTCTTCTGGTCTCTATTTCATTGAGTTCTGCTTGAATCTGTATTATCTCTCTTCTGCTTGGTGTAGGTTTTATTTGCCATTCTTTCTCCAGTTCCTTTAGGTGGGAGGTTGTTAGCTTGTGTATTTGATTTTTTTCCAATTTTTTGAGGGATGCTTGTATTGTGATGTATTTCCCTCTTAGGCCTGCTTTTGCTATATTCCAAAGATTCTGAATGGTTTTACCTTCATTTTCATTCATTTCCATGAATCTTTTTAATTCTTCTCTAATTTCCAGGCTGTAGGTGTCCTTAGGTCTAAAATGAGTCTCTTGTAGACAGCAAATAATTGGGTCTTGCTTTTTTATCCAGTTGGAACCTGCATCTTTTGTGGGATCATTTAGCCCATTCATGTTCAGAGTAACTATTGAAAGATATGAATTTAGTGTTATCATAATACCTCTTCAGACCCTGTTTTACGGATTATTCCTTTGAGCTTCCTCTTTCTTTTACAGGGTCCCCTTTAATATTTCTTGAAGAGCTGGTTTGGTGGTCACATATTCTTTCAGTTTCTGCCTATCTTGGAAGCTCTTTATCTCTCGTATTCTGAACAAGAGCCTTGCTGTATAAGGTATTCCTGGCTGCATGTTCTTCTCATTTAGGACCCTGAGTATATCCTGCCAGCTCCTTGTGGCCTGCCAGGTCTCTGTGGAGATATCTGCTCTTAATCTAATATTTCTCTCCATATAAGTTAAGAATCTCTTGTCTCTCACTGCTTTAAGGTTTTTATTGATTTGGGGGGGGGCACCTCTCTATCGCCTAGATCTGAATGCCTGTTTCCCTCCCCAAATTAGGGAAGTTCTCAGCTATGATTTGTTCAAATATGTTCTGGCCCTCTGAGCAATTTATGGAACCCCAATTATACGCAGATTCGTTCTTCTGAGGCTATCATTTATTTTGCTTAACCTTTCCTCATTTATTTCGCTTAACCTCCTCCTCATGGTCTTTTGTTTTTGCTTTTTCTTCAGCTTCCTTCCTTGCCATCAACTTCTCTTCTATGTCACTCACTCTTTCTTCCACCTTATTAACTCTTGTCGTTAGGATATCCAGTTTGGATTACATCTCATTTAATTGATTTTTAATTTTGGCCTGATTAGATCTAAATTCTGTAGTCATGAAGTCTCTAGAATCCTTTATGCTTTTTTGCAGAGCCACCAGTAGCTTTATCATTGTGCTTCTGAATTGGCTTTCTGACATCAAATTGTAATCCAAATTCTGTAACTCTGTGGCAGAGAGTACTGTTTCTTTCTTTTGCATTCTTTTTTTTTTAAATTTTTATTTATTTTATGATAGTCACAGAGAGAGAGAGAGAGAGAGTGAGAGAGAGAGAGAGAGGCAGAGACACAGGCAGAGGGAGAAGCAGGCTCCATGCACCGGGAGCCCAACGTGGGATTCGATCCCGGGTCTCCAGGATCGCGCCCTGGGCCAAAGGCAGGCGCTAAACCGCTGCGCCACCCAGGGATCCCCTGATTCTTTCTTTTGTTGTGAGTTTTTCCTTCTAGTCATTTTGTTCAGTGCAGAGTGGCTGTATGAGCGAGCTGAGTCAAAAGTAGCCTAAGTAAATTTCACCTTCGATCAACCAAGACCTAAGTAAATTTCACCCTCGATGATTCTGAGGGGTCCTAGAGGGTGATCCTTTTGGATCTGTATGTTAGAAGTTCTGTATGTTAGAAGATGCTCAGTCTCAAATTTATATAAACCAGCAATACTTGTAGAAAGCCCCAACACTGACCACCAAAACCTTGCTAGAAGTGAAACCCTTCTCTCTGTAGCATTCTGGCTGTTCTCTCTTTAAATCTCAGGTCAAATTCATAGGTGTTCGGAATGATTTGAAAGTTATCTAGGGAAGTTGGTGGGACCAGGTGAGTTGAGGGCCCCTACTCTTCCACCATCTTGCCCCACCCTCCGAGGTGGAAATATTTTATATGATGACTCCTTTTAAATTTGTTTAAAGATTTTATTTATTTATTCATGAGAGACACACAGAGAGAGGCAGAGACATATGCAGAGGGAGAAGTAGGCTCCCTGTGGGGAGCCTGATGTGGGACTCAATCCTAGGTCCCTGGGATCATGCCCTAAGTCAAAGGCAGATGCTCAACCACTGAGCTACCCAGGTGTCCCAACTCCTCTAAATTAATTGATATTTGTTTTAGGTCTTAGAAGGTGATCTACCTTGGTTTATGTTCATGTGCTCCTGAAAAGAAGGTGTATTCCACTGGTTTATGAGTGTGTGAGAATATTTTATAAATGTCAATTAGGTCAGTTTGGTTACTCAGTGTTCTTCAAGTCTACTATATCTCTGTTTATTTTCCATCTCCTTCTTCTACTAATTATCAGGAGAGGGAAGGTGAAACATCAGACTGTAACTATGGATCTATTTCTCCTTCATGTTCCATCAGGTTTTCCTTTGCATACTTTAAAAAACTTATCTGCAGCATAAAAGCAGAGGATTGTTACATTTTCTTGATAAATTTATCTCTACCAACATGAAAAAAAATCCTCCTCTTTCTCTGGCAATATTCTTGGCTTTGAAATCTATTTAATCTAATATTGACTCAGGACTATAGCCTCTTGAATAATTTTACCACTGTGTATCTTTTTCATCCCTTTTATGCTCAACCTATTTGAGTCTTTGAATCTAACATGTTTCTCATAATAGGTGCCATGTGATTGAATCTTACCCTTTTTATTTATCTCACTTGGCAATCTCTGGAGTTTAAGGGGATATATAGTAGCGAAGAAAATAGGCAAAAAAATACCTGTTTTCCCAGGTTTACATTCTAATGGAGAGACAGTAAAGACACATGTAATATGTTACATGAATTAAGAACAACTTAGAAAACTATCTTTTGCCAGTGCTTTGCAGTAGTAGATCTAACCAAATACTGAGTTCTCACACAATTAAGTTATCCTCTAAGCTCTCCCTGAACTAAATAGACCGAATTGCCCCAGGCTCACTGTATATCTCAATCACATTGTGAATTCTAAGTATTAATGGGATAACTTGACTTCTTAAAAACAAAAACAAGCATAACAACATCAAACTTCATAGGAATCCTAATTAGAATGGAATCTGCACGTGAATTTAGGGTGAAATACATCTTTATGATGCTGGTTCTTCCAGTAATCAACAACATACATATATTTAACTTCTTTAAGTCTTTCAAAACTGTCTTATGCTTCTTATATAAGAATATCATGTGTCTTATGCTTATATCAGGTTTTAAGAAACACTCAGACAGAAATATAGTGTCGCAAACCACAGCATCACTTTGAGAGAAGCAGGACACTGTTCTGGCGCTTAGCTCCAAAACTACCATGCAGTACTGTTACCCAGAAATACAAGCATAATAGAGAGCTATGAAGTTCTTCTCAATAAAATAAGGCCACCTTCAAAAGCAATGAAATTTCAGTGTTAAGCAACTAAGAAGAGAATGGTACCTCCATTAGGGCAACAAGGTAAATCACAGACTGACTAAAACTATACCAGAAGGAACAAGGGAAAGAGACAGATAAGAAGAGGCAACCCAGGCTATCGATTTATTTGTATCTACCAGAAACATTCACACCAATACACTTATAATAGATGAAGATTTTCTACTGAAATGATTTTCTCATATTATGTTTTCTAGGAGGTAATTTTGAAAGCAGTGGCATGAAGGGAAATATTAAAGACTGATCTCAAAGACTACTTCTTTGAAAGGGCTCAAACTTAACTGGACCAATCCACAGAGCAATATATGACCCAGGACAATGTTGGAAACAACAGACCAATGGGCGAACAATTAGTAGAGGCTAACCACAGGGTGTGACACAAGTACAGGCAGAGAAATTAACACAGTGAAAGACAGTGTGTTAATCACGGTTCTCCAGAGAAACAGAGCCAATAATTATATGTGTGTGTGTGTGTGAGAGAGAGAGAGAGAGAAAGAGAGAGAGAGAGAGAGAAACGAGGAGGGGGTGTGTGTCTCAAGGGTTTTTTAAAGGAATTGGCTTATGTAGTCATGGAGGCCAAGAAGTCCCACAATCTGCTGTTTGAAAGAACCCGGAAAGCCAGTAGCATAATTCAGTCTGAGTCAAAAAGGCTGAGAATCAGGGGAGGTGATGGTATAACTTCTAGCAAATATTAATGGCCTATGGCCTACAAACTTGAGGGCTAGTAATGTAAGTTCCAGAGCCTGAAGGCCTGAGAGCCAAGAACACTAATTTTGTCATGGGCATCCTAGCATAAGAAGAGAAAGATAATTTGCTCTTCTTTGTCTTTTTGTTCCATTCAGGCCCTCAAAAAATTATATGATATCTGAACATATTAATGAGGGTGGATCTCTTTACTCATTCTATGGAATTAAATGCTGTTTCCAGAAATATCTTGAAGACATACCCCAAAATAATGTTTTACCAGCTACCTGGTAAAAGGTAAAAGGCCACTAAGGAAAAAAAAAAAAAAAAAAAAAAAAAAAAAAAAGGCCACTAAGGTTGACACACAAAATCAATCATCACAGATACACTCAAAGAGCACCCCTACCCCACTGTAACACTATTGTCATTTTACTAAGTGTGCATACTGCCCAAGGCAGGGCTCTCTGACAAGAAACATCAGAGATGGTACACTGTGGGAGGAAAGGACTTCAGTCAAATAATCCAATGAAGTCATTAAACAAATAAATAAGCAAGCAAAGATAACAACAAGCCCTAGACAAAGATGGAATCAGTATCAGATTATGTACAAAATATCTTTTTGTAAAAAAAAAACATTCACAAACAGGAAAAGAGCAAGCAACCAACTGGCCTTGAGAGAGTCCAGACACTGGACCTAGCAGACCTCAAAGCAGCTATTACAATCATGTCCAAAAGGCAACCATGATTAAGGAAGTAAAGGCAGGTACTGGTGACACTTTATCACATAAAGAGTATCAATCAACAGGAAAGAATGAAGCAAAAATTCTAATTTTTTAAATTTTTTAAGTTTTTTTAAATTTTTATTTATTTATGATAGTCACAGAGAGAGAGAGAGAGAGAGAGGGGCAGAAACACTGGCAGAGGGAGAAGCAGGCTCCATGCACCGGGAGTCCGATGTGGGATTTGATCCCAGGTCTCCAGGATCGTGCCCTGGGCCAAAGGCAGGCACCAAACCGCTGCGCCACCCAGAGATCCCTGAAGCAAAAATTCTAAATTTGAGAATTATAATACCTGCACTGTAAATTCATTACATGGGCTCAACAGTTGACTGAAACTTATAGAAGAAGAATTAGTAAACTTGAAGATAGATCAATAGATATAAACAACAGAAATAAGATTGAAGAAAACTGAACAAAGCTTCAAATAAACGAAAGACAGCATTATCTGCACTAATATGTGCATAATGGGAATATCAAAAGAAAAGGAGGAAGATCAAGGGGAGAAAAATCAATCAACAAAATGATGGTGAAATCCTGCAAATTTAGAGAAAAACAATATACAAATTCAAGAAGATAAATAAACTCCATGTGAGATAGAGATCCATGCCAAGATGCATTATAGTAAAACTATTAAAAAAGAAAGACAAAAATAAAACTTATGTATCATGAGAAATACAACTCATCACATAAGGGAATTCCAGTTAGATTAACGCCTGAATTCTCATCAGAGTCAATAAAGAGCAGTAGGTAGGGTGACATAGTCAGTGTCCTGGGGAAAAAGAAAAACCAAAATGGCAGAACAGGGACACCTGGGTGGCTCAGTGGCTGAGCATCTGCCTTTGGCTCAGGTCATGATCCCGGGGTCCTGTGATTGAGTCCTGCATTGGGCTCCCCACAGGGAGCCTGCTTCTTCCTCTGCCTATGTCTCTGCCTCACTCTCTCAGTCTCTCATGAATAAATAAATAAAAATATTTAAAATACAAAACAAAATAGCAGAACAGTTTTCAAAACTGAAGGCAAGGGCAGCCCCCGTGGCCCAGCAATTTAGCGCCGCCTTCAGCCCAGGGCGTGATCCTGGAGTCCCAGGATTGAGTCCCATGTCAGGCTCCCTGCATGGAGCCTGCTTCTCCCTCTGCCTATGTCTCTGCCTTTCTCTATCTCTCATGAATAAATAAATAAAATCTTAAAAAAAAACTGAAGGCAAAATACATAAACCCATACATTTCCTGTTATTAGTTCAAATCTACAAAGACTGCAGGTAAAAGTAACTGTGTAATTCTAAAAGACAGTATAAAGACGGATTTTTTTCTCCTAACCATTGTCCAAGGCCATGCAACAACCAACACGTATGTAATCATAATGTAGGACTCTCATCTATAGAAATTAAATATATTTGATATTAGACAAGACAAGGAAGACAAAACAAACATAGATGGGAGTAAAGAAATGAACCTAGATGGTAACTGAATTCACAGTAACAAGATGAAATGAAGTAGAGATGGTGAATAGGAAAGTTAATGTAACAAACTCCATAAACAGAAACTTGCTATCCTTTCTGGACTCAATTTCTTTAAAAGACATCAAATTGGGATCCCTGGGTGGCGCAGCGGTTTGGCGCCTGTCTTTGGCCCAGGGCGCGATCCTGGAGACCCGGGATTGAATCCCACATCGGGCTCCCGGTGCATGGAGCCTGCTTCTCCCTCCGCCTGTGTCTCTGCCTCTCTCTCTCTCTGTGACTATCATAAAAAAAAAAAAAAAAAGACATCAAATTAGGGGATCCCTGGGTGGCGCAGCGGTTTGGCGCCTGCCTTTGGCCCGGGGCGCGATCCTGGAGACCCGGGATCGAATCCCACATCGGGCTCCTGGTGCATGGAGCCTGCTTCTCCCTCTGCCTGTGTCTCTACCTCTCTCTCTCTCTATGTGACTATCATTAAAAAATAAATAAAATAAATAATTTAAAAAAAAGACATCAAATTATATAATGTAGTAATTATAACAAATGTATTGTTGGAATTTAAACATATACAGATCTACTATGCATAAAAGTAATATCACAAAATAGAGTAGAATAAATAGAATTATATGTGATTGACATTCTATACTTCTGTGTAGATAAGGGAGCATAAATCTCAAGTAGATTCTGATGAGGTAAATCTTATAACAACCACTAGGAAAATAATTTTTAAGTGAAATAGTCATTAAATAAATCAAATTATGCTAAAACATACTGAAAAAGAAGGCAGTAATAAATGAACTACTGGATCAGAAAGGCACGAGGCAGATAAACACCAATAAGTAAAATGGCAAGCATAAGTCCAACAATATCAGTAACAGAAAACTGGGAATGGATTTAGAAATCCAATAAAAAAGTAGCAAATGTCAGGTTGTACAAAATATGTAAGTGCAAGCACATGTTGTCTATTAAGACTGAAAGCATGAATAGGTTGAAAGTTTTAAAAATCAGGGCAGCCCCGGTGGCTTAGTGGTTTAGCGCCACCTTCAGCCCAGGGCCTGATCTTGGAGACGGGGGACTGAGTCCCAAGTCGGGCTCCCTGCATGGAGCCTGCTTCTCCCTCTGCCTGTGTCTCTGCCTCTCTCTCTCTCTCTCTCTCTCTGTGAGTCTCTCATGAATAAATAAATAAAACCTTTAAAAAAAATCAGAGATATATCAAGTACACAACATTTTAAAAAGGTTTTAGGGGTTATATTACTATTAGGCAAAATTTATTTTAACACAAAAAAGTGTTATTGGAGACAAAGTGGGATATTATATAATGAAACCAGTCAATCAGTACAGGAGACATAAATCCAAGCAATTATATGCTGCAAAAAACAAATCAAGTGCATGAAGGAAATACTGACAGAATTAAAAGGAAAAACACACATGTCAACAATAATAGAGACTTTAAGATCTCCTTTAACTAATGGATAAAACAAGTGGCAGAATACAAGCAAAAACAACAACAAAAAAAGATGTTACAACAATACTATAAAGTAATCTAGACCTAGAAGATATATATATGACAATCCACTAAAAAAAAAGCAGAATATATTTCTTCAAAAAATGAAACGTAGGGCAGCCTGGGTGGCTCAGCGGTTTAGTGCTGCCTTCAGCCCAGGGTGTGATCCTGGGGACCCAGGATCGGGTCCTGCGTCAGGCTCCCTGCATGGATCCTGCTTCTCCCTTTGCCAGTGTCTCTGCCTCTCTCTGTGTGTCTCTCATGAATAAATTTTTAAAATCTTAAAAAAAAATAAAAAGAAAGAAACGTTCCCCAGGATAGATTTTTAAAAGGTTCTCCCACCAAAATGGAAGGAAATTATAAATCAATAATACAAAGGAATTTTGCAAAATCAGATATAAGATTAAATAACACATCTCTGAATAAAATAGAAGAAAAAATAACAAGGAAACTTGGAAAAATACTTTGAGTAAAAAGGTAGATCTAATATACCAAACTTATGAAACACACCAAAACAGTACTTAAAAGACAATTTATATCCAAAATAAACATATTAAAACAGAACAATCCCAGGGCACCTGGGTAGCTCAGTCTGTTAAGTGTCTGACTCTTGATTTCAGCTCAAGTCATAATCTCAGGGTTATGAGATCGAGCCCCACTCAGTGAAGAGTCTACCTGGGATTCTCCCTCTCCTCTGCTCTCTCTCCCTCTCCCACTCCCGCTCCTCTGCCCCTTCCCCAGCTCACACGGGTGCATAGGCATGCTATCTCTCTCTCTCTCAAATAAATAAATAAATGCACTCTCTCACTCTCTCAAATACACAAATCTTAAAAAAAAAAAAAAAAAAAGAATGATCCTAAATCAATAACCTGCCTTGTACAACTAAGGACTATGGAAAAAAAGCAATACAAATCCAAAGCAAGCAGGGTTAGAAAATGAGGTAACAGTAACAATTAATACAACAGCAAAGAAAGACAACAGATGATTCTTTGAAAAGATCAAGAAACCTGACAAACCTGCATTTAGACTAACATGGAAATAAGACACTAAGATTCAAATTCCTAAAGTTATGGAATACCGATGGTACATACACTAGGGATAGAATATATTAACTACGAAACTAGAATGTTTTGTATGTTACAAAAACAAAATTATAAATGAATGTTTTGAACTGTATGCTGACAACTTTGGTAACTTTGCTGAAATACAAAAACTTCTAGAATAAGGAAAAATGTAAAAACTAACTCAAGAAGAGATAAGAAATCTGAAAAAAGTATAAGAAGTAAATACACTGAGATAGTCATTTTAAAATTCCCCATAAAAAAAGCCCAGGTCCACATGGTTTCACTGGTGAATTTTAAAAAATCATTTAAATAATAATTAATACTAATTATTAAAATACTCCTCCAGAAAATAGAAAAGACTTCCCAACTCATTACATGAGAGTATATATACCACACTGGCACTAAAATCAGACACGACAAAAGACAACTACAGGTCAATGTCTAAAAAAACTAAGATCAACATCTTTTGAATATAGGCCCACAGATACTCAGCAAAAACTAGTAAATGTCATATAGTAACACCCAAAATTAGTTATATACAAAGACCCTGTGGGATTCATCCTACTGATGCAAGGCTGGTTTATCATTTGAAAATGGTAGGTGTGCACAATGATGCACTCTCCCTTGGCCTCACTAAAGCTGGAGGATGTCTTTTCTGCCTTCTCCCTCTGCTGCACTCTGGCTCTCCAGTTCTCCAGGAAAGGAGTTTGTATACTTATATGCTATCACACTTCTTCAAGTGCTGCCTAAGGAACACTTCTATACTGCATTTCACATCAGTTACTCATTTCCTAGAAGATTGTATAGTCTTCTGATGAGAAGCAACATTTCATATAAATTAGCCCAAGTAATTCTGCTAGAACTGTAATAACCAAAGCTGGAATCAGAAGGAAGAGGGCCATGCCCTGTGCAGCAGTCTGAGACACAGACGCTTAGTCCCACCACAGAGAGCACACAGCCCAGTACCTAAAGGATCAACATGGCAATGGTGAAGGAAGACAGTCAAACACCAACATAAACACACAGTACTGAAGCAGTAGTAATATCACTGTAGGAATTACAATTACACCAAGTCCACCAAGTCTACAAGCATTCTTTGTTGAATATATACTCGGGACGAAATGACAACTTTAGTGAATACTAGTCCAACAAATATAAAAGAATGGTCTCCTCCTTTGTCAGACTGGATTTCATTTTATTATCACAATACAAAACTGTCTCCAAGACAGAGGTATAGCCAAAACTGGGATAACAATGAGGATGTTTTCATTTGCAGAAAACCATGAAACAATACAATGTTTTAGTTCTAGGATGGTTTCCCCTCCTCTGCTTAATTCTGTTACCTGGCAAGTATAGTTTCCTACCATAGCCTCTTCCTTAACCACCTTCAAAGAGACAATGCTATTAAGTAACTCTTGTGGTGAGATTTTGGTACTCAAATTTAGAGCCATGAGTGGTCCTTTATATGGCTTCATCAAAGGTGAAAATATCTTTTTCCTCTAAATTTCCATTTTGCATACACTTCTTTAATGTTGGTTGCATCCACCTTATTAACAAAACATGGGGTGACAACAGTTTCACTGCAAGCAGTGTATTCTAAAGACCTGGTTATGTTACATATGAGCTGAGACAAACTGCAGCATACCCAGCACAGCAGCAGCATGACAAGGGGCCACATGTCCGTGGCTGCCACAGAGTCACCACTGCAGTCCATCACAGGCAGAACCCGCTGCCCAGACTGCCTGGCCCTGCACACACACTCCCACTACCCCACACCTGCTTCTGTCACTCCTGCCTCTACCTCTCCAGGTATGCAGAGACACTTGCCCTCATCCTCGCCCCCAGGACTGTTGACATATCACCCTCCTGCTCTGCAAGTTCAAGTCCCCACTCCAGTCTGCTCCAAAGAGGCTCAGACCCCATTCCCACACCGTGGCAGGCGCCAGACTTGCGGGTCACAACCCACCACCCCCAGCCCATCGCGGTCTGTTTGCCAGCTCACTACAGGAGGCTGAGCAGGTGTTGCTAGGCTCACCAGGCACCTCCTTGCACCCTCTGATGTTCTCTCCTGCCTCACACATCATCCTGGGCCCCGATCCTCTCCCATTTTCTCTCTCACTTTTAGGCTCCAGGAGAGTCGCCAGGCCCCCTGACCTAAGCACCTCAGCCCCTAGGAGCCCCTCATCTCTGTCCCCTCCTGGGTCCCACACTGGCCTGCACACTGACCCTGCTGCAGCCTTGCCCCCACCTCTGCCCCAATATACTGAAACCTGTTACATTTCTATATAATAATAATGAATAGAGAAAAAATTAAGAAAGCATTTACAATTTACAATTGCACCAAAAAGAACAAAATACCTAGGACTAAACTTAACCAAGAAGACAAAAGAAGATCTGTATTCTTCAAATTATAAAACACTGATGAAAGAAATGCATACGAAATGGAAGACAACACAGATGATACACTATGCTCATGGATTTGGAAGAATTATCATCATTAAAATGTCTCTATTACCCAAAGCAAAGTACAGATTCAATGCAATCCCTATGAATATACCAATAGCAATTTTCACACTAGAAGAAATAATACTAAAATCTGTGTAGAACTACAAAAGATCTTGAATAGCTTAAGCCATCTTGAGGAAAAGGAAGTTGAAGGTATCATGCTTGCTGATTTCAAACTATACTATAAAGCTATTGTAAGCAAAACAGTATGATTGGCATAAAACAGACACACAGATCAATGAAACAGAACAGATAGTCCAGCAATAAACCTATTTCTGTCAACTAATCTACAACAAAGGAGTCAAAAACATACAATGGGGAAAGGACGGTCACAACTTCGATAAATAGTGTTAAGAAAACTGGACAGCCACATGCAAAAGAATGAAAATGAACCACTATCTTATACCATACACAAAATGTAACACAAAATGAAGACTTAAACATAAAACCTGAAACTAAAAAAGCCCTAGAGAAAAGCATAGGCAATAAGCTCCTTGGCATGTATTAGCAATGTTTTGGATTTGACCGCATAAGCAAAGGCAATATAAGTCAAGATAAACACATAGAACTATATCAAGCTAAAAAGCTTCTGCACCGCAAAGGAGACCTACAACAAAACCAAATGACAACGCACTGAATGGGAGAAAATATTTACAACCTCTTATCTGATAAGTGGTTAATATCTAAGATAGAACTAATATTACTCAATTGGAAAAATAAAATCTGATTTAAAATGGGCAGAGGACACAAAAAGCTGTTTTTCCAAAGGAGACATCCAAATGTCTAACAAATATATGAAAAGGTGCTTTACATCACTCATCACCAGGGAAATGCAAATCAAAACCTCAACAAGATAGCACTTCACACCTATTAGAATGACTGTTATAAAAGCGACAAGACATAACAAGTATACAAGGATGTGAAGAAAAGGAAACCCTTGTGTACTGTTCATGAGAATGTAAACTGTGCAGTCATTCTAGAACACAATATGGAAGTTCCTCAAAATATTAAAAATAGAAATAGGCTCCTTTGTGTACTAATAAACCACCTTGGAGCACAAAAAAAAAAAAAAAAACAGGGATCCCTGGGTGGCGCAGCGGTTTGGCGCCTGCCTTTGGCCCAGGGCGCGATCCTGGAGACCCGGGATCGAATCCCACATCGGGCTCCCGGTGCATGGAGCCTGCTTCTCCTTCTGCCTGTGTCTCTGCCTCTCTCTCTCTCTCTCTGTGACTATCATAAATAATTAAAAAAAAAAAAAAACAAAAAAAAAACAGAAATATCATATGAGCCAGCAATTCCACTTCTGGGTATTTATCTGAAGAAAATGAAAACATTAACCTGACAAGATATATGCATCTTTCTTCACTGCAGCATTACACAAATAAACAACAAATAAATAAATATTTATATATTAAGCTACATATATTATGTATACTATATTTATTTCATATATGTGTTTATACATACTGTATTATATATTTTACATATATGTGTACATATATTGTACATTATATATATTATGAATGTGTGTGGAATATTATTCAGCAATAAAAATTAATGAAATCTTGCCATTTGGGGACAACATGGATGGACCTTGAAGGCATTATGCAAAGTGATGTAAGTCAGACAGAGGAAGAAAATACAATAATGATCTCACTTATATGTGGAATCTGAAAAATGCAAAACACAAATACAAAGATCTGACAGATATAGAGAACACACTGGTAGCTGCCAGAGTTCCGGGTTTGGAGGTGGGCATGGGAGTCAATGGTACAAACTTCCAGTTAGAAAAAATAAATTAAGGGATGTAATGTACAACATAGTGACTATAGTTAATGATACTGTACTGCAAATTTATTTATTTATTTAAAGATTTTACTTATTTATTCATGAGAGAGAGAGAGAGAGGCAGAGGCATAGGCAGAGGAAGAAACATCTATGAAAAGCCCACAAATAACAACACAATAAATGGTGCAAAATGGAATGCTTTCCCTCTAAGGTCAGGAACAAGACAAGAATCTACTCTCACTACACATACAGATAATTATAGCCAGGAAAAGAAAAATTCAGGTTGGACAAAGAGAAAGAAAACTATCCGTAGTTGCAGTTGACACAATTTTGTACCTAGAACTTAAAGAATCCACTAAAACACTATTAAAATTAATAAATTAATTCAACAAGGTTACAGGATACAAGATCAACAAACAAAAACTGATTGTAAGGGCACCTGGGTCGCTCAGTCGGTTGGGCATCTGACTTTTGGTTTCAGCTCAGGTCATGATCTTGGGGTCCTGGAATTCAGCCCTGCTCAGCATGGAACTGCTTGTCCCTCTCACTCTGCTCTTCCTGCTGTGTGTGGGCAGGAGAAAGTGCAAGTGCATTCTCTTTCTCAAATAAATAATCTTTTAAAAAATTGTATTTCCATATGCTAACAAGAAAAAGTCTGTAAATAAAATTAACAAAATAATTCCACTCATAAAAAGAATAAAATACCTATGATAATCTTAGGTAAGGAGATGCAGAGCTCATTAGGTCTGAAAACACAAAACAAAGCTAAAATGTAAACATATCCATCATGCTCATGAATCAGATGACTTTAACATTGTTAAAGATGACAATAAATGCCAAAGTGGTAGCTAAATTCAATATACTCCCTATGCAAATTCCAGCTGCCTCTGCAGAAACTAACTAGCTGATTCAAATATTCATTTGAAAATTGAAGGAACTGGGGATCCCTGGGTGGCTCAGTGGTTTAGCGCCTGCCTTTGGCCCAGGTGCGCGATCCTGGAGTCCGGGAATCGAGTCCCGCGTCGGGCTCCCAGCATGGAGCCTGCTTCTCCCTCCTCCTGTGTCTCTGCCTCTCTCTCTCTCTCTGTGTCTAACATACATACATAAATAAATAAATAAATAAATAAATAAATAAATAAATAAATAAATCCTTTTTTTAAAAAAAGAAAATTGAAGGAACTGAAAAAAATCAAAACAATCTGGAAAAGTCATAAAAAGGAGATTCAAATTTCATGATCTTAAAACCTGCTACAAAGCTACAGTAATCAAGACAATGTGGTCCTGGCATAAGGACAAACTTTATGCAATTAAATTGGGAATCCAGAAATAAATCTGAGTATTTCTCTTCAATTCATTTTCAGTAAGATGTAAAGATGATTCGATGGTTAAAAAAAATCCTTTTTAACAACTGATGCTGAAGCAATTGGATACATACATGCGAAACAATTAAAACCCTTTTCTCACACCATACACAAAAATGGGTAACAGATCTAAATGAAACAGCTATTTACTTAGAGAAAACACAGGAGTGAATCTTTGTGTCCTTGGGAGAGAAACAGTCCTTTTAGATACAATACCAAAACCAAAAGTGACAAAAGACAGAACAGATAAATTGTACTTCATGAAACAAAAAACCGTTTTTGCTGCAGAACACACAGCCAAAATAGTAAAATGACACTTTAGAAATGAGAGAAAATATTTGCAAATTATACACATAATTAGGGATTAGCATATAGAACATGCAAAGAACTCTTGTAACTCAACAACAAAATGACAACTACAACTAAAATATTAACAAAGCCAAATGACTTTTGAATATCAAGCTTGTATCCTGCAACCTTGCTATAAATGACTTACTTGTACAAATGTGGTACTCTTTCAGGATTCTTAAGACAATTCAAATCTCTACAAAAAAAGGAGTTTTATTTCTTCCTTTGTATCTATATACCTTTTATATTCCTGTCCTATTGTATTACCTGGGATTTCTAGTAAGGTGTCAAGTAAGTGGTAAAAATGGACATCCTTGACTCGTGCCTGACCTTAGGGACAAAGTATCCAGTTTCTCTTGACTATGTATGTTGTTAACAGATTTTTTGGTAGACGTTTTTTATCAAGTTGAGGAAATTCTCTATTCCTAGTTTACTGAGTTTTTATCATGAATGGGTGCTGGATTCTGTCAAATGCTGCTTCTGCATCAACTGATAGGATCACATAATTTTTCTTTCTGCAGCCTACTCTTGGGATGGATTATATTAATTGATTTTTGAATGTTGAACAAACCTTGCATGCATGTCTGGAATCAATCCTACTTGCCCATGGTATGTAATGCTTATTATACATGGTTGAATTTTATTTGGATTTTTGCATCTATATTCATAAGAAATATCTGTACTTTTTTTCTTTCTTTTAAAGTCACTATCTGCTTTTGAGATTAAAAAAAAGAGTAAGGAAGGTTCCCTATAACTACAAATCATCCTAAGGAACCTACAAGAAAGCTACCATAGGTAATGTATGAATTTATAAAAGTTGCAGACTACAATATAACCGGTCCCAAATCACCTGTGTTTCTACACACCTGCAATAAACAATCTGAAACAAAATTAATAAAGCAATTCTATGTATAATAGCATCTTTGTTAGCCTATAATGGATTACACTGATTGGTTTCTAAATGTTGAACCAACTTGCATACTCAGAATATATCTTACTTGGTCATAGTGTATGATGCTTTTTATACATGACAGGTTTCTATTTGCTAATTTTTGTTAAGGAATTTTGCTTGTAGTAAATTTATGAGAGATATAGGTCTATAGATTTGTTATTGTTTCCTGTTCTGTTGTTGTATGGTTTTGGTATCAGAATAACAAAAAACCTGTTAGGAAGTGTTCCCTGTTTCTATTTTTCTGGAGGCCACTGTGTAAGATGACTGTTAATTCTTCCTTAAGTTTATATGTTTGGTAGTCTTCTACAATGAAAACAGCCAGAAGGGATTTTTTAATCTTTTTATCTTAAATTTCTTTAATTCAAATTACCTATGTCAACGATGATAATCTATGGAACCTTCAAATTATGCATGTCATCTTGAGTTTTGGCAATCTGGAATTTCTAAAGAATTGACCCATCTCTTCTCAACTGTCAAATTAAGAGCATAATGTTTAAATTATCATCCTATTAATGAATGCAGAAATGATATTCCCCATTTTTTCCCTAATATTGGTGGTCTGTCTTTTTTGTGTGTATGTAAAGATTGCTAGGTTTATAAATTCTATTGATTTTTTTTTCTAAGAACTGGCTTTGTGTTTCATTAGGTTTCTCTATTATATATTTTCCTATTTTCAACTTCATTGATTTCTGCTCTTTTTTATTTTCTTCCTCCTACTTGCTGTGGATTTATTTTGCTTTTTTTGCAGTTTCTTAAGGTAGAAAATTAATTATGGACTTGAGACCTTTCATCTTACCCAATGTTAGTATTTAGTACTATACATTTCCCTATCAGCACTGCTTTAGCTGCCTCCCACATAAATTGGTGTATTTTTTTCATTCAGTTCTGTGTATTTTTAAAATTTCCTTTGATTCATGTTTTACTTACATGTGTCTTGTTTCATTCTGGGTTTGGGTATTTTTCTATTGACATTCTATTACTGATTCATAGTTTGATTTCCTTGTGCTGGGAGAACAAAGCACAATTTCAGTTCTGCTAAATTTACTAAGGTTTGTTTATGGCTCAGGATGTTGTATCTTACGAATGTTCCACAGGCACTTGAGAAGAATGCATATCTTGCTGTTTTTAGGTAGTATTCCACAAATGTTTATTCAATCCTATTGGTCCATGGTGTTCAGTTCTGCTGTTAATTCATATCTGCTGTCTAGAAGTTCTACCAATTGCTGAAAGTGTAGTAAATTCCCCAAATATAATTGAAAATTTGTTTATTTCTCCTTTCAGTTAAATCAGTTTTGATTTGTGTACTATGAGGTTCTGTTGTTTGGTAGGGTCACGTTTTGGATCACTGTCTCTTCTGCTGGAATATTGCTCTTTTTCTCTCATGATTTTCTTTGTTCTTGAGACTGTTTTATCTGCTATCAATGGAGTCAGTATTGCTTTTGTTTTCATTAATGTTTGCATAGTGTATTTTTTTCTATTCTCCACCAACCTCCCTACGTTGTATCTGAAGTGAATTTCTTTGCAAATAACATATTTATGCATCATTTTATACTGTCTACACCTCAACTGGTGTATTTAGATCATTTACATTTACAGTAGACACTGCTAACATCATGGTTTAAGTTGCCATTGTATTTTTCTGTTGTTTTCTCATTCATCTGTTCCTAATTTATTTTCTTACTGGTTACCTGAACATTTTTTTAAATTCCATTTTTATTTGCTTATAATATTTCTTTTTTTTTTAATTTATTTTTATTTATTTATGATAGTCACACAGAGAGAGATGAGAGAGAAGCAGAGAGAGAAGCAGGCTCCACGCACCGGGAGCCCGACGTGGGATTTGATCCCGGGTCTCCAGGATCGCGCCCTGGGCCAAAGGCAGGCGCTAAACCGTTGCGCCACCCAGGGATCCCGCTTATAATATTTCTAAGTGTTTACTTCGTATAGTTTTTTAGTGGTTGTTCTAGGTATTTAAGTCCATTTCTAGGTAAAATGCCCATATATAATTTATCACAGTCTTCCTGGATCAACATCTTACTACTTCAAAGGAATTATAACACTTTAATTCCAATCAAATCTCTGTATTCTATCTTTTAAATTATATCACTCCCTCCACATGTAGAACATCAAATCATATGATATTCTAAATTTTGCTTCAACAATCAAATATGATTACAGAAACTCCTGAGACAAAATTCCACTATATTTACCCCTATTTTTGCCACTTCCAATGTTTTTTTTTTTTTTTCTTTTCTGAGGTTCCAAGTTTTCTTGTGTTATTTCCTTTCTCTGGAAACTTCCTCTAGCCATTTTTAAAAGATAGGTATGCTACCAACATTTTCTCTTTGTTTTCCTTTCTATGATATCTTCGGTTGTCATTCTTTCATGAATATATTTTCACAAGCCACAGAAGTTTTGTTTGAAAGTTCTTTTCTTTCAGTACTTGGAAAAAAATATTTTATTTCCTTCTAGCCTCTGTAGTTTCAGATGAGAAATCCACTATTATTTCCAAAGGAAATGAGTTCATTTCTAACTTTCACAATTTTTTCTCTTTTGTATTCAGAAATTTAATGATGACATGCCATTAGTGTGGATATCTTGGATTTCTCTGAGTTCAATCAGATTCTTCAATGAGTACTTCCATGCCTTTTGCCAAATTTGGGAAGTTTTTAATCATTAGTCCTTTAAATACTTCAAGTACCACTCTCTTGTCCCTTTCTGTTCCTCTGAAGATAGAAATGTTAGTTCCTTAGTTAATCCAAGTACAGAGAGAATCCAACCTCTTCTTATTACCTCCATGCCTTCCAATTTTGATTAAATGACCTTGATCACCCTTCAGGAAAACCACAAGGGTCCTCTAGTGAACTATATGAGTACTTAGGTTCTTCCCAATATTTTCTCTGTAGAGGTAAGAAAGATCTTATACACGTAAATAAGATGTCACTTGTTTACCAAAATACACTAGTAAGAATTAAAATCTTTAGTAAGATTTATGATATTCATCTTTTGGACCATCGCTGCCTGACATCATTTCCTACCCCACCTCCCATCAATCATTCCCCTTTGGCCACTGTGACCTTTTTTTTGCTATTTCCCAAGAAAAAACCAAACATATTCCTGCTCACTGGCTTAGCAGTTGCTATCACCTCTGCAGAGAAGAGGCAGGATCTCCACAGCTCACACAATCCTTTCATTCAAATTCTACTCTGATGGTGATCTCCTTAAGGTTTACCTTCACTACTCTTCTTAGAGTAGCACTGTCAATTTAACTCTGATCTAATTTCTAGGATAATTTTTACCACTACAGAGCTTTAATACACATAAGTATCTGGTTTTAGTGCAATGCTTTTAATTTATATTTGACATAAAGCTGTATAAATTTACAATGTACAACCTGTTAACTTGATATTTATATACTGTATAATTGCCACGGTACTAATAACACTTCTATTATGCTACATAATTACCATTTCTTACGAATGATTGGAATAATCAAGTTCTAGTGTCTTAGCAAATTTGGTTATTACAATACAATATTGTTTATATTCACTATGTGGTATATTAGATCTCTAGGGCTTATTTACTACCTGTTACACTTTTATACCCTTAAACAACATCTCTCCTTTCCCACATCTCTCCACCCACTGTTAATCACCATGTTATTACTCTCTTTTATAATAAGTTTGGCTTTTCTAGATTACAGATATAAGTGATACCATACGGTATCTGTCTTTCTCTGTTAGACTTATCTCATAATGCACTCAAACCCTCCATGTCGCAAGTGGTAGAATGTCCTTTCTCATGGCTGAATAATATTCTATTATTTACACGTACCTATTTTCTTTATCTATTCACCCACTGGTGGACACTTAGGTTGTTTGTGTATCTGGCTATTGTGAATCATGCTGTGATAAATATGAGTGTGCGTATTCTCTCTCTGATATACTGTTTTCATTTCCTTTCAGTGTATTCCCAAGTGGAACTACTGGGTCATATGATAGCTCTAGATTTCACTTTTTGAGTAATCTCTATTCTGTTTTCCATAGTAGTGCATCAATTTAACTCACTGCCAACAGTGAACAAGGATTCCCTTTTCTCCACATCCCCAACAACACTTGTTATGTCTTGTCTTTTTGGTGCTAACCATTCTAAATGGTGTGATATGTGGTTTTGATTTGCATTTCCCTGATGTTTAATAATGTTGACCATCTTTTCATATATTTGTTGGCCACTACTACTTGTATAAACTCATCAACATTTGTTTCTTTCAGTACTATAGCACTTAGACAATAGTAAGTACTCAAACCTTATTTGACTCAAAAAAAAAAAAAGAACATATGAAAGAATGCATGATGATGGGAGGAATGCGGTGCAATGGTGGTAAGGTGGACAACCGAAACTGCTTTGAGAAACAGAGCAATGAAGAAAAACAACAGTAAAGATGAGGTAGGGTAGACAAAGGCTGGTCTGTTGACAGATGTTAAGAATGGTAAATACTCAAAAAGAACTTTTTTTTGTAAGAGTCGTATCTGGAGATTTGGTTCAAAAATCAGTATTCCCAGTTACTTTCAAGGATTAAAGAGATATTCTAAAGAGATATTCTTGAAAAAACATCTCAAAGTTTTCAACTTCTGGATTAGTCATGGGAAAATAGTAAATCCCCCAATGTTCATCTGTAGAGTATACATTTATTCTACCTGGGAAGCTCTGGCTTGGGAATTCTTCCTCCAATATCCATGGCTCCTCTCCTTGCTCTAGCCTGAAGATTACTTCTGGTTTGGTAACACAATACCCTGTCAAAATAGAAAAAAAATAGGATTCAGACCAGATGGTCTAGACTGCAGAGCCTCTGAAAGAGGAGGAAACTTCTGGAGCTGCTCAGTGAAGATGCTACTGAACATTTCACTGAGAGGTTAAACACAAATACCTTTCTGGTGCCCAAAAGGGATCATCAACAGATTCCTGAGTTCCAATATCATTAAACTCTACAGTGTCAATATGCTTCATAATTAAAAGAATTAAAACATGCTATTTAGAATTACATAAAAACAGACCTTACCCAGTAAGACAAGGTTACTGTAGTTCTCCAGCATCACATCTCTATATAAGGACCTCTGAGTTGAGTCCAGGTGCTGCCACTCTTCCAGGGTGAAGCCCACTGTCACATCCTTAAATGATACTGATCCCTGGAATTTCTGTTCAATCTGCAATGTTCAGAATTGGATGACATGGAAAAAGCTGTATGGGAACCAATCTTTACCATGATTACCAAAATAGTTTGTAGAATATTTGTTTGGCTTTATTCTTTGAGGGAGGATGAGAAACCATAACCAAAATATTAATGCAATTGCCTTAATTCATAAAAATTATAAAATCTCACAATGTATCTGGGACCTTGCTAGTTTAACTGAGAAATGCTAAGATTAATAAAATTGCTCTTGTATCCAAGTAGCTTACAAACTGGTAAGGAAACATGCAAGTAGTATAACTGCTCAGGTGAAAGTACACAGCAGATAGATTACATAAGGAAAAACTAAGTTCTATTTTGAGCTTCACTGAACAACAGCTATTGGAGAAACAGTAATACCATGCTCTTCATGAACACAGCGCCATGACAAGCAAAGGCAAAGCTCCTTTAATACATTCAGGAAATGAGCAAAGGGCAAATAGCACAGGAAAAGTTGAGGACCTAGCTTGGAGCTATGATGACAGAAAGGGTCATAAGAGAAGTAATGGAAAGGATTACAGAGTAATTTTAGACCAAGCCTCCAAAGCATGTGATCACTTCCTACCTTAAAGAATATTTTTGAGTACTACACAAGTTTATATTTATGAATTATAGAAATAAACTAATATATTTTATGAAATTTTTAAATTTTTTCTCAATTTTAAAATGTAAAAAGTCAGCTTAATATTTTATTTCACTGCAATACATATTCTAGGTTCTAAGTCTTCGATTCAGAGATGATAATTAAGATGTGTAAAAAATGAGAAGGGAAGATTTTGGAACTACCACACTTGAAATTGCTGTAGAACATACAGAAGATATCCAATTGGATTATTTGGGATATCATTTAGAGTGCATACCTCTTCTTTAGCACTCACTGTTTCAAAGAAAGGGGAACCAGAGAAGAGATCTGAGTGTATATTTAAATTATGTGACCAGGCTTTTCTTTATAGAACTAATTCTCTCAGAAAAGGAAAGGGAAAGCTAAAGAACAAAAACCACCACTTACATAACTACTATAACAAAAACCGTGAAGCAAACAGAATTGGTAAAAGGAGAGAGTGGTAGAACATGGTCAACAATCATTGGCAGAAAGTTTCCTCAGGGTATATGCAAAAACAGCTGTATAAACACAAGTATCACAACATAAGCAAGGAAACTCAGGAAAAAAGAAGTTGGATACTGTATTTTAACAAGATGTATCTTAAATGTGAAGCCTAATACTGCAGGTCTAGAATGAAAATAAGGATTTGACAAACAATAATTTGGTAGTGTTTGAAGTCACTGACAATGAATCAAGGCTCTCAGAGAAGACACTGAAAATAATCAAGAATGCAAGATGAGGAAAAATCACTTTTTAACTGGCTTAAAGAGAAAGAACAGGCCATGAAGGAATTTCCTGAGGGTGTAAATAAGTATAAGAATGAATAGTTTTAAAAACAAAGAAATGATGATATGTTCATGTGAGTATAAACACAAAAGCATGATTTAAAAAAAGAAAAAACTCTTGGTAAACTAGAAAGGAATTTCCTCAATATTATAATGGATTTTTATATATACCTACAGCAAAAATGGTTCAATTTAGGGGTGACTGGGTGGCTCAGTCAGTTAAGAGTCTGACTCTTGATTTTGGCTTAGGTCATGATCTCAGGGTTGTGAGATTGGGCCCCAAGTTGGACTCTGCACTCAACGGGGGAATCTGCTGGAGATTCTCTTTCTCGCTTTCCCTCTGCCCCTCCCCTGCTCATGCACATGCATATGCTCTCTCTCTCCGCCTCTTAAAAAAAAATTAAGGGGTATATGTGTGTGCATGCACCCACACATGCATATACACATGCACATGCGTGCATATACACACACATAAAAACTCATCAGACTTGACACTTAAGTTATATGCAGTTTACCTCAGTGAACTGAGAAAAAGATATTTTTTGTAAATTATAATACATGTTAAGTTCTTGGCATAAAATTGATAGACTGTTCATTAAACTAACAGACTGAAACACAAGATTCTGAAATATCACAGCAAAACCAAAACACCTCTTTGGGAGTGACGTGGAAATGTAGTATCATCCTGATGTTCTTTTCTAGCTTGGATGAAAGAGAAGATGGAAAATCAAAAGATCTTGATAAAACATTACTCAACAAAGATGCATTAACAGAGAAATACAGACTCAATTATAGCAGTAATGTCCTCATAATCAAAACTAGAAAGCAGCAATCTATCAAATTAGGAAAAAAAGAAAATAAATTTGACTAGCAGTGAAAAAATACATCGAATGTATGACAAAAACTATAATTAAGTAGAACACCCAAAGGGTTAATGATGTTATACTAGGATATACAGCAAACAAAATTATAAAATAAAACCCAAAAAGCCTAAGCTATAAGATGGCATATGAATGTGCTAAATTTCTTACCAATGACAAACATAACTGATTTGAAAACAAAACCTGCCACAAGTTGTAAGATCAAAAAAAAAAAAAAAAAAAAGAAAACAAAATAATGGGCAAATATCAAATACACTGCAAAAACAAAAACAAACAAACAAAATATATATATATGCAAAATAGGGGTGCCTGGGTGACTCGGTCGGTTAAGTGTCTGCCTTCTACTTGGGTCATGATCTCAGGGTCCTGAGATCAGCCCCATGTTAGGCTCCCTGCTCAGTGGGAGGTATGCTTTTCCCTCTCCCTCTGCTCCTTCCCCCACTCATGCTTTCTCTCTCTCTCAAATGAATAAATAAAAAAAATCTTTAAAAAATATATAAGCAAAATAAAAGATGGTTTGGCTTAATTCACAGCAGATAAGGTGACACTAAGGCCTAAAAGAATGAAATGACCAAAGATGACTCTTTAAGAAATCATTTATCTTTTTTAGCACCAAATGCCAGAAAAGCAACATTTAAAGAAAATACAACTATAAATATGAGGATACTTGAAGATACAGAGTCACCTATCTATGGAAATATAGGAGATACACTCACATATCCATGAAATATATTTTGTTTTTCTGAAGAGAATATCACATGAAATCCCTAAAGAAACAGATGTTTTGGGTAGAAACCTTAAGGAATTACCAAAATGGCTTCAGAAAAGGGTAGAAAAGTGTAAAGACCAATAACCCGAAATAGGATTGAATAATCAACTGAAGGTCTTCAAGATCTACCATGGAAAAAGACAGTTTCAGATGTTTTCATGATTAAAAGACAGACTGAGCCACCCAGGCACCTCTAGATTAGAGAATATTTTTAGGTGAATTAGCAAAAATATGACATACCAAAACTTGTGAGACACAGTTACAAAATTATGCTTAGAAAAAAAAAATGACCCTCGATAGGTCTTCTAAGCACAACATCTCCAAAGAAACGAGAGCTTTAAATGATACACTGGACCAGATGGATTTCACAGATATCTACAGAACTTTACATCCAAACTCAACTGAATACACATTCTTCTCAAGTGCACATGGAACTTTCTCCAGAATAGACCACATACTGGGTCACAAATCGGGTCTGAACCGATACCAAAAGATTGGGACAGTCCCCTGTATATTCTCAGACCATAATGCCTTGAAATTAGAACTTAATCACAACAAGAAGTTTGGAAGGACCACAAACACGTGGAGGTTAAGGACCATCCTGCTAAAAGATGAAAAGGTCAACCAGGAAATTAAGGAAGAATTAAAAAGATTCATGGAAACTAATGAGAATGAAGATACAACCATTCAAAATCTTTGGGATGCAGCAAAAGCAGTCCTCAGGGGGAAATACATTGCAATACAAGCATCCATTCAAAAACTGGAAAGAACTCAAATACAAAAGCTCACCTTACACATAAAGGAACTAGAGAAAAAGCAGCAAATGGACCCCACCCCCAGCAGAAGAAGACAGTTAATTAAAATTCGAGCAGAACTAAATAAAATCGAGACCAAAAGAACTGTGGAACAGATCAACAGAACCAGGAGTTGGTTCTTTGAAAGAATTAATAAGATAGATAAACCATTAGCCAACCTTATTAAAAAGAAGAGAGAGAAGACTCTAATAAAATCATGAATGAGAAAGGAGAGATCACTACCAACAACAAGGAAATACAAACGATTTTAAAAACATATTATGAACAGCTGTACGCCAATAAATTAGGAAATCTAGAAGAAATGGACGCATTCCCGGAAAGCCACAAACTACCAAAACTGGAGCAGGAAGAAATAGAAAACCTGAACAGGCCAATAACCAGGGAGGAAATTGAAGCAGTCATCAAAAACCTCCCAAGACACAAAAGTCCAGGGCCAGATGGCTTCCCAGGGGAATTCTATCAAACGTTTAAAGAAGAAATCATACCTATTCTATTAAAGCTGTTTGGAAAGATAGAAAGAGATGGAGTACTTCCAAATTCCTTCTATGAGGCCAGCATCACCTTAATTCCCGAAACCAGACAAAGACCCCACCAAAAAGGAGAATTACAGACCAATATCCCTGATGAACATGGATGCAAAAATTCTCAAGAAGATACTAGCCAAGAGGATCCAAGAGTACATTAAGAAAATTATTCACCATGACCAAGTAGGATTTATCCCCGGGACACAAGGCTGGTTCAACACTCCTAAAACCATCAATGTGATTCATCATATCAGCAAGAGAAAAACCAAGAACCATATGATCCTCTCATTAGATGCAGAGAAAGCATTTGACAAAATACAGCATCCATTCCCGATCAAAACTCTTCAGAGTGTTGGGATAGAGGGAACTTTCCTCGACATCTTAAAAGCCATCTACGAAAAGCCCACAGCAAATATCATTCTCAATGGGGAAGCACTGGGAGCCTTTCCCCTAAGATCAGGAACAAGACAGGGATGTCCACTCTCACCACTGCTATTCAACATAGTACTGGAAGTCCTCGCCTCAGCAATCAGACAACAAAAAGACATTAAAGGCATTCAAGTTAGCAAAGAAGAAGTCAAACTCTCCTTCTTCACCGATGACATGATACTCTACATAGAAAACCCAAAAGCCTCCACTTCAAGATTGCTAGAACTCATACAGCAATTTGGTAGCGTGGCAGGATACAAAATCAATGCCCAGAAATCAATGGCATTTCTATACACGAACAATGACACTGAAGAAAGAGAAATTAAGGAGTCAATCCCATTTACAACAGCATCCAAAGGCATAAGATACCTAGTAATAAACCTAACCAAAGAGGTAAAGGATCTATACCCTAAAAACTATAGAACACTTCTGAAAGAAATTGAGGAAGACACAAAGAGATGGAAAAATATTCCATGCTCATGGATTGGCAGAATTAATATTGTGAAAATGTCAATGTTACCCAGGGCAATTTACACGTTTAATGCAATCCCTATCAAAATACCATGGACTTTCGTCAGAGAGTTAGAACAAATTATTTTAAGATTTGTGGAGAATCAGAAAAGACCCTGAATAGCCAGGGGAATTTTAAAAAAGAAAACCATAGTGGGGGGCATCACAATACCAGATTTCAGGTTGTACTACAAAGCTGTGGTCATCAAGACAGTGTGGTACTGGCACAAAAATAGACACATAGATCAATGGAACAGAATAGAGAACCCAGAAGTGGACCCTGAACTGTATGGTCAACTAATATTCGATAAAGCAGGAAAGACTATCCACTGGACGAAAGACAGTCTCTTCAATAAATGGTGCTGGGAAAATTGGACATCCACATACAGAAGAATGAAACTGGACCACTCTCTTTCACCATACACAAAGATAAACTCAAAATGGATGAAAGATCTAAATGTGAGACAAGATTCCATCAAAATCCTAGAGGAGAACACAGGCAACACCCTTTTTGAACTTGGCCACAGTAACTTCTTGCAAGATACATCCATAAAGGCAAAAGAAACAAAAGCAAAAATGAACTATTGGGACTTCATCAAGATAAGAAGCTTTTGCACAGCAAACGATACAGTCAACAAAACTAAAAGACAACCTACAGATGGGAGAAGATATTTGCAAATGACATATCAGATAAAGGGCTAGTTTCCAAGATCTATAAAAAACTTATTAAACTCAACACCAAAGAAACAAACAATCCAATCATGAAATGGGCAAAGACATGAACAGAAATCTCACAGAAGAAGACATGGACATGGCCAACATGCACATGAGAAAATGCTCTGCTTCACTTGCCATCAGGGAAATACAAATCCAAACCACAATGAGATACCACCTCACACCAGTGAGAATGGGGAAAATTAACAAGGCAGGAAACCACAAATGTTGGAGAGGATGCGGAGAAAAGGGAACCCTCTTACACTGTTGGTGGAAATGTGAACTGGTGCAGCCACTCTGGAAAACTGTGTGGAGGTTCCTCAAAGAGTTAAAAATAGACCTGCCCTACGACCCAGCAATTGCACTGTTGGGGATTTACCCCAAAGATTCAGATGCAATGAAACGCCGGGACACCTGCACCCCGATGTTTCTAGCAGCAATGTCCACAATAGCCAAACTGTGGAAGGAGCCTCGGTGTCCATCGAAAGATGAATGGATAAAGAAGAAGTGGTCTATGTATACAATGGAATATTACTCAGCCATTAGAAATGACAAATACCCACCATTTGCTTCAACGTGGATGGAACTGGAGGGTATTATGCTGAGTGAAGTAAGTCAATCGGAGAAGGACAAACAGTGTTTGTTCTCATTCATTTGGGGAATATAAATAATAGTGAAAGGGAATATAAAGGAAGGGAGAAGAAATGTGTGGGAAATATCAGGAAGGGAGACAGAACATAAAGACTCCTAACTCTAGGAAATGAACTAGGGGTGGTGGAAGGGGAGGAGGGCGGGGGGTGGGGGGAATGGGTGACGGGCACTGAGGGGGACACTTGACGGGATGAGCACTGGGTGTTTTTCTGTATGTTGGTAAATTGAACACCAATAAAAATTAATTGATAAAAAAAATAAAAATAAATAAATAAATATAAATTAAAAAAAAGAAAAAAATGAATCTTTAGTAGTATATAGCAGAAAACAGTTAAAAAATCAGTAAGTATCTGTTTTTTTTTTTTTTTAAGAAAAAGAGCAAGTTATAGCTAATATATGAACAATGAATTACAATACCTACATACGGTAGGAAGACAGAGGACAAAACCAAGTCTGTGCCTTGACAGTTCTTTGGCAAAACTAATCAAGTGATAAAGAAGAAAGGCTCATTCACCAATACCCGGCACAAAGAAAGAACATCCCTATACAGGTCCCATGGTCTATGGAAATATAGTGAAGAAATTATGGACCAATAAATTTGAAAACTTGAGGAAAAAGGTCACTTTCAAAGAAAAAATCTACACGTCAAAACTTTTTTTGGAAAGATTTTATTTATTCATGAGAGACACAGAGAGGGGGCAGAGACACAGGCAGAGGGAGAAGCAGGCTCCCTGTGGGGAGCCTGATGCAGGACTCGATCCCAGGACCCCAGGATCACGACCTGAGCCAAAGGCAGATGCTCAGCTGACTGAGCCATCCAGGTGCCCCAACACTTATTTTTCACAAAAAGAAAATCTAGGGGCACCTGGGTGGCTCAGTCAGTTGAGTGTCTGTCTCTTGATCTTGGCTCAATTCTCAATCTCAGGGTCATGAGTTCAAGCCCTGCATTAGACTCCATGCTGGATGTGGAGCCCACCAAAGACAGACAGATAGATAATCTAATGCTGCATGTCTATTAAGGAAATTGAACCTATAATTTAAAATATCCCCACGGGTGCCTGGACAGCTTGGTCGATGGAACATCTGACTCTCAATCTCAATCTTGCGAGTTCAACTCCCATGCTAGGCACAGAACTTCCTTAATGAGACAGAAAGAAAGAAATCTTCCCATGAAGAAAACTCCAGGCACAGCTGGCCTCAAATATTAATCATACCTAAGAAGTTGCAACAAAATAAAACAAAATCTTATAGAGAAAGCAAGAGGAAATACTCAAGAATTATGTTATAATTTCAACATATCCTTGATACTAAATACTAAATCCTAATAAGAACATATCCTTCTGCCACCCCCCCCCCCCAAAAAAAAAACCCCTTACTAATCGATCTTTCTCATGGACACAAATATAAAAACCTAAAACAAAAGTATTACCAAACGAAAACCAGAAACACAGAGAAAGCATACCATGGTCCAGATAAATTTCTTTCAGGAATATCTAGTTAGTTTTATATTTAAAGATTAATTTAATTCATCAACTAAGAAAATAGGAGACAAATCATATGATGATTTCAATAGGTGTCCAAAGCTAATAAAATTTAATAGGCACTCATGAGAACAAGAAAAACTTTATATAAAAAGGAACAGAATGGGACATCCTTGAGGTGATAAGAAATGTGAAATAAGGAGTGCCTGGATGGCAGCTGACTCTTGGGTTTCAGCTCAGGTTGTGATCTTGATGTTGTGGGATCTGGTCCCTGGTCGGGCTCTGTACTCAGCAGGGAATCTGCTTGAGATTCTCTTTCTCCTTCTGCCCCTCCTGCGCATGTCTACATGCCCTCTCTTTCTCTCTCTCTCTCAAATAAATAGTAAGAAAAAAATAAGAAATGCAAAATAATACAGCAACAAGCACATATAGAAAGGAAGACTTTCCCTTTGAGAACAGAACCAAGACAAGGAAACTTATTCTTGCTTCTACTTAATATTATACATTGGGGGACCTAACAAGGTAATAAAAAAACGTTAAAAAATTGAAAAAAAGGGGTACCCTGGTGGCACAGTCAGCTCAGTGTCTGACTCTTGGTTTCAGCTCAGGTGGTGATCTCAGGGTTATAAGATGGAGCTCTATGTTAGGCTCTGTGCTAAGTGCAGAGCATGCTTAGAGTTCCTCCCTCCCTCTCTCCTTCTTTGCCCCTCCCTGCCACGCTCTCCCACCTCAAACTTAAAAAATCTTTAAAAATTGAGAAAAGTAAATAAGAGCATCACTATTCCCAGGTTATATATATGTATATGTAACAAATCCAAATAAAGTAGAGATAAATTATTAGACGTAGTAAATTAATATAGAAAAATCATTGGGTTCAATAGCAATATATAACTAGCAGGTCAGCAATTAGAAAGTGTAATTAAAGATACACAGAAAAAAACCACTAAATACATAGCAATAACTCTAACAATAAATAGGTATGCAAGAGCTCCACAGAAAACTTAAAATTAGGGATCCCTGGGTGGCGCAGCGGTTTAGCGCCTGTCTTTGGCCCAGGGCGCGATCCTGGAGACCTGGGATCGAATCCCACATTGGGCTCCCGGTGCATGGAGCCTGCTTCTCCCTCTGCCTATGTCTCTGCCTCTCTCTCTCTCTGTGTGTGACTATCATAAATAAATAAAAATTAAAAAAAATTAAAAAAAAGAAAACTTAAAATTACTAAAGACTTCTATAAATGTAGAAAACATACCATGTTCACAGATAGTAGATTCAGTATCAAAAAATGAGCAACTTTCTCCACATCTATTTATAAATTCAATTCAACTCCAAGTAAAGTTCCAGCACATTATTTTGTGAATACTAACAATATTTGTATGGGAATGCAAAGGGCCAAGGAGAGCCAGAATCCTGTTGAAGAGGGAAAAAATGCGGAAAGATGTACACTACTAAATATACTTATCAAATGTGACACTGGCCTAAGAAGAGACAAACTAGTGGAACAGAACTAACTCCATAAAGAACCCAGACACAGATGTATACAGTATTACAACATATATCACACTGCAAAACAGTGGGGAAAGTCATTTTTCAAAAATGGTTCTTAGATAAACAGTATGGGGAAAAAGTAACTTATCTACTTCATATAAAAGTGAACATCAGGAGGTACCAAGGTGGCACAGTCAGTTGAGCATCCAACTCTTGGGTTTAGCTCAGGTCATGATCTCACCGTGAGATCAAGCCCTGCGTCAGGCTCTGAGCTCAGTGAGGAGTGTGCTAAAGTCTCTTTCTCCCTCTGCCTCTCCCTGTGCTCACTAGAGCTCGAGCTCTCTCTCAAATAAATAAACCTTTTTAAAAAAGGAAAAAAGTGAACAGCAGGGACATTGTGCAGATGGTCAGCACCATGAAGATCTGGACTTCAGACTGCATCTTTGTCCATCAGAAACTATTACATCAGCTGCAATGCAGAAATACTCAATGTTGGAGTTGACATACTGGACAGACATACAGACCACTCTGGGAAGCAGCACAACTAAAGACTTCTCAGAACAGAGTGGAGACTGCCTTCCATTTGAAATCTCATACCAGTACAGCAAGAACTAAAACATATGCGAGACATTCTGTAATTGATCCTGCAGAGAAAATGATGCAACTTAAATCTACTAATATTTCATTTACAAATATGGCTTCAGTAGTTTGTACATATACTATACCCTCAGGACCCAGAAAAAAATTCTGACTCAAGAAGCCATAATCACTGTAAAAGGAGTAAGCAGTTACCTTGAAGGACTGAGGGCAAGTACGATAACTTCAAATGTCAATAAAAGCTTAGAAGCAATGGAATGGGTGATACATAAATTAAATGCTAAGACTGAAGACTTGGCAGCTTTGGCGAGAGGGAACATGAGGATACCACCAATGGTGGCAGCAGGTTTGTAAGAGACATAATGATGAAAGTTGGTATACAACACCCACTCCCCAACTCTCAAGCTGGCAGTATATTTGTTATTTAAAACATAAAAATATATTTTAGGTATAATTTTTTTTTAATAAGCTAAAGCGAAGCTATATGACTTTTGATCAAAACAAAGAGGTGAAGGGTTTCTAAATAAAAAGGATCATCCGAAGGTAGTACTGTCTGAAACGACCACCTAAATTTTTGATGAGTCTAGTATTTATGTGAAAATTTAACAATTTCTGAAAAATACCTGGAAAATTGTATTAGCATATTAAATCTCCTTTAAGGTAGAATTTTAAAGATTTTCATGCATTAGAACTCTACCTGGTTTTGGACTGACCCCAAAACAAAGCAGAGCCACTCAAATACACACAATTACCCTACTAGGATAAACACCAACAGCCTGCATGAGGGAATGCTCTTTAAAAGAGAAATTATGAGGGTGCCTGGGTGATTCAGTCAGTTCAGCATCTGCCTTTGGCTCGGGTCATGATCTCAGGGTCCTGGAATTGAGCTTCTTTGAGGCAGAGTCCCTGCTCAGCAGAAAGTCTGCTTCTCCCTCTCCCTGTCTGGCCCCCTGCTTGTGTGAGCACCCACTCACCCTCTCTCTCTCTCAAAAAAAAAAAAAAAAAAAATCTTTAAAAAAGGAAAAGTATATACTTTTAAAAGACATTAATCTGTACATCTATAAACCACTATTAAAAACCACAGTGTTTTCTTTGTTACTTAGATGACATTTTTGGAGTGAAAATTATCATTAAAGTAATACATGACTCCAACAACAAAAAGGGATTTTAGTGTATTAAAGAGTACTGTATTAATTTGCTACACTTTTGTAACTTAGAAAAGGTACTACTTTCCTTGGATTTCTACTTTATGACTTTGTATGCTATAACATGGGCTTATGACATTCCCTGAAGAAATAAAGTCATCCTGGAATTTCATAGCACTCCAAACTTAGAGAGAACAGCTGTTCACATATTTTAGCATTTCACATTTGCCTAACTTATCAATGGCTCTACAATTGCTAAAGCACATGTCAGCTTATTTGAATATAATTATTTTTTGAAGTAATTGTGACCACAAAACATCTTTTTTTACATGAAAAGCTGTATGTCATTGAAGAAATTACTCAAATGATGTCTTTCTGAAGCATAAATCTGAGGTACTCAGTGTTTTTAATAAAATAGTGCAACTGCAGGGGGGTGGGGGGGGGAGAGAAAAAGTGATAATGAGAAAAAAGGCACTGATCTAAATTAAGCACTACATGAACTGCTTTGGAGCTTTTATTTTTGGGAAATCCTTATTTTGGATGCCAAGGGGCAGCTGCACCTAAAGAACAATCCAATAAATGTACTTTGTTTCATATTTTGTAGAAGGCAATTGTCAACCAGTAAATAATACTCTTGATACTTGTAATTATTACACAAGGAGTATGTATGTATGTTACATACAGAGTATGTAAGATTTACTTATTTATTTCAAGAAGAGAGTGCACACAAGTGGGAGGGGCAGAGGGAGAGGAAATTGCAAGCAAACTGCCCTGAGGGCCGAGCCCAAGGGGGGGGCTCCACCTTACAAGCCCGAGACCATGACCTGAGCCCAAACCAAGTCAGGCACCAACCAGGCACCCTCCAATAAGGTTTTTGATTATTTTTTGCAACTAGAAATGGTTTTTAGAACTGAAATAATATTTCAGCTAAACAAAACATTGCTAAACATTGACATTTGATAAAAAGTTGCCTTCTATAATTTCTGTAAATTATACTTGCTCTGAAAAAGGTGTGATGCCTTAATGATAAAAAGATTTCTAAACAACAAAAGTAAGTATCAAGTCCATTTAAACAAGCATAAATGTGAAAGAAAGCCAAAACAATACACATTTTAAAAATAACATGAGAGATTATATACATGGCCTTAGAGAAGGAAAATTAATTTTAAATAGGACACAAATGACACCAACATTAACAAATTTAATAAACTAACCTAAGGATCTGGAAAATTTTCCTTGTAAAGAGCAAATTTGCTGTAAAGACAGCAAATTTTTAGGCCTTGAGGGCCAGATGACCTCTCTCCATTATTTCACTACTCAACTCCACCACTGAAGCCACAGATTATACACAAATGAATCACCAGCGAGGTAACAGGTAGGGATTGTGAGAGGAGCACGAGGGAGGCTTTAGAAGTGCTGCCAGTGCTTGTTTTGACATGGGCGCTGGATATGTAATAATTCATTGAACTCTAGACTTAAGATTTATAGATTTTTGGGATCCCTGGGTGGCACAGCAGTTTGGCGCCTGCCTTTGGCCCAGGGCGCGATCCTGGAGACCCGGGATCGAATCCCACGTCGGGCTCCCTGCATGGAGCCTGCTTCTCCCTCTGCCTGTGTCTCTGCCTCTCTCTCTCTCTCTGTGACTATCATGAATAAATAAATAAAATCTTTAAAAAAAAGATTTATAGATTTTTTAATATACTTGCTATACATACAAAAATAGGATTTATTAAAAAATAAAATACATTTTACTTTAGCAATTGAAGAAGGAAGAATGCCTTCTTCCTTTCAGTAGGAAAGGAAACTGAAACCTGTGTATAAAAAAAAGCACTACATATTGATAGATTTTGCACCTAAAGTAGTAATAGAGAGAAATTATATCCTTACATGGACATAATAAAAAGCTTTATACAGTAAATTCATCTCCAAAAAAAAAGTTACAAAACATAGCCTATAACCATAGATAGCTGAAGGAAGGAATAAAGGTAAAAGCAGAAGCTAATAAAAATAATAGTAAAGGGGAACCTGGGTACCACAACTGGTTAAGCATTTCAGCTCAGGTCACGATCTCAAGGTTGTGAGACTGAGTCCCACATCAGGCTCCACCCTCAGCATGGAGTCTGCTTGAGATTCTCTTCCTCTGCCTCCCTCCCTGTGCTCACACGTATGTAAGCATGTGCACTCTCTCTCAAATGAATATTTTAAGAAAAAAAAAGGAAAAACAACATAGTGAATATCAATAAAACCAAAAGTTGGTTCCATGAAGAATAAAATATTATGTCAAAAATTATTCACCCCAAAATAGAAAAACTATTAGGAACAAAATGGAACAAATTAAACATTTTAATTTTTTTTTCAAAATTTTATTTAAATTCTAGTTAACCTACAGTGCAATATTGGTTTCAAGAGTAGAGTTCAGTGATTCATCACTTATATACAATACCCAGTGCTCATCAATACCTAAGTGCCCTCCTTAATACCTATCACCCATCTAGCCCATTCCTCTCCCGCCTCCCTCTATCAACCCTCTGTTCTCTGTCTTCAAGAGTCTCTTATGGCTTGTTCCCTCTCCCCCAACCCCCACTCCCATATACTGATCTGTTTTGTTTCTTAAATTCCACATATGAGTGAAATCAAATTTAGTATTTTTTAAATTAATTTATTTATTTATGATAGTCACAGAGAGAGAGAGAGAGAGGCAGAGACACAGCCAGAAGAAGAAGCAGGCTCCATGCACCGGGAGCCCGACGTGGGACTCGATCCCGGAGACGGGGACTCGATCCCCGGTCTCCAGGATCGCGCCCTGGGCCAAAGGCAGGCGCCAAACCGCTGCACCACCCAGGGATCCCCAAATTTAGTATTTTTTAAATGATTAAGAATACTGTAGAAAAGTTTATGGAAAAAAATACTGAAACAGAATTATGATGATCATTAAAAGAATAACACTTTTGACCAAGTGGGGCGTGTTTTAGAACACAAAGATTAGTTATTAAGAAATGTGGAAATGTTAATTCAAGAGACCTAAAAAGAAAAATTACATCACCATTCCCATAAAATTTAAGAAAGCATTTGGAAAAATTAAACTCTAATTTTCAATAAAATAAGACTCAAAGGATACTCTGTAAACATAACAAAATCTATCTCAGTCCAAAGCCAGCAGCATGCATAAAGGAGAAGAGACATGGCAGGCATTCCAACTCACATGTGTTGTGTTAGTCCTTTCATTGTGCTCCTTATTTTTTATAGGTGGAAAAAGATAAAATCAGATCCTTTCATCACATTATATTAAAAAAATTCCGGATTAAGGTATTAGATATTACAGAAAAGTCTTACTAGAAAAAAGACAAAATATAGAAAAATTTCAAAATTAGGCTCCTGGGATCAGGAAAACAAGAATAAAAAATACAAGACACAAAAGGGTTGCATTACAATATAAAACTTTCAGGAAAGATATTATTATATTAAAAGACAAAACATATGAAGAGAAGATAATTACAACAATTTTAAACAAAAGACTACCATTTAAAATACACAGGGAATTCTTACAAAACTCAGTAAACAACCTAAAAAGCCAAAAATTCATGAAAGTTGCACAAACTCAATAATCAGAAAAATGGAAATTAAACAGTGAAGTTTTTCAGTCTTTAGTGTAAAAATAATTTTTATATCTAGGGAGAAGAGAGAAAAGTAGTCTTCTAATGAGTAAGTTTACCTAGAAAAATTAGAAATCTTCGTATGCCATACCTCAAAAATATTAATCACTGGACTCTAGAACAGTTATTCTTTTTTTTTTCTTTTTAAGAGCAGTTATTCTTAAACTTAATGTGTATCAGCATCCTATGGGCACCTCATTAAAAACACGGATTGCTGGGCCTTGCCCCCCAAATTTCTCTTCTAGTAGTTTTGGAAGGGCACATAAAAATCTGCATTTCAGATGAGTTTCGAGGTGACGCTGCCATTTTTGGCTAAAGAATCTAACTTTGAGAAGCACTGACCCAGAGTCTGGAGATACACTTGAATGTACGCAGAGAGAACAACGATATTCACAGCAGCGTTTACATTAATGCAAAGTGGAAATTACCAAAATGTCCACCAATAAAATATAGTATTTAGAATACAGTGCACCCATACAGTGGGAAAAACAGAGCATTAAAAGGGATAAGCTACATATGGATAGATCTCAAATTATTGGTGAACTAGGAGAAAAAAATGGCTATATTGTATACATTAAGGTAACTGATGTATTTTTAGAAGTCCTCAAAAACAATGAACAGTATTGTTTAACAATATTGTTTTGTTTTTCAATGTTCATGTGGAGATAAAATGATAAAGCTAGTAGACAAAAAACTGAAACTGAAACAATAGGGCACAATGCGGAAGACTCCAAGAAGGAGCCTCAAAAGAGTTGTATCAGAAGAGGACAAAGACAACTTGCTGGGTGCATAGTCAATAATGGAGCAGTTCTCCAAGGAAAGTAATTCCAACTGAAACACTGGCGACCTTTACCCAGAGAGATCTCAAAAAGTAGAGGGGAAAGAATAAGACAAAACTCTGTGGGATGAATCTGACTGGGAAGCTCAGACACATTTACCAGAGAACCTAACTCTGAACCACCTGCTGTGCACCTCATATACACAACCTGGCTAAAGTGTTATGGAGAGTTTTTGTAACAGGCAGGCAGGCCATTCATTCCTCTAAATATATCAGGTTTTGTACCAGGATCAAACAAGACCATTATAAAATTAACTACCTGAACTAGCTCTTGGACTCTATTACTCACCATAAGGAACAGTTTTAGGCATTCATTTCGGGGCTGTCACTGGAAGATTATCCACCATGTGTCCCTATGTTAAAAGTTATCTTCCAAGAAGTCTTTGTGTCTTAAAAAAAAAAAAACAGTCTATATCCAAAACACAGTGTCTTCCTTTTCCCAGGATTATCAGAAACCTCAGAGATGTATCTCTGGACCAACTTAGAAACTCAAATATAGAATGATCAGTATCACATACAAGACAACCTGGCCCTCCTACTCAACTGTTACTTCATATTTTCTGTAAAGTTAGATCTTTATCTATTACTAATTTTCCATCTTAACATATGGACTCGTACAAATCTCACAAAGTCCACCATGAAATAAAGTGAGGAATGAACAACTTACCTGGAATTCGTTCATTTTCTGCTGTCTTGAAAAACGCAGGCAACTCTGAAGATATGTTGGGTTACAAGAAGAGGAGCGGGGTCATGGGAGACCTGGCCTGGCTGGGGGCTCCTTAAATCCTGGCGCCCTATAAAACTGCACATATCCCAGAGGGGAAGAATGTCAGTACCCCTGACCTTCAGAAGGGGCGGCAGATGTTCAGAGATCACCTAACATGACTCCCATGCTCTTGGGCATAAACATTTTTCGCTGGGTAAACGCATATACTTGCTCCCTGAGTATTCAACAGTTTAAACTTCCCTTCAAGCTCACAAAAAATCTTTAAATAAAAAAACTGGTTTAAACAAAATATATACCCAGTGAAGAAACGTTGACTCTTCACCAAAACTGTTGTAAAACTACTCCCGACTGATGTTGTTTATCAGGTGCCCTGGACCTCTGGTTAGGGCTTTCACAGAAAGCTGTGAAAAGCAGCGCTTTAAGGAAAGGTCTGGGCTTCAATTTCTATATCTTGGTTGCCATTTCTCAAAAGTATCTTTTAAATTTGTTTTTCCTTGCAAGGAAAAGCGGGCAGTTCTGTCTCGAGAGTCAAGGACACGACTTTTCCTCTTCGCCGCTAACGTACTGTGACTCTGAACAAGTCACTAACCTTCAAGAGGGGGAAACTCCTTTTTTTTCTTTTAAATGAGACAACAGAATTCTTGAGGATCCTGAATGCGAGGGCACCGCACAGCAAGATGCAGTGATGGGCACGCCTGGGGAACTGCTCGGACTCCAGGAAGGGCAAAGGGAGAACCGAGGGAACCGGGTCTCGCCGAGCGGTGCGGCAACTGAAAGCAGCCCTGACAGGTGCCCCAGCCCCGACCCCGCCGCGCCCGCGCCCGCGCCCGCGCCCTCCCCGCAGCGCCCTCCCCGCAGCGCCGTCCCGTTCGCACGAGCAGCGGACCCCCGCCGCGCACGCGCACAAGCGCTCCTACTGCGGCCTCCGGAGCGCGGCCTCCGGAAGCGCGCGGCACGCTCGGCGGAGGAACTGGTGACCGGATGCCCCCGACCCTAGTCCTGATGGAGCTGTCCCCATCGGGCCGTCGGGGGAGTCCGCGGACCTGCTCCACGCCCTCGGGCACCGACCGCCCACCCCGGACCTGCCGCCCCCAGGTAGCGCGGCGCGCTCGCGGGCACTCGTCCGACCGTTCCGGGCTCACCTGTCGCTCCCTCGTCGCAAGGCACTGGCCCGAGGAAAGCGCGGAGACTCCGCGGCCCGGGAGAAACCTCTCGCGCGAGACCCGAGGAAAACGGCGAGGGGAGGGGGGCGGAAGCAAACAAAGGCAGGAGGAGGAACCGGGCATGCGCAGAGCGGGGACGTGCGGGCCGTCCGCGCCGAGACTCGCTGCCTTTCCTGGCCGACCCCGGCGGGGCGGGATTGGCCGAGAGCTGGGTCCCGTCCTCCCCGCGGGAGGAAGCGGGGGCTCCGGAGATGCTGACCAAGCAGCTGGAGCCCGCCAGAGACGCCCGCAAGCTACGGGTTATACAGCTGAGGTCTCTGCGGGACCTGCCTGGTAAGTTCACTCGCAAATACTGGGAAGTAGATTCCATCGATACAGTAAAAGAACATCAAAAAAAAAAAAGAGTATCTGGCACCATCAGGGATTCTGTGAGAAAATGAAAAGCCAAGGGCTGAGGCCGGACTCAAGAAAGCTAGTTCAAAAATCATGAAAGCAATAAATGAACAATGTAGATGAACCAGAAAATTGACCCAGTCGAAAAAAGATAGACCTTTATTCATTCACATAAGCATATTCCTTCCTGTGTGACAGGAAGATTATCTGACTGAATGGAGAGCCACCCTTCCACAGAATGAGTCAGTATTCTTTGACAACATTCCTCTAAGCATCTCAATAAACTTTTGTATATACTTGTTTCCTCTTTGATTTTTTTTGCGTACCTTGATGTGTTCTCTACAAAAGCATTCAGACCTCCAGGGGGGTGTTGTCCAGTTACCGGCCTGACCTAAGGGCATGGCGGGGGTAAGGCCTCTGGGCCGGGGGGGGGGGGGGGGTGTCCCACCCCTGTTGTCAGAGAGGGATCAATAGGGCTACATGTGGGAGAGCTAGTAGAAACCAGAGTCACAGAACTGCTGGGATTAGATACCAGTGATGGTCGCACAACTCTGTGAATGTACTTTAAACCAATGAATTTTCTCTTAAAGGAATGAATTTAATGTGAATCATATCTCAATTTTTAAAATACTTTAAAAAAATAAAAAGCTGTAATGTACTACTAGTGGCCAAGGTGAAGGGCCATTGCCAGAGTAATGTTACAGAGAGCATCCTGCAAACAGGAAGAAGGAGCTTGCTCCTCCTCTAACACTGTCCTCCAAGCCTCCTGTAGTTTGGAGGACAAAACAGCCAGCAGTCCCCTACAGCTCAATAGGTTAAGTGCCCTACTCTTGATCTCAGTTCATGTCTTGATCTCAGGGTCATGAATTAAGGACCCATGTTGGGCTCCACACTGGATGTGAAGCCTACTTAAAAAAAAAAAAAAAAAAACTTCTGGTTATGCAGAAGTACACTAACTTACATGGGGGTTGGTTACAAAATACATTAAGAATTTGGTTTACACAAATATTTAAGACATCACATTTTTTAAAAAATATACTGGAGAGAGGTGCTAGGCTGGTTCAGCTAATAGAGCATGCAATTCTGAATAAGAGGGTCATGAGTCTGAGCCCCATACTGGGTGTAGAGATTACTTTAAAAAAAAATGTACCAGAGAGTGACACCAGCATGATGGCAGCGTAAGATGTTGGTTCCTCCTTTTTCTCTACTACTTAGACATCCATCCATAAACAAAAATGTGTTGGTGGGAGTTGTGGAACCCAACACTATATGCCAAGAGACCCAGAATGAGTCTCCTCTACCTGTGTACCTACTAATAGGCAGGCAGACCTTAGTAAGTGTTGGGCCCAAGATTGCGAATCCGAGAAACCACCAAGGAGCCGACACCAATGCAAAGCACACAAGGGTTTATTAGCAAGCTCGAGCTTGGGTCCAAGTATATCCGACACAGCGGAGCAGGGACTTGGACCCCGAAGTGGGTTACAGTTGGGTTTTTATGGGCTGGTCTAGGGGATTTCCAGAAGGGGTGGAGGAATTTCTTAAGCTCTGTTTTCATTTCAATACGGGACTTTCTGTCAAGGGTGTTCTGTCTTAAGCTCTGCTTTCATTCCGATATGGGACATTCTGTCAAGGGCGTTCTGTGGTTTTTCCTGTAACTGAAGTAGGGTAAAGCTCAGCTCTTGTTCACAGGGGCCTGAGATGGCTGCACTTGTGCTAACACTAAACTTGAGGTGGAATGGCCTTAATTTTCTGCAGCACAGTAAGAGCTGCAGAACCAAAACAGCCAGCAAACCTGTCCCAGTGTCTTTTGCCTTGGCTGGGATAACAACCTGGAGAGGTCTCACCTAGGACAGATGAATGGTAAAGAAAATATAAACACACACACACACACACACACATACACACACACGGGAATATGATTCAGCCACAAAAAGGGAAAACCTGCCATCTGCAATAGGGTTACACCTTACACCTTGCGGGCATTATGGCAAATGAGATAAGTCACACAGTGAAAGACAAATATTGTATGACCTCACATGTGGAATCTTTAAAAAAACAACCACCACCAAAATCATAGTACAGATTGGGGGTTGCCAGAGCCAGGGTATGGGGAGTGAGTGTAACCAAAGGAGATGAAAAAGTACAGATTACCAGTTACAAGAGAAATAAAGGCCAGGGGATATAACGTTTGGTATGGTAACTATAGTTAACAATCCTGGATTGTATTTTGAAAGGTGTGAAGATAGATCTTAAAATTTCTCATCATAAGAAAAAAACCTGTAACATTTTGTGATAATGGATGTTAACTATGCTTATTATGATAATTATTTTACAATATATATATGTGCTAAATCATCATGTTGTAAACCTAATCTTACACAGTGTTTCATGTCAATTACATCTTAATTTAAAATACTGTCCAAGCCACTTATATATTCAATGCAATCCTATCAAAATTTTAATGGCATTTTTCACAAAATAAGAAATAAAATAAAATGTGTATGGAACCATAAAGACCGTGAATAGTCAAACCAATCATGAGAATGAACCAAGCTGCAGGCATCACACTTCCTGATTTCACACTATACCACAAAGCTGTAGTAATTAAAATGGTATGGTATTGACATAAAAGTAGCCAGGTAGACTAGTGGAACAGAATTAAGAGTCCAAAACTAGACTCATGGATTTATAGTGAACTAATATTTGACAAAGGATACAAAAATGCTCAATGTGGAAAAGATAGTCTTTTCAATAAATGGTACTGGGAAAATAGCCACAGGCAGAAATACGAAACTGGGCCTCAGTCTTATACCACTCAAAATTAACTCAAACTGGGTTGAAGACTTAAACATTAAGACCTGATACCATAAAACTCCTAGAAGAAAACATAGGGAAGAAGCTCCTTGACAATGGTCTTGGTAATGATTGTGTGGACATGGCACCAAAAGCCCAGCAACAAAGAAAAACAATCAGCAAGTGGGAGTATATTAAACTAAAAAGGTGTTTTGCTACACAGCAAAAGAAACTTTAAAAAGATGGAAAAGCAAAATAGGTGAAAAATATTTGCAAACTATATATTAGAAAAATATACAAGGAACGCTTATAACTCAAAAACAATGAAAATCTCATTGCAGCTTAGTCGGTTGAGCATCAGACTTCTGATTTCACCTCAGCTCATAATCTCAGGGTCATAATCTTAGGGTCAGGAGATCCAGCCCTATGTTGGGCTCCAAGCTCAGTAAGGAGTCTGCTTGAGATTCTCTCTCTCCCTCTGTCTCTCCACCCCATTCTCTCTTTCTGTCATAAATGAATGAATGAATGAAAGCTTTCTTAAAAACTAAAAATGAGCAGAGGTGCTAAATAGGCATTTTTCCAAAGTAATTATCTACATGACCAAGTACATAAAAAGATGCTCAGCATCACTCATCATTAGTGATATGCAAATGAAATCCAAATGAGAGACTACCTCATACCAGTTAGGATGGCTAATAACAAAAACACAAGAAATAACATGCGCTGGCAAGAATGCAGAGAAAAGGGAACCCTTGTACACTGGAATGTATATCAGCATATCTACTCTAAATAACAGTATGGAGGGTCTTTATAAATTTAGAAAAACAACTCTCATATGACCCAGCAATTCCACTAGTGAGTATATACCCAAAGAAAATGAAATAGGACACTGAAGAGATATATGCACTCCCATGTTTATTGCATTATTAGTCACAACATGCAAGATAGGGAAAAAACCTAAGTGTCCATCAACAGATGAATGGATGAAGCAGGTGTGCTATATGCATACGCACACACACACAACAGAGTATTATTCAGCCATGATTTAGTAGGAAATCTTGTCCATTTGTAATATGAATGGACCCTGAAGGCATTATAAGAGTGAAGTAAGTAAGAAAGGGAAAGACAAATACTATATTGTATCATTGATATATGGAATCTAAAAAAGCTGATCTCACAAAAACAGATTAGGGAATGATGGTTACTGAGGGCTGGGGTTTTAGGGAACAGGAGAGATGTTGTTTAAGGGTACAAACTTAGCAACTACTAGATATTTAAGTCCTGGAGATCTAACACACAGTATGGTGACTATAGACAACAATCCTGTGTAATAAACTTCCAAGTTGCTAAGAGACTGTATCTTCATTGTTTCCACCACAAAAAAAGGAATAATAATTATGTGATGTGAGAGGTATTAGCTGAATCTATGGTGGTAATCACATCACAATGTATAAATGTATCAAATCAATGTGTTATACACCTTAAACTTATGTCATATGTCAATTACATCTCAATAAAAATGTACCTACTTATCTTAAAGAAATGAAAAATAAAGCAAATCATACTCCACATATTTCAAAATTAACTTTTTTTGTAGGTGTTTTAATTTCCTTTTGCTGCCATAACAGATTACTACAGTGGTTTAAAACAACACAAATTTATTATGTTACATTATTAGAAGTCCCAAATGGATTTCTTTTTTTTTTTTATAATAAATTTATTTTTTATTGGTGTTAAATTTACCAACATACAGAATAACACCCAGTGCTCATCCCAAATGGATTTCACTTGGCTACAATCAAGTTGTCAGCAGGGCTGCATTTCTCCTGGATGTTCAACAGGAGGGAGAATCCACTTCTTTGCCTTTACCAGTTTCCCTTAGGGGCTGTCCTTGGTTTGTCCCGCATCACTACCTCTGCCTACATTGTCCCATCTCTCTGACTCTGATTCTCCTGCCTCTTTCTTTCCCTTATAAGGATCCTTGTGATTATATAAGGCCCCCTTGGATAATTCAAGATAGTCTCCCAATCTCAAGATACTTAGTTTAAACATATCTGCAAAGTCTCTTTTGCCAGGTAAAGTAACATATTTCAGATTCTAGAGATTAGGATGTGTACATCTGCATAAGACACTCTTCTGCCTACCACAATAGGAAAAAATGAAAAGGATGGATACATTCTTCAAAAGCATTAATCTATGAGCATTGTATCTTAATATATTTCTTTTTTTCTCAACATTTCATATATCTCATACAAAGTATCTTCCTCTAAGTTACAATTTGCAGAATGGTGGGGGATTCACTTTCTATGTGTCATGTTTTTTTTTTTTGTTTGTTTTTTTTCTATGTGTCATGTTAACATCAAAATTCTACTCCAAAGTTTTTATCAGAATAGTATTAAAGATTGAGACCACAATGATTCATTAGATCATCCAAAAAGATTACAAGGCATATAAAATAAGCCTGTGCCTAATTTGTTAAATTCTTGATACAGATGAAATTACCTTCTCACAGATAAAAGGGCATCACTACATAGCATTTACCAGAGCAGCTAAAGTTTGCAGGGCCAAGTATGGAAAAGAGAGAGCTGCCCAGACAGGAAGCTGAGGAGATGATAAAATGTATTAGGGAACTGAACCGCCCAGGACCCGGGAAGAACTGACCAAAAATATTAGAGGCAACAGTGACCAATTTTCAGAAACCCAGCTTTAAAAAAATATATATAATCCCCATGTATTATAGACTATAGCACCGCTGTACTCTTTCCAGCTGTCAGCTCACTTAGCACTTCCAAGCTGGGAACAATATGGGACTAGATCTTGTTACATGAACATTATCTTTCTGTGATCTCTTGCTATCTCTTCAGAGCCCTTAGAACATACCATAATTGAAGTTTCTGGGACATGCCTGCACTGTCCCACCTCGCTGGGTCCTCAGTGGTATTTGAGTTTATACAAAATATAGTCTGGGTTTCTAGGGAACTATGAATTCTTAGAGAGTCAGATCTGGTACCCTGGATAAAGCTCGCATGCCAAGTGAATTTTTCTCAGGTACTCAGGTCCCAACATAATGAACAGGAATTCTACCTGGAAGTCAACACTCTCTTACCTGAGCTTGTTCTCGTTTTCTCTCTCTCTCTCTCTCTCTCTCTCTGTCGCTAAAGAGCAGAGATAGAACCCCCCCCAAAACAAGCTTATCTTACATTTATGTGATGAGAATTTGTTATTCATCTCCCAATAAGTGTGCAAAACCTGCAGGATGTCACCATTCTCAGAAGCCATCAATGACTATGACTGTGATTCAGAAGGGAGGACTAGCTGGAGCTGCAGGAGGTGGCTAACAGCCTGGGCAGGAAGCATAATTGACTGGAGGGATAGCTCCTCAGCCTTTCCTGATCTTTCACAACCTTAACACTTTGATGAATACTGGTCAGTTATTTTGCAGAATGTCCCCCAATATGTGTTTGTCTGATGTTTTTCATGATTGGGATGATGCATGTTTGGGACAAGAATACCACATAAGAGATGTGTGCTTCTCAGAGCATCGTTCATCATTTTGCTATGTCTTATTACGAGGCATTTTAACCACTCTGTTAAACTTATGTCCACCAGGGTCCTCTGCTGTAAAGTTAGTATCTTTCCCATTGTAATTAATTAACAGCTTAATATAGCATCTGTTAATGGATAGCATCTGCAGATTTGATGCATTGTTCACCTAATAATGGTTTTTAAATTTCCTTCATTTAGATGACTTGTAAAGATTTTAAGAAATATTGTCAATTTCAATTTGTAATTTAAAAGAAGCCTAAATCATCAAAACACCCATAAAACCTCCTATGCACTGTGTAAGAGTGGGGTTCATTCACAGGATACCAACAACTATAGAACTCATTTAGGTTTACTAGTTAAAGTATCATTACCACATGGCAACCAGAGGCACTATTCGTGTTTCATCTGGGAAGTCAGTTTTACATTTTGTTATTCCAGACAATTAATAATAATTCATAAATTGTATTACTTCAACATTCACAATATCAGACTTCATGAATGTTTATAGAATGTTATTTAACATTTGCATATCAAAAACAGTCATAAAGATGGCACTCATTATATATTCTTTTTATGTACATATATGTGGGTTTTAAATATATGGGAAAAGGAAGATGTTAAAGGTTATACACTGAAGTAACAGAAATGGTTATAGCAAGGAAGACTACCAATGTACAAGTTGGGTTCAAAGAAACTATTTAATGATTTATTTTGAAATAACTTCAAACTTCAGGAAAGTTGCAACAACAGTGAAAAAAAAATCCCCATATCCCCCATACCTAGATTCACCAACTATTAACAGTTCACTGCATTTGTTTCATATCTGTCTGCTCAACTGCCTTATTATCATTGTTCTTTTCCTGAGTATATGAGATAGAGCTGCAGATGTAATACACCACAATTCCTAAGTACTCCACTAGGTATTCTCCTTGAACAAGTACACTTTCTTACAGAACCATCAACCCAATTAGCAAGTCAGAAAATCGACCTTGACAGAACACTACTGTCAAATCCACAAATCCTATTCCAATCTCAACTATTGTCCCAACAAAGTCTTCCCCTTCTGGTCCTGGATCCCATCAAGGGATATGTTTCTTCATTATCAGACTTAGGTCATACTTTCTTGGTAGTGACTACAGAAAAGATGGATCAGTGTATCAGGTCAGGGGCGACAGTGCTGGCCATGGTGACATTAGCCTTGATCACTTTGTCATTTTGGTGTCTGCCAGGTTTCTCTGTCATAATATCACCATTATCCCCATGGAAATTGGTAATCATTCATGGAGCTATATTCTGAGATTATGCCAATAATCTGTTCCTCATCCACTCACCAATCTTAGTATCTATTAATAATCTCACCTGAATCAATCATTCATATAATGGTTACCAAATACTGGCTTTCTATTTCCACTATTCCTCATACACTTACTAGAGAAGGATATTTTCCTTCTCCCCACTTACTTATTTCAGTATCAATATGGATTCATGGCTTTCTATTTTATACCACAGGTTATATTCCATTGTATTAATTTTACACTCAGATTGTTCCAGATTCGGCCAATAAGAGCGTCTCCAAGATGGCTTTTATGTACTTTATGTACATAGCAAAAGTACATTGAAAGCCCATTATTCCTTGAGACATTCCTTGCCTTCTCTCACAGGGAGATATTCTAGGCTCATATGCTTTTCCAGGCACAGGTCTGGAATCAGGCATTTACAAAGGAGTTCTGCTTCCTTTAAGTGGAAGACAGTATCTAGAAACCAAACTCTGGAAGCCAGTGCTCATTGCTACTGGGATGGATTTGCTTCTAAGCAATCTCAGCATGAAGAGCTAGGAAATACAGGTATGGAGGACATTCATATACCACAGACACACATGCATTTGTGTGTACATTTGTATACATACACATGTATATTTGCATATACACGTGCATGTGTCTAAACACAAATGTATGCACACACACCTACAAATGCATCTATGTATATATTTTTTAAAAAATGATCAATTCCTACCAATACCTCCAATTCTGATTCAACACCTTGGGGTTCTGTTCGGTCTTCTGCCTTTCTATATTTGTAAATCTTTTCAACGGGTAGAAACGTGGCTCTCATTTTCTTTTTTAAAAAGATTTTATTTATTTATTCATGATATATACAGAGAGAGGAACAGACACAGGCAGAGGGAGAAGCAGGCTTCCATGCAGGAAGCCTGATGGGGGACTCAATCCCGGGATTCCAGGATCACACCCTAGGCTGAAGGTGGCGCTAAGCCGCTGAGCCACCCCCGGCTGCCTGGCTCTCATTTTCAATACATTCATCTTTCCCTCAATGTAATCAATCTCCAACCATGCCAAAAATTTCCTCTATCTATAATCTCCTTAACAGCCAACTCCCCAGTGTCCCATGACTCTGTGCTATGAACAGTTGTACAATTCTGTTCCTCTGCGTGGAGCTCTCTTCCCGTGACTGACCTGCAATGGGACTGCTTTCCTTGTGCTGGGAAAGGAAGGGAAAAGAAAGGAATAGCTGTAATTTTAAAAAACATACTCCAAAAAAAAAAAATAAATAAAAATAAAAATAAAAAACATACTCCAGTATTATTTATAAAATAAAAATAATAAAAAATAAATAATGCTATAGATTGTTTATGTCCCATACCACATGTTCCCTCCAAAAAACTCATGTGGAAAACTAATCCCAATATAATATTTGGAGGTGGGGCTTTGGGGGATGATTAGATCATGAGAGTGGAGCCCTCATGAATGGGATTATTGCCCATATAAAAGAAACCCCAGAGAGATCCATCACCATGTCTTTCTGTCAAGTGAGGACACGGACAAAACAGGCTTCTATGAACCAGGAAGCAGGGGCTCAGCAGACACAAATTCTGCCAGCACTGAGATCTTAGACTTCCCAGTCTTCAGAAGTGTCAGAAATGAGTATCTGTTGTTTATACACCATCTAGTCCATGGACTTTGTCATGCAGCCTGAATAAACTAAGATGGACAATTAGACAACATGGGGTTTATAGTTTCTAGTCACACTAAGGATGCTAGGAGGCTCCAACCCTTAGCTCCTACATTCCATGGGATCCTGATCCACATTCTCAATGTCATTACTCAGTCATTCACTCATACTCTCCTGGCTTAGTAAGAGTTAAATTTGACAATTTCTAGCACAGGGCCTGACACTTAGGTAATGTTTGATAATATATGTTTAGTCATTATACAGAGGGCACAGAGAGGGGGCTACCTAAGATAACCCAGCCACCCAGTCCTCCCCACCAGACATTTATAATGATTCTTTCTCCTAGTACATTGGTTGGTGCCAGCCCAGGAACAAAATGCCTGAGCCCAGAGATCATAACTGAGGACTAAACACGGGCACCAGTCACAGCTGCCAATATCCTCCAACTTCCTTTACTTTTCAAAGAAAGTAACCAAAGACCCATGTGTGAAGAAGAACACAGGACAGGCATGAGTTATAGGTCCATGGTAATCAGCTCAGAGTCTGTCTCTTCTGCACTGAATACATGGGCTTCTTCTAGAGAAGATCTTAGAACTGGTTTAATTTTTGACCAACCTCCTATTTTAATTTATAGCTTAACACTATTAACTAAGTTAAAGAAACAAAGATTACATAATTTATTTATCAAGGACAAAATACATTATTCTTTGGGAATAATTTTAAATTTAGAAAAAGTTTGCAACAATAGTACAAATAACCTTTTATTCTCTAAATTATTGAGAGCATATAGTCGATATGCTTTAGTTAACAGAATATATCACATTTCAATCATCAAAATCAGAAAACACTAATATCTACCACCTAATCCTCAGACCCCATTCGTGTTTCACCCATTCTCTGAATCACTTCCTTCACAGCAAAATGATTTAATCCAGGATGATGCATTACAATATCCCATTTCTTTCAGTCTCTTTCAACTTGGAACACTTTCTCAGTTTTCTTGACTTACATGAACTTGTTATGTTTGAAGATTACAAGCCATTTATTCTAAAAAGTGCACCTCAAAAGTAGTTTGTCTGATGGTTCCCTCCTGCTTAGACTCTGGTTGTGCACTTTTGGCTGTATTCTCATTGCATCCTATTAGATGGTACACAAATTCAATACTATTGAATACCAAATGTCAGTATTATTTATGTTAACTTCAATTGCTTGACTGGGTTGGGTCAGCCAAGGTTCTCCATTGTAATCACACTTATGTTTTACCAGCTGTCACGCTTGGCCAACAGCATACACTTGAGGACCACAAAGATGGAGGGCAAATGGACATGCTTCTTCCCATTTGTTTCCTGTGGGCTTCCCATCCCTCTTGTGCTGTCAGCATCTTAGCAATGCTGCTTCACCCAGTCAGGCATGTAGGCCTTCTGAGAGCAGCAGCTAAATTCAGTTTTCTAACACTTGTACACCAGCTTCATCATGCCCCATCAGATACTAGTGCCAGGCAGCCAGCACTCTCTCCCTGGCCAAAATGGGCCCCAATCCCATGAGGTCTCTCCTCTGGACTCAGATACCCACATCAATGGAATAGGTTCCTTTTGGGGGGCTGTACTTCAGCTCTAAGGGATGCCTCCCCTGTTCCCTTCATTTGACTAGCCTAGAGCTGGTAGCTGCTTCCTGCAGTTGCTATCTTAGTGATACACTTGACTTTTGTTTTTTACTTTCAGATTCCTGCTATCTTCACAATCTCTCTCTGCTCCCTTTTCCCCTTTCAGATCCTTTGTGAACAATTGTGCACCAAGTTTAACAATTCTTTGTATCATATTGTGTGCGTTCAAATCATTGTTATGGTTTCTGTCTTCTGACAATCCTGATATGTTTCACTGGAATTTAATCTCAGGAAGAGTAAAACTTATGTTCCATTCACTGTTGTACATTGCCTTCTATTTAAGAAGTAACAAATGCTGATTGAATCAACAAATGTTTGTATTTATAGGGAGTCACTAAAATGTTTTTCTCACTGTGGGTTGAAGATTCAGCCCTACTCTGCATAAAATAAACACACATTCTCCAAAATGGTAATGTTTAAAATTACCATTAGAAACAAGATGCCTTTCAACAGAATTAACTTATTTTAATAGAACAGAGTAGAAGATGCTAAAAATAACAAGAGCTACATGTATAAACACGGACATAATTCAAAACCATTATGCTGGTTTTAGTAAAGCAATAGTGTTCAGGATAAGGCACAAAGCGAGGTATGACAAAATGTTACCGGAATCACTGAAATTCACTGAGTTTATACATAGTGGGAAAAAGCAGAATGAGCAGCAGTAAAATCAGTGTAGGGAAGGAGGGTGGTGTCCTATAGTTGGCCCACCTGGATTGTGCACCAGCAGTAGAATAATGAGGAAAGGAATGTAAGGCCTAGAGACTTAACAGCCACATCAAAAGATAATTCTGTATACAATATAACTGTGGTTTGAAATCAGTGAAATAGGGGTGAAATAATCAAAATTGAAAGTTGTCTGCTCATTTGGGAAAAAAATCAAAGTTGGATCTCTAGTTTACATATTTAACTATCAACAGAAAGAGATCAATAGATTATTCCATTTACTTTAAATACGTGTTTCATGTTTTAAACACAAAGTTCTAATAAGAATCTTCTTGTATCAACTCAAGAAGCAGAAATACATTTTATACTATGGGTTGACAAATCTTTTTTTTTTTTAATTTTTATTTATTTATGATAGTCACACACATAGAGAGAGAGAGGCAGAGACATAGGCAGAGGGAGAAGCAGGCTCCATGCACCAGGAGCCCAACGTGGGATTCGATCCCGGGTCTCCAGGATAGCGCCCTGGGCCAAAGGCAGGCGCCAAACTGCTGTGCCACCCCGGGATCTCCAAAATCTTTTTTTTTTTTTTTATGACAAATCTTTTTATTTCTAATGTTCGAGTTATAAACATAAATGCTTTTAGTTCTAATAACAGAAAACTCTGATCCAAACTATTCAGTATCTATGAGGTAGACAATATTATCTCCATTTTGCAGATGAGGAAATTGAGGCAAAGAGATTAAACCACGACACAGAACACTCAAATAAGTGAAAGACATAGAATAACCTGTTTGAAAAAAAAGTGTATAATTGTAGAAGGAAAAATGTGGCATTCTACCACACTAAATACAAATGTAGATAGTTTTTGCTCACATAAAATCTGCACTTCACACTTAAAACTTACATAAGCATATAGTTTAGACATAGCACAAATATAAAATGGGGAAAATGACTTCAATGGGCCCTGTTTTCAATCTGTACAGTATAATAAGTACTACTGTTCAAAGCCAATTTTGAAAATTCAGATGTATACTATAAACAATGGCTTGCTGAATCATTGCATACTTCAAATAAATCTTGATTAGTCATTATTGGGCTCATTTACTAAAAGAATAGTTGGTTAACAATGTCTATACAGATTTACATATGCCACCAAAAAGTAGAAAACACATATGACACATAGCATTTCATGCGTTCAAGGTTTCTTTTAAAAATATCTATTGTGGCCTAAGTATATGATGTAGCAACAAGAGTATTTAGTGTCAGAAATTGTTGTGTATGTTACAAAAATTATTTAGGTAAGGGTGCATTGTTCCTGCTCTAACTATTTTGGAGTCCAAAACAAAAATCAAGCATTCAGAAAGTAGCAGTTATAGAGTACACTCATATGTATAAATCTGACAAAGCTCAGAGGCTATGATTATTCACATAGTGAATGTCACTATGTGACACTTAGTGCTGTTACTTTGATGACTCAACTCATTTGTGCCTTCTGAAAATTACATATCTTTTGTTGAGCATAATGGCCAGATAAATATTTTGTGTTAGATTATTAATAAGCTATTTACTGCTGCATCCAAAACACTGCTTCTAGTATAAGATTATTTCTAGATGAGGAGGCTTTCTTCATTTCCTAAACTGATAATTTTTTGTTATGTATGCTCCAATAAACAAATCTTGAAATGTTTTCCAAGTTATTATCTTTTATTCTACTCTCAATAATCTCATGACTAATCAGACGTAGCTTCTTTGTGAAAAATTTCCTACGTTCATTTCATTTTGGGGGGTTTCCATTTGTAGATTTCTGATTTACAAAATGTTTGACTTGTTGATGGAAGTTTATTAAAATACAGGATAATGAGAACAGTTCCCCCCCTAATGAATTCTCTGACATAGAGCATTTCTCATACCTTCATTACATTCATAAGATATATGAGATAAGAGATGACTAGCATATACTATGACAATAAAAAGTCCTATACATAAATGGCCAAACAAAACTGAAATTTCTTTCTGGTTCATGACAAGACTTACAAGTGATGTTAGAGAAGGCAGAACTCTGCACAGAACCCTGATTTCTTCCACCTTGTGATTCTGTAATTTCTAATAACTAGTTCCCAAGTTACCCTGAGGGTGATCTCCATTACCCTTGAATAAGGAAAGAAAAATGGAAATAGGAAAAATCCCAAATGAGGTCTTCTATAGGGTTGGAATGTGTGCTCATACTCTGATTCAGAGGTCATATGGCTTTACATGAATGGAAAGAATGCTAGAAAATCTTGACAAGTTGTGTTAACTACAAAGAAAATGAGTATTGTGAAAAATATAGCAAGTTTTTCTGCTATAGGGTTTCTACCCTATGTGAATTCCTTGATGATTCCTAAGGGCTGATTTCCGGCCGAAAGTTTTTCCACATTCACAGCATTTATAAGGCTTCTCTCCTGAGTGAATTCTCAGATGGGTAGTGAGGGTAGATTTATGACGGAAACTCTTCCCACATTCATTACACTCAAAGGGTTTTTCCCCTGTATGAGTTCTCTGATGATTAGTAAGAGTCGACTTTGTAAGAAAAGATTTCTCACAGTCATTACACTGGAAGGGTTTCACTCCTGTGTGAGTTCTCTGATGTACATTGATGGCTGACAGATGACGGTAAGTTTTACCGCATACATTGCATTGAAAGGGCCTATCTCCTGTGTGAGTTCTCTGATGTTGAGTGAGGGCTGACTTCTGGCAGAAGGTTCTCCTACATTCATTACATTCATAGGGCTTTTCCCCTGTGTGAGTTCTCTCATGTCGGGTGAGGGATGACTTCTCATAAAAGGACTTCCCACATTCATTACATTTATAAGGTTTCTCTCCTGTGTGAATTCTCTGATGTGCATTAACATCTGACTGCCGATAAAAAGTTTTACCACACTCAATACACTGAAAGGGCTTCTCTCCTGTGTGAGTTCTCTGATGTACATTAACTTCTGACTGCCGATAGAAAGTTTTACCACATTCCTTGCATTGAAAGCGTTTCTCTCCTGTGTGAGTTCTCTGATGCACATTAACGTCTGCCTGCCGATAGAAAGTTTTACCACATTCCTTACACTGAAAGGGTTTCTGTCCCGTGTGAATCCTCTGATGTGCATTAACATCTGACTGCCGATAGAAAGTTTTACCACATTCCTTACACTGAAAGCGTTTCTCTCCTGTGTGAGTTCTCTGATGAACATTAACATCTGACTGCCGATGAAAAGATTTACCACATTCATTACACTGAAAGGGTTTCTCTCCTGTGTGAGTTCTTTGATGTGCGTGAACATCTGACTGCCAATAGAAAGTTTTACCACATTCATTACACTGATAGCGCTTCTCTCCTGTGTGAATTCTCTGATGTGCATTAACATCTGCCTGTCGATAGAAAGTTTTGTCACACTTACTACACTGAAAGGGTTTCTCTCCTGTGTGAATTCTCTGATGTAGCTTAACATCTGACTGCCAATGGAAAGTTTTGCCACATTCATTACATTGGAAGCGTTTCTCTCCTGTGTGGATTCTCTGAAGTACCTTAATGCCTGACTGCCGATGGAAAGTCTTACTGTGTTCATTACATTGGAAGTGTTTCTCTCCTGCATGAGTTTTCTGATGTTGAGTGAAGGCTGACTTCTTACAGAAAGTTTTTCCACATGCATTACACTCATGGGGTTTCCCCCCTTTATACATTCCCTCATGTCGAGTGAGAGAGGATTTCCTGCAAAAGGACTTCCCACATTCATGACATTTATAAAGTTTCTCCTCCATATGTGTTAACTGATAATCCATGACAGCTGATTTGTGGCTTGTTTTCCTATATAAATTAAACTCAAGGGGTTTCTCTCCTGTCTGTGTTCTCTGATGCACTATGAGGTTTGACTTGTAGTTGAATGTTTTCTCACACTCACTACATTTGAAGAGACCTTGATGTCTCTGTTTTTTCTGAACTTGAGTGAAATGTGACACCCTTTTGAAATTATTTTCAACTTGATTGCTTTCATATTGTTTTATTTCCATGTGGACCCCATAACATTTCAAAAGAGTTAACTTCTCACAGGTTTCTCCATGTCCATTATATTCACAGAATTTTTCTCTTGTGTCAATTTCCCTGTGTGGAATTATTGTGGTCTTTTTTCCTATGGACTTTCCACCACCATGTTTTGAAATCTTCTCTGAAGACTGAGTATTTAAGTGCTGAATTATACCATTCTTATGACTCAGGGCTTTCTCAGATTGATTATTTTGATAAGAAATCTCTTCAGTATGAGGTTTCACCTGCTTAATATCAAGTAATTTCTCATATATATTTGATACGTGAGGCTTTTTTCTTGAAGAAGTTCTATTACTACCAATTGATATTAAAATATTTTCCAAATTCATTCCATTTAAGTCATATTTGAACGGTACTTTTCTTGAAGGAACACAATTTGTACTCATATCAGACAATTTTCTTAAAGCATAAACTTTCTTTGAGGACAGTTTTTTGTTGCTGAATAAAAGTTGTGGCAAATATTTGTCTTGGTATTTCTGGATTCTCTCTGTTAGATAATGAACTTTGTTGTCTTCTAGAAATAAAAATATTGAACAAACCATAAGAATTTTATAGTTCTAATGGAATTAGATTAACATACAAATGTTCTATTTGATTCTTGGTTTCAGTAATCTCACAGGATCAAGGATGCTTCTTCCTGACCCAGTTTGAGAAAATATGTGGAAAAAGAGAGAAAAACTATTAACATGCAGATGTATAATTATTCAGTGCTTTATAAATAAAATGTTCATAATGGGGAGAGAACTGAAGATATAAATTCAAGAAGCAGTGAAATGAGGATGGAAGATTCTACACAAGTGACAGATTGAGGTAGGAGAAAAATCACAGAAAATAAGATGAGTCTAACTGAGCTAATGAAAAGTAACTGGAATCGCAAGAAAAACCAGTAAACAAAGGTGCTCATGGGGAAAATATGAGACATTAAAGAGACAGACTACACAGTAGGTCTAATACTCTCAAACCTATATTGTTTTCATAGCATCCAAACAAGTTTTCATGCTTCCTCTTGAATTTCTATCCTACACAACAAACACATAAATTTCTGAATGTGCCAATGACCTTATATTTAAGAGTCATCGGATTGTACTCTTCCATCCAAACTATAATTTATAGGAAAGCCAACTTCCAAAATAAAGTATAAGACAATATCAAATTAAGTAATATTGTGCCAACATATATCTGATGAATCATTCTATTTTGGTTTTGATACCTTCATATTGCTCTATTGTAGCCACTCCACAGCTGAACCTATCATGATAATCACATTTATGTTCACTTGCTTTCCCTTAAAACAGCATTACCAGTGCCAAAATGCTAATACTTAATTTTGTTTTATCTTTCACATCTCACATATTAGGTTCCTATTTATCATCAGAATTTAAGGATCATATTTTTCAACAAAATCCCAGAAAATGAGCAACATTAATGTTGATTTACCATTTTATGAATATCGTCCACATTTGCCTCTCAATTGAACAAAGTCTATCTGAAACTAAAAAACCACTGGCCCAAGCCAAGTACCCCATGGAAAACTGTTACAAGTTGTCACTCAGCAAACAAACGTACACCAACTAAATGCACATCAGATTTTCAAGTTGATGTAAAACACCCCGGTCAATATCCTCTGCGTCAGTTTAGTCAGCTGTCTCATTAAATTACTCATTCTTGACCACAAGGTCAAAGTGTGTACTCTCACTCAAAGCCAAGGCTAGGATGTAGGAAAATGACATAATAACAATATTATTCTAAACCTCCAAGAATGCCTTTTCAAATATTCCTACTTTCAAAATGTTCAAACCTTATATTATAAATCTAAAAGTAGTTCCTGTGTAGGCAAGCTGTTTTAAAACAACCATAGGTAACACTGCTTTGTAATATACTATATTTTTATATGCATATTTAATGTTTTAAAATCAGAATGCATCTTGCAATTGATCACAGATATGTGATCAGCAGGCCACCATATAATGAGCAAAACAGTTTTTCCCTGGTGGTCTATCACAAAACGGACCAGTTATAATCTATGGCTTCTTAGATTTAAGAAAATAACAATTTATTTTGACATATGGGGCAAGATGGTGGAAGAGTAGGGGTCCTCAATTCACCTGGTCTCACCAACTTACCTAGATAATTTTCAAAACATCCTGAACACCTAGGAATTCAATCTGAGATTTAAAGAGAGAATACCCAGAACACTACAAAAGGGTTTTTGCTTCTAGCAAGGTAGGAAGGTAGGAAAAAATAGAATAAAAAAGAATCAAGTGGGGGAGGGAGAATGTGAGGAGCCAGGCAAAAGCGGGGTGGTGAAAGACTCCTGGACAGGAAATCCCAGCCCTGGAGAAGCAGGAACTTTAAAAATCGCCACTGGAGTTTTCCCGGACAGAAAAGTGCTTAGGAGGGAAAACAGGAAGAACTGCAGGAGGGACAGTGAAGCCTCCAGTTTCCCAGAGTCACTAATAGAGGAGGGGTGCCTGGAGGAAACCACACTACAGACTGCAGACCAATCTCAGTAAAAGGCTAGAGCACGCAGCATATGGGGCATTTGAGAGAAGGGAGTTGGTTAGGCAGGCCGGTTCCGGACAGAGGTATCTGCCCTGCTGCCTTCCGGAGCCATGACTTCTAGGAGCACAGTTCCAGCAGCACAGGACCCTGGATCCCAGGGCACCCAGCATACAAGGCCCATGATCCTGTGTTCCCCCTGGGACAGGCAGAAGCAAGGAGGGCACAGGACAGTGAGAACTCTCCTGATGCTAACTGTCCTCAAGCTGTGCAGATCATTGTACCCACGCTGCCCTGGGAGCAAATAGGCCAGTGCAGACTGGGACACTGTGGTTAATTACTAGCAGGGAGCTGACTGCAGAGCTGGAGATCTGGCTGCCACCATTGTTGTTTTTCATCCCTTTTTCACCAATTGCCTGGGAGAGGTGGGGCTGCCAGGGAACGGAGGCCTCACAGGATAAACAGCTCACACTGAGCCTGGCATCTGGCAGGTGCTTGGTAAGATGTCTACAGACAAGGGGCGGGGCATCTCCACTCAGGAACACACACTGGAGAATCAGCACAGCAGAACCCCTACACCAGAACTAGCTGGAGGCACAGGAGAAGAACAAGTTCTTCACAAAGCAGCGCTAGAAAGCTCCAGGGAGGTTGAGGGACTTGTAGTATACAAAACAAGAGAGTCCCCCCATTTCTTAAAAAAAATTTTTCCCCTTTTTCCATTGCAACTAGTTTCTTATCAGACTAAAATTTTCCAATATTTTTTCTCCTTTCCCACCTTAACTACAATATTTTACCACCTCTTCATTTTTAAGTTTCTTCCTTTCTGACTTTCATATTTCTATAATTACATGTCTTAGATATATTTTTCACTTCTGGATTCCCATCAACATACTCAATTTAATTTTGGGAAACATACGAGACACGAGATTTCTTTTGTGCTTTTTGTTTCCTCTGCCTTATTTTGTTCTACAATGGATGAAGTTAATACCATCGAAACATGACCAGCATGCAACCAGGACGAAGTGGAACACCGAGCTGGTTCATTCTATGAGATTATATTCTCTCTTCATTCCCATTCTGCCCCGCCTCTTTTATCTTGTTTATGTTTTGTTGGTCAAGGTTGGGGCTTTCTGCAAGTATTGCTGGCTTATATAAATTTGGGATAGAGCATCTTCTAACATACAGAACGTAATAGACTCAGAACCAAGACGATCACCCTCAAGGACCCCCAGGTAAACTACATTCTCCCTCCACTACAACTTCTTCACCACCACCATTTCCCAGTCCCTCCCACCCCTTTTTTATTTTATCTTTATTTTTCGTTTTCATCTCTTTCCTCTTTTACTTGTTTTTTTAAATTTTATACTTATTTTCTTTTTTAAAAAAATATTTTATTTATTTATTCATGAGAGACACAGAGAAAGAGAGAGAGGCAGAGACACAGGAAGAGGGAGAAGCAGGCTCCACACAGGGAGCCCGATGTGGGACTCGATCCCAGGACTCTAGGATCACGCCCTGGGCTGAAGGCAGACGCTCAACCGCTGAGCCACCCAGGCGTCCCAGCCACCCAGGCGTCCCTATTTTTATTTTCTTTTCTCTTTAACTCTACACTTTTTTCCTTTCATTTTTTTTTCTTCTTTGGGATTGTTGGCCATTTATTTTTTTACTACTTACTTTAAAATTTCTTGTTCACTTTAAAGGTCCTTTTGTTTTATTTTGTTCTGATGTTTGTTTTCATTTTCTGGTTTCTAACCTCCTCGGAATCATCTAGGGTGTATTTTATTTAGGTTGTGGTTGATATTCTTGACTCAGCCCGCTCATACAGCCACTATGCACTGAGCAAAATGACTAGAAGGAAGAATTCACCGCAAAAGAAAGAAGCAGAATCAGTACTCTCTGCCAAAGAGTTACAGAATATGGATTACAATTTGATATGAGAAAGCTAATTCAGAAGCACAATTTTAAAGCTACTGGTGGCTCTGGAAAAGAGCATAAAGGACTCTAAGACCTTGTTACTGCAAAACTGAGATCTAATCAGGCCAATATTAAAAATAGATTAAATGAGATGCAATTCAAACTAGATGTCCCAATGAACAGAGTTAATGAGGTGGAGGAAAGAATGAGCTACATAAAAGACAAGTTGATGTCAAAGGAGAAAGCTGAGGAAAAAAAGAGAAAAATAATTAAAGGACCATGAGAAAAAGTGAAGGGAAATAAATGATAGCCTGAGAGGGAAGAATGTACATATACTTGGGGTTCCAGAAAGCGATAAGAGGGCCAGAGGACCAGAAAGCATATTTGAACAAATCACAGCTGAGAATTTCCCTAATTGGGGGATGAATAGGCATTCAGATCAGGAGATAGAGGAGACATCCCAAAATAAAAAAAAAAAAACAAAACAAAAAACAAAAAACGTTCAGCACCTCAACATTTAATAGTGAAACTTGCAAATTCCAAAGATAAAGAGAAAATCCTTAAGTAGCAAAAGACAAGGGATTCTTAACTCTTGGGGAGAAATATCAGGTTAATAGCAGATCTCTCCACAGAGACATGGCAGGCCAGAAAGGCCTGACTGGATATATTCAGGATATAAAATGAACATGCAACTAGGAATACTTTATCCAGCAAGGCTCTCATTCAGAATAGAAGGAGAGATAAAGAGCTTCCAAGATAGGCAGAAACTGAAAGAATATATGACCACCAAACGAGCTCTGCAAGAAATATTAAGGGGGACCCTGTAAAAGAAAGAGGAAGCCCAAAGAAATAGTCCAAAACACAGGGGCTTGAATAGGTATTACGATGACACTAAATTCATATCTTTCAATAGTTACTCTGAATGTGAATGGGCTAAATGATCCCATCAAAAGATGCAGGGTTAAAGACTGCATAAAAAAGCAGGACACATCCATTTGCTATCTATAAGAGACTCATTTTAGACCTCCCAAATGGTCCTCTAAAGAAAGCTGGAGTAGCAATCTTCATATCAGATAAATTAAAGTTTATCCCAAAGGCTGCAGTAAGAGATGAAGAGGGACACTATATCATACTTAAAGGGTTTATCGAACAAGAACACATAATAATCATGAATATTTATGCCCCAATGTGGGAGCAGCCAAGTATATCAATCAATTAATACCTAAGTAAAGACATACTTCGATAATAATACACTAATAGTAGGAGACTTCAACATGATACTATCTGCAAATGACATATAAAAGCACAACATCACCAAAGAAACAACGGCTTTAAATGATACACTGGACCAGATCCATTTCAGATATATGTACAGGACTTTCCATCAGAACACAATGGAATACACATTCTTCTCAAGTGCAGATGGAACTTTCTCCAGAATAGACCACTTACCAGGCCACAAATCAGGCCTCAATGGATACCAAAAGATTGGGATTCTCCCCTGCATAATTTCAGAAGATAATGCTTTGAAATTAGAACTCAATCCCAAGGAGAAATTTGAAAGAAACTCAATCACGTGGAGGTTAAAGAACATCCTCCTAAAAGATGAATGGGTAAAACAGGAAATTAGAGAAGGATTAAAAAGCTTAGTGAAAACTAATGCAAATGAGGATAAAACCCTTCAAAATCTTTGGTATATAGCAAAAGCAGACCTAAGAGGGAAAGTACATTGCAATACACCTCTCCTTCAAAAAACTGGAAAACACTTATACACAAGCTAACCTTGCACCTAATTGAAATGGAGAAAGAACAGAAAATAAAACCTACACAGAGCAGAAGAGAGAATAAAGAGTTGAGAAGAATTCAATGAAATAGGGACCAGAAGAACTATAGAACAGATCAACAAAGTGAGGAGTTGGTTCTTTGAAAGAATTAATAAGATAAACCCCAAGCCAGCCTTATTAAAAAGAAAAAAGACTCAAATTAATAAACTCATGAATGAACGAGCAGAGATCACAATCAATACCAAGGAAGTAAAAATGACTTTAAAAACGGATTACGAGCAGCTATACACCAACAAATTAGGCAATCTGGAAATGCTTTCTCTGCATCTATGGATCATATGGTTCTTGTTTTGTTCTCTTGTTGATATGATCTATCACACTGATTGCTTTAGGAGTGTTGAACCAGCCTTGTACTTCCTAATGTACGGTTGGATCCCATTGGCTAATATCTTGTTGAGAATTTTTGCATGAGTGTTCATCAGGGATATTGGTCTATAATTCTCCTTTTTGGTGGGGTCTTTGTCTGGTTTTGGAAAAAGGTAATTCTGGCCTCATAGAACGAGTTTGGAAGTATTCCATCTCTATCTTTCCGAACAGCTTTAGTAGAATAGGTACGGTTTCTTCTTTAAACATTTGATAGAATTCCCCTGGGAAGCCATCTGGCTCTGGACTTTTGTGTGTTGGGAGGTTTTTGTTGACTGCTTCAATTTCCTCCCTGGTTATCAGCCTGTTCAGGTTTTTTATTTCTTCCTGTTCCAGTTTCCATAGTTTGTGATTTTCCAGAAATGGGTCTAATTCTTCTAGATTGCCTAATTTATTGGCATAGAGCTTCCCATAATCCGTTTTTAAAATCGTTTGTATTTCCTTGGTATTGGTGGTGATCTCTCCTTTTTCATTCCTGATTTTATTAATTTGAGTCTTCTTTTTAATAAGGGTGGCTAATGGTTTATCTATCTTATTAATTCTTTTAAAGAACCAACTCCTGGTTTTGTTGATCTATTCCACATTTCTTTTGGTCTCTATTTCATTGAATTCTGGACAAATCTTTATTAACTCTCTTCTTCTGCTGGGTGTAGGATCTATTTGCTGTTCTTTCTCGAGCTCCTTTAGGTGCAAGGTTACCATTGGTTTTGATTTCTTTCCAGTTTTTAGATGGATGCTTGTATTGTGATGTATTTCCCCTACAGGATTGCTTTTGCTATTTCCCAAAGATTTTGAACGGTTGTATCTTCATTCTCATTAGTTTCCATGAATCTTTTAAATTCTTCTCTAATTCCCTGGTTGACTCCTTCATCTTTTGGCAGGATGGTCTTAAACCTCCACGTGTTTGAATTTCTTCCAAACTTCTTGTGGTTTAGTTCTAGTTTCAAAGCATTATGGTCTGAAAATATGCAGGGGATAATCCCAACCTTTTGGTATCCGTTAAGACCTGATGTGTGACCCAGTATGTGGTCTATTCTGGAGAAAGTTCCATGTGCACTTGAGTAGAATGTGTATTCAGTTGCATTTGGATGTAAAGTTCTGTAAATATCTGTGAAATCCATCTGGTCCAGTGTATCATTTAATGCTCTTATTTCTTTGGAGATGTTGTGCTTAGAATATCCGTCAATCAGAGAAAGCGCTGTACTCAAGTCTCCTAGTATAAGTGTATTATTAGCAAAGTATGTCTTACCTTTGGTTATTAATTGATGTACGTGCCAGCTCCCATATTAGGGGCATAAATATTCAGGACACTTAGGTCCTCTTGTTGGATAGATCCTTTAAGTATGATATAGTGTCCCTCTTCATCTCTTACTACAGTCTTCGGGATAAACTTTATCTGACATAACGATGGCTACCCCTGCATTCCATTGAGGACCATTTGAATGGTAAATGGTTCTACAACCTTTTATTGTCAGGCTGTAGGTGTCCTTAGGTCTAAAATGAGTCTCTTGTAGATGGCAAATAGATGGGTCTTGCTATTTTAACCAGTCTGAAACCCTGCACCTTTTCATGGGGTCATTAAGTTCATTCACGTTCAGATTTACTATTGAAAAATATGAATTTAGTGTCATCATGATACCTACTCAGTCCCTGTTTCTTGTCATTTGCTGCTTTAAGGATCTTCTCTATATCTTTGGAATTTGCAAGTTTCACTATTAAGTGTCGGGGTGTTGAACAGTTTTTATTGATTTTAGCGGGGGATCTCTCTATTTCCTGGATCTGAATGCCTGTTTCCCTTCCGAGATTAGGAAAATTTTCAGCTATGATTTGTTCAAATACATATTCTGGCCCTCTGGCCCTTTTGGCGCTCTTGGGAACCCCAATTAAATGTAGATTTTTCTTTCTGAGGTTGTCCTTTATTTCTCTTAACCTATTCTCATGATCTTTCTATTGTTTTTCTCTTTTTTCCTCAGTTTCCCTCCTTGCCATCAACTTGTCTTCTATGTCACTCACTCGTTCTTCTACCTCATTAACCCTCATCGTTAGGACCTCTAGTTTGGATTGCATTTCATTTAATGGTTTTTAATTTCTGCCTGATTAGGTCTAAATTCTGCAGTCATGAAGTCTCTTGAGTCCTTTATGCTTTTTTCTAGAGCCACCAGTACCTTTATAATTGTGCTTCTGAATTGGCTTTCTGCCATGGAATTGTAATCCAAATTTTGTACGTCTGTGGGAGAGAGGACTGTTTCTGATTCTTTCTTTTGAGGTGAGATTATCCTTTAGTCATTTTGCTCAGTGCAGAGTGGCCAAAAACAAGTTGTACTGGGAAAAGGATAAAGAGAAGAGAAAAAAGAAGGAAAAAGAAAAAAAAAAAAGAAGGAAAAGAAGAAAAAAGGGGGGGGGGGAAGCAAACAAAACAAAAAACAAGGGGAAGTATCCTCTGATTATATATATTATAAATCCCTCGACTTCCCCTGGAACTTTCCAGTGCTCTTTGATCAGTAACTTGTTTTTCCCCTGTCTTTCTAGCTGGTCTTCTGGTGGAGGGGCCTGCTGTGTTGATTGTCAGGTGTGAGCACCTGGGGGAGCTGCTCAGCCCCCTGCCTGGTGCAGGGCTCAGTGGGAGTTGTTTATCCTGTGAGGCCCCAGGAGGAACAATACCACTGGTGGTGGCCAGCTCTCCAGCCCTGGAGTCAGCTCCAGCAGAAACTACCACAGCTCTGTCTGCAGGGGCCTGGGTGCTCCGGGAGTGGGGGCACCAATTTGCACAGCTTGGAGCCGCCCAGTGACAGGAGCGTCCTGGCTGTGCCTCCGGGCCTCTGCCTGTCCCAAGGGGAGTGACGGATCCAGGGCTGTGTCCCCTGGTGCACTGGGTTCTGGTGCCTGCGCTGCTGGATTTGCGCTCCCAGGCCACAGCAGCTCCCTCAAGGTGAAGCTGCCACCTAAGCTGTTCCCAAGGCCCCGCTGGTAGTGCACTGCAGCCCTTTAGGGAGCTCAGCAGCGGTGTGTGGCGCGCTCCCCACCAGGGCGCAGGTCCTCTGTTGATGCCCCCGGGAGCCTTAGGGCATCCCCAACCCTCCTGGGATCCTGCTCCAACTCCCTGGGAGCGCTTTCTGCCCGGGAAGATTGGTAAAGCTCCTGCATCTCACAGATGGGGCTTTCCTGTCCTGCGGGCGCTTGCCCCGTGGCCTTAGCCTGGCTCCTCGCGGACATCTCCAAAGAAACAAGAGCTTTAATGATACATTGGAACAGATGGATTTCACAGATATTTACAAAACTTTACATCCAAATGCAACTGAAAACACATTCTTCTCAAGTGCACATGGAACTTTCTCCAAAATAGACCACATACTGGGTCACAAATCACATCTTAATCAATACCGAAAGACTGGGATTGTCCCGGCATATTTTCAGCCCATAATGCTTTGAAATTAGAACTAAATCACAAGAAGAAGTTTTGAAGGATTTCAAACATGTCGAAGTTAAGGACCATCCTGCTAAAAGATGAAAGGGTCAACCAGGAAATTAGAGAAGAATTAAAAAGATTCATGGAAACTAATGAGAATGAAGATACAACCGTTCAAAATCTTTGGGATACAGAAAAAGCAGTGCTGAGGGGAAATACATCGCAATCCAAGCATCCATCCAAAAACTAGAAAGAACTCAAATACAAAAGCTAACCTTGTACCTAAAGGAGCAGGAGAAAAAACAGCAAATAGATCCTACACCCAGCAGAAGAAGAGAGTTAATAAAGATTCGAGCAGAACTCAATGAAACAGAGACCAGAAGAACTGTGGAAGAGATTAAAAACCAGGAGTTGGTCCTTTGAAAGAATTAATAAGATAGATAAACCATTAGCCACCCTTATTAAAAGAAGAAAGAAAAGACTCAAATTAATAAAATCATGAATGAGAAAGGAGAGATCACCAAACCAAGGAAACACAAACGATTTTATAAACATATTATGAGCAGCTATACACCAATAAATTAGGTAATCTAGAAAAAATGGACGCATTTCTGGAAAGCCACAAACTATCGAAACTGGAACACGAAGAAACAGAAAACCTGAACAGGCCAATAACCAGGGAAGAAATTGAAGCAGTCATCAAAAACCTCCCAAGACACAAAAGTCCAGGGCCAGATGGCTTCCCAGGGGAATTCTATCAAACGTTTAAAGGAGAAACCATACCTATTCTACTAGCTGTTCGGAAAGATAGAAAGAGATGGAATACTTCCAAAGTCGTTCTATGAGGCCAGCATCACCTTAATTCCAAAACCAGACAAAGACCCCACCAAAAAGGAGAATTATAGACCAAATTCCCTGATGAACATGGATGCAAAAATTCTTAACAAGATATTAGCCAATAGGATTCAACAATACATTACGAAAATTATTCACCATGACCAAGTAGGATTTATCCTCGGGACACAAGGCTGGTTCAACACTGGTAAAACAATCAATGTGATTCATCATATCAACAAGAGAAAAAACAAGAACCATATGACCCTCTCAATAGATGCAGAGAAAGCATTTGACAAAATACAGTGTCCATTCCCGATCAAAACTCTTCAGAGTGTAGGGATAGAGGGAACATTCCTCAGCATCTTAAAAGCCATCTATGAAAAGCCCACAGCAAATATCATTCTCAATGGGGAAACACTGGGAGCCTTTCCCCTAAGATCAGGAACAAGACAGGGATGTCCACTCTCACCACTGCTATTCAACATAGTACTAGAAGCCCTAGCCTCAGGAATCAGGTAACAACAACAAAAAAAATAAATAAATAAAAGGCATTCATTGGCAAAGAAGAAGTCAAACTCTCCCTTTTGCAATGACAAAATACTCTACATAGAAAATCCAAAAGACTCCCCCCCCACAAGATTGCTAGAACTCCTACAGCAATTTGGTAGAGTGACAGGATACAAAATCAATGCCCAGAAGTCAGTGGCATTTCTATACACGAACAATGAGACTGAAGAAAGGGAAATTAGGGAGTCAATCCCATTTACAATTGCACCCAAAAGCATAAGATACCTAGGAATAAACCTAACCAAAGAGGTAAAGGATCTATACCCTAAAAACTACAGTACACTTCTGAAAAAAATTGAGGAAGACACAAAGAGATGGAAAAATATTCCATGCTCATGGATTGGCAGAATTAATGTTGTGAAAATGTCAATGCTACCCAGGGCAATTTACACGTTTAATGCAATCCCTATCAAAATACCATGGTCTTTCTTCAGAGAGTTGGAACAAATAATCAAGATTTGTGTGGAATCAGACAAGACCCCGAATAGCCAGGGGATTATTAAAAAATAAAACCATAGCTGGGGGGATCAGAATGCCAGATTTCAGGTTGTCCTACCAAGCTGTGGTCATCAAGACAGTGTGGTACTGGCATAAAAGCAGACACATAGATCAATGGAACAGAATAGAGAATTCACAAGTGGACCCTGAACTTTATGGTCAACTAATATTCAACAAAGGAGGAAAGACTATCCACTGGAAAAAACACAGTCTCTTCAATAAATGGTGGTCGGAAAATTGGACATCCACATGCAGAAGAATGAACTGGGCCATTCTCTTATACCATACACAAAGATAAACTCAAAATGGATGAAAGATCTAAATGTAAGACAAGAATCCATCAAAATCCTAGAGGAGAACACAGGCAACACCCTTTTTGTACTTGGCCACAGTAACTTCTTGCAAGATACATCCATGAAGGCAAGAGAAACAAAAGCAAAAATGAACTATTGGGACTTCATCAAGATAAGAAGCTTTTGCACAGCAAAAGAAACAGTCAACAAAACTAAAAGACAACCTACAGAATGAGAGAGGATATTTGCAAATGATTTATCAGATAAAGGGCTAGTATTCATGATCTATAAAGAACTTATTGGGGCAGCCCGGGTGGCTCAGCGGTTTAGCACTGCCTTCACTCCAGGGCATGATCCTGGAGACCCAGGATCGAGTCCCACATCGGGGTCCCTGCATGGAGCCTGCTTTTCCCTCTGCCTGTATCTCTGCCTCTCTCTCTCTCTCTCTCTCCCTCTCAAGAATAAATAAATAAAATCTTTAAAAAATTATTTAAAAAAAAAAGAACTTACTGAACTCAACAGCAAAGAAACAAACAAGCCAATCATGAAATGGGCAAAAGACATGAACAGAAATCTCACAGAGGAAGACATGGACATGGCCAACAAGGACATGAGAAAATGCTCTGCATCACTTGCCATCAGGGAAATACAAATCAAAACTGTAATGAGATACCACCTCACACCAGTGAGAGTGGGGAAAAATAACAAATTGGAAACAACAAATGTTCGAGAGGATGTGGAGAAAGGGGAACTCTCATTCACTGTTGGTGACAATGTGAACTGGTGGAGCCACTCTGGAAAACTGTGTGGAGGTTCCTCAAAGAGTTAAAAATAATCTGCCCTATGACCCAGTAATTGCACTGCTGGGTATTTATCGCAAAGATACAGATACAGTTAAATGCCGGAACACCTGGACCCTGATGTTTATAGCAGCAATGTCCACAATAGCTAAACTGTGGAAGGAGCCTGGGTGTCCATCAAAAGATGAATGGATTAAGACAATGTGGTATATGTATACAATGGAATATTACTCAGCCATTAGAAATGACAAATACCCACCACTTTCTTCGACATGGATGGGACTGGATGGTATTATGCTGAGTGAAATAAGTCAATCGGAGAAGGAGAAACATTATATGCTCTCATTCGTTTGGGGAATATAAAAAATAGTGAAAGGGAATAAAGGGGAAAGGAGAAAAAATGAGTGGGAAATTTCAGAAAGGGAGACAGAACATGAGAGACTCCCAACTCTGGGAAACGAACAAGGGGTGGTGGAAAGGGAGGTGGGCAGGGGGTGGGGGTGACTGGGTGACAGGCAATGGGGGGGGGCACTTGACGGGATGAGCACTGGGTGTTATGCTATATGTTGGCAAACTGAACTCCAAAAAAAAAAAATTAGAAAAAAAAAAAGACAGTATAGTACTGGTACAAAAACAGACATATAGAACAATGGAACAGATTAGAAAACCCAGAAATGGGCCCTCAAGTCCATGGTCAACTAATATTCGACAAAGAAGGAAAGACTATCCACTGGGAAAAGGACCGTGTTTTCAATAAATCGTGCTGGGAAAATTGGACAGCCACATGCAAAAGAATGAAACTAGACCATTCTCTTACACCAGACACAAAAATAAACTCAAAATGGATGAAAGATCTAAATGTGAGACAAGAATCCATCAAAATGCTAGAGGAGAACACAGGCAACTCCCTTGTTGACCTTGGCCACAGCAACTTCTTGCAAGATACATCTATAAATGCAAGGGAAACAAAAGCAAAAATGAACTATTGGAACTTAAGAGAAAAAGCTTCTTCACACCATAAGAAACAGTCAACAAAACTAAAAGACAACCTACAGAATGGGAGAAGATATTTGTAAATGATGTATCAGATAAAGGGCTAGTATCCAAGATCTATAAAAACTTATTAAACCCAACACCCAAGAAACAAACAATCCAATTATGAAATGGCAAAAGATATGAACAGAAATTTCACCAAAGAAGACATACACATGGCCAACAAGCACATGAGAAAATGCTCTGCATCACTTGCCATCAGGGAAATACAAATCAAAACCACAATGAGATACCACCTCACACCAGTGAGAATGGGGAAAATTAACAAGACAGGATACAACAAATGTTGGAGAGGATGTGGAGAAAGGGGAACCCTCTTGCACTGTTCATGGGAATGTGAACTGGTACAGCCACTCTGAAAAATTGTGTGGATGTTCCTCAAAGAGTTTAAAATAGAGCTACTCTAAAATCCAGCAACTGCACGACCCCAAAGATACAGATGCAGTGAAAAGCTGAGACACCTGCACCCCGATGTTTCTAGCAGCAATGTCCACGATAGCCAAACTGTGGAAGGAGCATGGGTGTCCATCGAAAAATGAATGGATAAAGATGTGGTATATATATGCAATGGAATATTACTCAGCCATTAGAAACGATGAATACTATTTCCTTTGATGTGGATGGAACTGGAAGGTATTATGCTGAGTGAAGTAAGTCAACTGGAGAAGGACAATCATTGTATGGTTTCATTCATACAGGGAACATAAAAATAGTGAAAGGGATTATAGGGGAAAGGAGAGAAAATGAGTGGGAAAAATTAGAGAGTGTCAAACCATGAGACTCCTAAATATGGGAAACGAACAAGGGGAGGTGGGCGGGGGCATGGGGTGACTGGTTGATGGGCTCTGAGGGGGACACTTGACAGGATGAGCAATGGTTGTTATACTATATGTTGGCAAATCGAACTCCAATAAAATATATATACATTAAAAAAATAGAAGCAACTGTAGCAAAGGTCAACGACTGTAAAGAAACTCATATAAATGCCATCTGCTAACTGGTGCTCCTGATCTTAGGGAATTTATATATAGCAATAATATTCTGTTCAGTCACAATTTAAGTGAATTGAAAAATTTTTTTCTTAATGAAATGCTAAATTAAAGTATCTTATGCAATTTTATTCTCATTCTTCAATCCAGAGAATGGCAATCTTTACCGTAAAAGGCAACATAGTACACATTTTAGACTGTGCAGGGCATACCTGTCACAATATCAAATTCTGGTATTAAAGCATGAAATCAGCTAAAGACCACGTGTAAACAAATGAGTATGGCTGTGTTGCCAAAAACTTTACTTACAAAAACATGTGCTAGATCAGCAGACCATACTTTACAACCCCTGCTCATAACAGGTGTTAACTCTGAGTTCCTTTTAATCTGAGTAATTTTGAATGAATAGACTTCAATAAGCTACGTATATCAGCATTACCTAGAGAGCTTTTTCAAACACAAATGTTTTAGACACTATGCCGTTTTATACCTCATGAATCAGAATTATAGGTTCATGTAAGTAATCAAACAGAGATCCCTCACAATGTTTTCAGAATATAAAATTTTTCTGCTACTTAATTCCAATCAACATGTTTATCAAATCCCTATTTCAAGTTATATACCATAAGTAAGAAAGAATAACATGATTGCCATTTTTATTGTTTGATCATGCCCCATGTGGGGAAAAAGGCAGATGTTAACAAGTAACAGATCATGATTTTACTTTTGTTTCTTGTAAAAGACCCACTATAGGCTGAGTATTCAAAGAAGAGATTACAGTGGCTCAAACATTCAAAGTCTCTTTCTTAGAAGAGATACACTTAACTTATACCATAAACACAGTCAACATAGTATCAGTAAAAATAACTTACTTATATACTAGATGTTCTGAGTGATTTTCACTTACTAACTCATTTAGTATCTAGTCAGGGAAAGAACCCAATAAAGAAAGGTATGGGTGACATGGAAAAAGAATACAGTATTCCTAAGTGACATCTGACATGAGTGGGTCAAATGATGTTTAGCATGAGTGTAAGCAACATAAAAATAAAATTGGAGCAGCCAAATAAGGCCAGAATGCAGTAGTCAATAAAAGGCAAATTAATTTAAATTTCATGCAATAAATAATAGAGCGAATATAGATTGATCTTGTCAGGGTACTGAAAAAAACATATGTTCTTTGGACCCTGGGTGGCTCGGCGGTTGGGCACCTGCCTTAGCGTCAGGGCGTGGTCCCGGAGTTCCAGGATCAAGTCCCACATCGGGTGATCCCTGCATGGAGCCTACTTCTCTCTCAGCCTGTGTCTCTGCCTCTCTCTGTCTCTCATGAAAACATAAATAAAATCTTAAAAAAAAAAAACAACAACCATATTCTAGGCAAACAAACATATACCACCATCAATAACAAAAAAAAACTCTTCACCAGCTACAATAAGGAATGGGAAAATATAAAAGTATGAGGGAATATAGTTCTTACTGATATTGATGTAAAGCCAGAACATGAGAAATATTAGAAATTTACAAAGAAAAAAATACTCAAGAATGCAAGAGAAAAAATACTTCTTTACCAACAGAAGTACAATTTCATAAAATTAAGAAAGTACTTTTGTTACATTATTCTGATAAATACAAATATGTAATCCTATTGGTTTATTAACTATTTGTTTAAAGAGTATCAAGTACTACTATACAACACATAATTCTGAAAACACTGTTTCCTCCCTTCTCCTCAAGAACCAAATTTTAGTAGGTATTATTACCTTAGTTTTCTCTTTGCACTATTAAACACCATAAAGCCAGGATTACTTGCTTGTCTGCATAAATGATATCCTTAGACCCCTAGCTTTGAGCAATCAGAAAACCAGCTTATATTCCTTCTCAGGCACTACCCTTTTCTCTTCCAATTTTATCATATATACCTCCTTTCTCTACTTCTAGGTGCCACTAAGAAGAGATTCTTAGAAAACTTTTTAAATAATTTCTGTATCCCACACTGGCCACCTAGGTTATACTTTCCCCTGGCTTCCTCACTAACTCACCTTGGTAGTTCTGGTACAGAAGTTCTTCCTCTACTATCCATGGTTCCTTTCCTTCTTCCAACTTGAAGATCACTGCTGGCTTTTTAATGAGATACCCTGTAAAGGGAAAAGACACAAAAATGGTCCCAAGCCACACTGGCAACAGCAGTTCTAACGGACAGCAATTCTAACAGAGAGGAGGGAGAGGCTCCAGAGCCACCCCTTGAGGAGGATATGAGAATACACACATTCATCCTTGTGCTCAAAACACATTAACAACCTCAGATTCCTGAAGCTAAAGTCTCAACAGTATTAACTACCAAAGACCAAACATTTTGGTATCTAAGAAGTAAAAGGCATGCTCTATAAAAGATTTGACATGACAACTGCTTACCAACGGAGACAAAGTTGTGATAGTTCTCCAGCATCACATCCCTGTACAGGGTCCTCTGATCTGGGTCCAGGTGCTGCCACTCCTCCTGGGAGAAGTCCACAGTCACATCCCCAAATGACAGTGACCCCTAAAACAGCAAATTTCTGCTCAGTCTGATGTGGTCAGAAGCAGAGTGGCATAGGAAATACGGAAACTAATTCTTCCCAGGTTCACTGTTGAGAATTTATGTTACAATGTGCCTACAACCTGATTTTGTATTGGGTTTGAAGAAGAAAGAAAAATAAAAGAACATCCTTCTTATTTTAATTTATTAATGCACTATGCCTTGAAAGGTCCTGGGTGTTGTGAATACTAAGAAGAGTAAAACACTGTTCTTGTTCTCCAGGAAGTTAAATATTACACAAATACAAAACAGTCCAAAACTGAAAATAAGGTATTACTAGAACATATTAAAATATGTAAAAAGTAGGGATCCCTGGGTGGCGCAGCAGTTTGGCGCCCACCTTTGGCCCAGGGTGTGATCTTGGAGACCCGGGATCGAATCCTACATCGGGCTCCCGGTGCATGGAGCCTGCTTCTCCCTCTGCCTATGTCTCTGCCTCTCTCTCTCTCTCTCTCTCTGTGTGACTATCATAAATAAATAAAAATAAAAAATAAAAAAAATGTAAAAAGTAAAGAAAAAATGTAAAAAGTTTACTAAAATTAGAAAAGAAAAGAAAAACTATTTTGTATCACAACTTTTGCTTAAAGAAGAGTTAATGTTGTAGAGCTTGACGTGTGATGGATAAATGTTCTTTATATTTATGAGGCAACACAGCATAACCAAAATACTGAAGGCATTAAAAACACATGAGTTGACTTAGGTTCTGCCCCAGGATGTAAGAAGCAAGGAAGAAAATCATTCTCATTCCTACAATGAAAATGAGCCAAACTCACCTCAAATTTACAACTTTTTCCTAACTTACAGGAGAGGCAAGGTCACAAAGCACCCAAGTGCCCCAAATCTAGGAAGAGACAATACCTGCAGGAACTCCCCAGAATAGGGGGAATGTTAATTAATGAAAACAGAGTGTGAGCTGACATAACAGTGTGAAACCCCTTCAGACCACAGACATGGAGGAGACTTGCACCTTCTTATGGGCATTTTCTTTTCTTTTTCTTTTTTTAAAGATTTACTTATTTATTTTGGAGAGAAGAGGAGAGGCAGAGGGAGAGTGAGTCTCAAGCAGATTCTGAACTAAGCACAGAGCTCCATGCAGGACTCGGCTCACTCTCACAACCATGAGATTACGACCTGAGCTAAAACCAAGAGTAGGACATTCAACTGAATGCACCAGCTAGGCATCCTTTTACAGGCTTTTTCTCTGCAAACCGCAATGGGCACTTATGCTATTCCTGGGGGAAGGGTAGGATGATGCACTGAGTCTCCAACTATACCTGGGCAGGGAGGTGGGGAGAACCAAGTCCTTGGTCCTTGTGGAAAACCAAGAAGGCCACATCCCCCACAACCCAAGTACACAGGGCAGACCTAACACTGAGGCTGTAATGGAGTAAGAGAACACATTCTGCCTGTGACTTCTCACCACCAAGCTAAGAAGCTAGGAATAACAAGTACCAATAAAATATTGCTGACAAAAAGGCAGGAGAAAAATAAAAGCATGCAAAGAGACCCTCTTTGAGACACAGAGCAAAGAGAACCCTTAAAACTCAGAAATGAACAAACTTAACTCTGGTAAATGAACCTGTATTCTAAAACACAAGGTATCACTATAAAATTTGAAGCCTATGCAGTATTAAGAGTAGTAACAGAAACAGTAAGTCTCAAATCTTGCCTAACTCCTAACTTGTTAAATTAGAACCCCTAGACTAAAGGCCTACCAGGAAAGTCATGCCCATTTCCAGCAATTAAATCTAGTTACCACAGTTTAGAGTCTGACACAAGACAAACACTTCAACAGAAAGTTTACAAAGCATATGAAAAGGAAAGAAACTAACAAGTTACTACCAAGATACTAAGTAATCATCAGATAAAAAAAATCAGATAGGACACAGAAATGGAAACTAACAGAATTTTAATCAGTGACAACTAATATGTTAAAGATTCTAAGGTATGTTAAGACTGAAAAGGTATACAAAATGCAAAATCAAGTGGGTAATTTCAGCAGAGAGAACCAAATGGAAATCTAGGAATGAGAACACAGTAATAGATGAGAAACCTCTTCAACGGAATGATCAGCAGTCAACAGCAGTAAACACAGTTAAGGAAACAATCAATGAACTTGAAGATGGATCAAAAGAAATTACCCAAACTGAAACTCAAAGATAAAAATTGAAAAACAAAACAGAACATTAAAAAGCTGTGAAAAACAATCAAAAGTTCTGGCACATGCATAATTGGAACCAGGTGGGGGGAGGGGATGGGACAAAAGAAACACTTTAAGAAACAGTGTCTTAAAATTTCTCACTGGGGCGCCTGGGTGGTTCAGTCACCTAAGCATTTGACTCTTGATTTCGGCTCAGATTGTGATCTCAGGGTGTGAGATCAAGCTCCACGTCAGGCTCCCCACTCCGCGGGGAGTTTGCTTGAGATATTTGTTCTTCTCCCTCAGTCCATCCCCCACCAAAGACAAAAAGATAAAACTCAAAAAAAGAAAAAAATTCTTGCAGTTAATGATAGAAAACAAAAAATCCAAGAAGCTCAACAATACGAAGTAGCATAAATGTTTCCCAAAAGCATAAAGACACACAGCATATTAAAACTATTAGAGAGAGAAAGATAGAGAATGAGAATTCTGAATGCAGCCAGTGAACAAGGAAATATTACAAAAAGGAATAAAGATACAATTAAAGCAGACTTTTCATAAGCAACCCATACACACTAGAACACAATAAAGTAACATACCAAAATGTTAAAATAATTGTCGGTTATAATCACAGCACAAAAGGAGCAGTTTGAAAAGCACCTGGGTATATTTCAAGATTTACTGACTATTTTTGGGATGTGTGCAAGAAGTACTGGGGTCTATAAAAGCCTTCCCTTGAAACAAAGGAGATGGAAGAAGGCAATATTTTTCTTGCCCTCTCAAAGCCTAGCCGGATACTTATAGGAGCCAATGTGAATGCTCTCCATCTACCTTTCAAGCACAATGTGCCTCACCCTAGTGCTCCCCTGAAGACCTGCCCTATTTTTTAAAAAGATTTTATTTATTTATTCATGAGACACACACACACACACACACACACACAGAGAGAGAGAGAGAGAGAGAGAGAGGTAGAGACACAGGCAGAGGGAGAAGCAGGCTCCATGCAGGGAGCCCAACATGGGACTGGATCCTGGGTCTCCAGGACCAGGCCCTGGGCTGAAGGTGGCGCTAAGCTGCTGAGCCCCAGGCTTCCCCTGGACCTGCCCCATTTAACCCACCCTAGAAGGTGCTTCTCCAAAGCAGCTCCTACCCCACCATAGTTTGTGGGCAGCTCCAGCAAGAAAAGTGCCTCTTTAAAGTGACTGAGGAGGGGAGCTAACCCTAAACACCAATGTGCCTAAAACTCATGCAGCCAAGACTCTCATTTGGCCATACAGGAAGCAAGTGCCACCCATCAGTGCACCCAAGCTGTCCTAGTAGCTAAGTACAGACAACCGGGTGGAGAGCAAGATCTGTACCTCTGCACCCAGTGTGCATGCAGCAGACAAAATGGGTCTTTTTTTTTTTTTTTTTTTTTTTAACAAAATGGGTCATTACAGGTACCTGGGCTGCGAGTAAGATACATCTACCAGCATGCCCACAGCAATCATGGCTCAGCAACAATACAACATCCTGAAGTATCTAGTTCTAGTGACCAAGGGGACTACACTACAGGGAAGAGAACCCCTTCTACACAAGCCAAGTACTTCCAAGACCAGGATACATAGCTGACTTACATAATACACAGAAACAAACAGAGAGGTAGACAAAATGAGGAGACAGAGGAATATGTTCAGAACAAGACAAAACCACAGAAAAAGAGCTAATCAAAATAAACATAAGCAATATGTCAGATAGAGTGCAAAGTAATGGCCATAAAAATATTGGGAGAAGAGTGGATGAAGTGACTGAAAACTTCAACAGACAGATATAAAATACAGAGAAGAACCAAGTGGAGCTTAAGAACATAAAATGAAAAATACACTAGAATACTCCAACAGATTACAGGATGCAGAAGAATGGATCAGTAATCTTGAAGACAGTAATGGTAAACAATCAAGCTAAACAGCAAAAAGGAAAAACTACATTAAAAAATGTGGATAGGAGATCCCTGGGTGGCTCAGTGGTTTCGCACCTGCCCTCAGCCCAGGGTGTGATCCTGGAGTCCTGGATCAAGTCCCACATCGGGCTCCCTACGTGGAGCCTGCTTCTCCCTCTGCCTGTGTCTATACCTCTCTCTCTCTGTGTCTCTCATGAATAAATAAATAAAATCTTTAAAAAAAAAAGATGAGGATAGGTTAAAAGACCTCTGTGACATCATCAAGCTAAGTGTCATTTGGATTATAGGGGTACTAAAAGAAAAAGGACATAAGGAAACAGAAGAATTAACCATTGAAAAAACCCCTAATCTGGAGAAGTAAAGATATGTAGGTCCACGATGCAGAGAGGACCTCAAACAAGATGAACTCAAGGAGGCTCACACCAACACACATAATAAAAACAAACAAGAATAAAGATAAAGAGAGATCTTAAAAGCAGCAAGAGAAAAGAGGTTATACAAAAGGGAAACTCCATAAGGCCATCAGCTGATTTTTCAGCAGAAACTTTACAGGCCACAAGAGAGTGGTGTGATATGGTCAAAGTGCTGTAAGGAAAAAAAAAAAAAAAAAACCTACGGCAAAGAATATTCTACCCATAAAGGCTATCACTCAGGATTGAAAGAGATAATGTCCCAAAATTAAAGGAGTTCATCAAACAAGCTTTAAAAGAAATGTTAAAGGGACTCTTTTAAGTGGAAAGAAAAGGCCACAACTAGATGAAAATTAAGAAAGAAAAAAATTTCAATGGTAATAGCAAACACATAGTAAAGGTAAAAGATTATTACAAAGCTAGTATGGAAATCAAAATGCAAAAATAGTAAAATCAATTATATCTACAAAAATTACACAAAGGGGGGCACCTGGGTGGCTCAGTGGCTGAGTGTCTGCCTTTGGCTCAGGTCATGATCCTGGGGTCCTGGGATCGAGTCCACAGGGAACCTGCTTCTCCTTTTGCCTATGTCTGCCTCTCTCATGAATAAATAAATAAAATCTTTTAAAAAGCATTCAAGTGATACACAAAAAGATATAAAATGTGACATTATATACATAAAATATGGAAAAGGGAGCAAAAATTTAGTGATTTTATAATGTGTTCATACCATACACATAGGATACTGTATATGAATTCTACGGCAACCACAAACTGAAAACCTGTAAACACATGCACAAAAAATAAAGAGAAAGGAATCCAAGCATAACACTAAAGAGAACCATCACACCACAAGAGAAGAGAGCAGGAGAAGAATGGAACAGAAAACAACTAGAAAACAAGGAGAACACAACAAAATAGCAATAAATACATACCTAATAATAATTACTTTAAATGTAAATAATTACTTTAAATTACTTTAAATGTAAATGATTGAATGTTCCAATCAAAAGACATAGGGTGATGTAATGAATAAAAAAATAAGATCTGAAAAAAAAAAAAGATCTATATGTTGTCTACAAAAGACTCACTTTATACCTAAAGACACAGACTGAAAGTGAAGGAATGAAAAAAAATATTCCAGGCAGATGAATTAATTTTTAAGAAACCCAAAAGGTATAAAAATCAAACAAAATAGACTTTAAAACAAAGATGGTAACAAAAACCAAAAAAGGTCATTACACAATAACAAAGGGGTCAGGATCAACCCAACAAGAGCATATAACAAATGAAAATCTATTTCACCCAACATAAACAGGATACAAATTCGTAAGACGAGTACTAACATAGGAAAAGAGAAATTGACACTAATACCATAATTGTTAAGAGACTTTAACAACTTGCTTACCTCAATGCATGGATCATCCAAACATAAAATCAATACAGAAACAGTGGCTTTGGGCAGCCCCGGTGGCTCAGCGGTTTAGTGCCGCCTTCAGCCCAGGGCCAGATTCCGGAGACCCGGGATCGAGTCCCACATCAGGCTCTCTGCATGGAGCCTGCTTCTCCCTCTGCCTGTGTCTCTCCCTCTCTCTCTCTCTATGTCTCTCATGAATAAATAAATAAAATATTAAAAAAAAGAAACAGTGGCTTAAAAAAGAAACAGTGGCTTTGAATGACACATTAGATCAGACGGACATAACAGAAATGTATAGAACTATTCTACCCACAAACTGCAGAACACATGTTCTTTTCAGGTGCATACGGAACATTTTTCAGGAGAGATCACATGCTAGACCGCAAAGCAAGTGTCAATGAACTAAAGATAACTGAAATCATATCAAATATCTCTTCCAAGTATAATAGTACAAAACTAGAAATCAATTGCAAGAAAAAAACTAAAATACAAACATGTAGAATCTAAATCTAAATAACATGTTACTAAACAACCAATGGGTCAATGAAGAAATCAAAGAGAAAATCAAGAAATATCTGGAGAAAAATGAAAATGAAAACATCAATCCTAAATCTTAAAGATGTAACAAAAGCAGTACTAAAGGAAATTTATAAGTGATCAAGACCTACCTCAACAAACAAAATTAACTCAAATAAATGATCTAAACTTACACTTAAAGAAACTAGAAAAAAGAAGACAAAAGAAAACTTAAGGTTAGCACAAAGACGGAATTAATAGAGAGGAATTACCAATTAATTAATTGGTAATAGAGAGGTGCCTGGGTCTTTCAGTCAGTTGCATAACTGAGACTTGACTGCAGCTCAGGTCACGATTTCAGAGCTGTGAAATCAAGCCCTGTGTTGTGTTCTGTGCTCAGCAGGGAGTCTACCTGAGATTCTCTCCCTCTCCCTCCATACCTCGCCCCACCCTCAGACTCTCTCTCTCTAAAATAAATAAATAAATCTTTAAAAAAGAGGGAAGAGGGATCCCTGGGTGGCTCAGTGGTTTAGCCCCTGCCTTCAGCCCCGGTCATGATCCTGGAGTCCTGGGATCAAGTCCCATGTCAGGCTCCCTGCATGGACCCTGCTTCTCTCTCTGCCTGTGTCTCTGCCTCTCTATTTCTTACTCTATGAATAAATAAATAAAATCTTAAAAAAAAAGAAATGTAAAAAAATAAAATAAATAAAGATGGAAGAGAAGGAAGTAATAGAAATTAGAGCAGAAATAAATGAAATAGAGATAACAAAAAAAAAAAAAAAGAAAAAAGAAAAGATCAATGAGTCTAAGAGCTGGTCCTCTGAAAAGATAAACAAAATTTATAAAACCTTAGCCAGACTAATCAAGAAAAAAACAAGAGGACTCAAAACATAAACTTGGAAATGAAAGATGATTAGTTAAAACTGATACCATAGAAGTACACAGGATTATGAAGAGATTCCTATAAAAAAAATTGTATAAAAAAACCTAGAAAAAAGAAACAATCTAGAAAAAAATGGATAAATGCCTAGAACATAAAATCTTCTGAGACTGAATCATGAAGAAATAGACAATGCTGGGGAAAAAACAAAATCACTAGAAATAACATTGAATTGGTAATCAAAAAACTCCCAACAGGGGTACCTAGGTGGCTCAGCCAGTTAAGTATCTGCCTTTGGCTCAGGTCATGAACTGAGGGTCCTGGGATTGAGCCCTGCATCAGGCTCCTTGCTCAGAGGGGAGCCTGCTTCTCCCTCTCTCTTGTGTTTATCTATTTCTACACTTACTGTTTAAAGATTATACCTTATTCATAAGATCTAATGTAAAACAAATTAGGAATTAAAAAAACTCACCTGGGATTTGTTCATTTTCTGTTCTTCTGAAAAAAGCATGGAGACATGTGAAGATACAACTGAGAAATAGTAAGAGAGAGAGAGAGGAGTCATAAATGATCTTGCCTCCCCCACAGTTCTTGGATTCACCTGCCTACAAATACCCTGCATACCAGTGGGTAAAATGCTTTCCTATGGGACAATGTCCTTTTGTTTCCTAAAAAGAGATGGAATAGCCACATAGAGGTAGTGCCAATAGACTCATATACTTAATAACAGCCTCTCAAAAAAACAGACAAAATAAACAGAAACAGAAACAAAAACACGACTTGTAGTTGCCAATTTCAGACGCATAAATACTTTTGCCAGGGCCAATTTCAGACTACCAATATGATGTCACTGAACAGAGATGGGAAGAAATGTGAAATAGCATACCATTATGCAGGATTTATAAAGATTTTATTTATTCATGAGAGACGCAAAAAAGAGAGAGAGAGAGAGAGAGAGAGAAAGGCAGAGACATAGGCAGAGGCTCGGAGAAGCAGGCTCCCTGCAGGGAGCTCGATGTGAGATTTGATCCCAGAATCCTGAGATCACACCCTGAGCCAAAGGCAGACGCTTAACTGCTGAGCCACCCAGGCGTCCCCCATTATGTAGGATTTTTACCATACTGATAAATAGTCTCAAGAAGACAGATATGAGTGAAAGGAAGGAAATTACTTAGGAAGTCATGAGTTTTGAATATGATCACAACCATAAGGAGCTTAAGCAGACAACTATAAAATGCAGTGCAGTATCCTACTAGAAAGGAATCCAGAACAGAAAAAAGAACATTATAGAAAAACTGAGAAAATATGAAAATGTACACACTTTATTGGTTTGCTAATTGGGACAAACATACTATACTAATGTAAGATGTTAGGAACAGAAGAAATTACTGTAGGGTCTACAGAATTGTTGCTGGGTGAACTGGGGAGATCCTGGGTCCTGGGATCTCAACCCAGCCTGCCCCAAAGATATCCCCAAAGAAAGAATTCAAGGACAGACACAACACAGGGGAGAACACAGCGGGGAACTTTATTATTAAAGTCAAAATACTCACTTCAGCGGGCATGCTCAACAGCTGTAGTTGCTGGAGTTTGGGTTTCTCTCCTTTATGGACAGTTAAGTAGGGGGTGGAATATTCATTACTTGAGGTGGAGATTTCCTGCAAGCAAAGGTTTTTTTCCATCCTTGCTTGGTCAGGAATTTCCCGTCTGGGCACCCACCTTCATGGGTCTATCTGGTTGGATCCAGCTTTCTTGCAGCTTTGTTTGGAGGGCTGCCAGCTCAAGCCTCTGCGTTTCCCCACAAGAGGGCCATGACTTCCTGTCCACAGCCTCCAGGCCTCCTGTTAGAACACAGCTAATTGCCTCTAACAGAATTTCTGCATTATGTTGACCATAACTGTGTAAATCTAGAAACTGTTCTAAAATAATTTACTTAATAATTGATCAAAGAAAAATGTAAAGAATATTCATGTAATACAAAAGACAGCAGTAAAGGAAAAGTGAAAGAACAAAAGACATGAGACAAGAAAATACAGCAAACTGGGGTGCATAAATCTAGCCAAGCCAACAATATTAAATGTGAAGGGGTTAAACAGAGCAGTAAGGTGTCTGATGTGGTGCTGTCTCCAGCTAGATCCAAAATCTGACCTTAACAGCCTACCAGTCTGGATCCACATCTGTCTCACGTTTTTCCTGAAGCTCTTCTTTCCAGCTCATCTCTTAACTCAGACAAATGGGCACTGAAACCAGCCCTCGGGGAACTGCCCTGACAAAATCTTCAGCCCGCCCAGAACACAATGTATGTGTAAGCACGTTTCCGTAAGACATATGACCGACCTCATGCCTGCCTCTACACACGATGACAAGGCTTCCCGACCTGAATTTTCATCCTAACCCTAAACAAAGGAACCCATCCACCCTTGCTCGGGGAGTCATTCCCGTGATCTCCTTTACTTTGTGCAAGGAGCAACCTCATGTTAGTTTGGTAACAAGTCTAGCAACCCAGATGGGACTGCTGTCCCTCTGAGGTTCTGCCCTCCAGTTACCTGGTTTCCGAAGAACAGAGCAGTGTCAGCAGCAGCCCTTCTGGGCTAACCCGTTCAATCAATAGGGACAGGGGGTAGAGTCCCAGGAGGGGGGCTGCCCTTTCCTGGGGTCTGTGCTGCTCGATTGGTGTTGCTGGCCCCTTGAAGATACTGTGGCCACTCCAACCCTCTTGTTGAGAATCTCTCCACAGAGGTTAAGTGGTATCAATCCTATGGCACAACTGTAAGAGTATTTTCTTTGAGTGGTCTCACAAGCCTGGCAAGCTGCAAAGAATGCAGCCTCTCCAGTAAACACTCCTGGGGATTGAACACTCATTATAGTTGAGTCTAGACATCCTTGGGTGGCAAAAGATAACATAACCCGGCCATTCAGAGGCTGAATGCTTCAGCCTGGCAGATGGGAAGTGGTCTAAATGAGACTAGTCTAGAATCAGCAGGGGTGAAGGGTATCTCCACCTGTTTCACCTGTTCAGTATTTGCTGGGGACATCTGATACTGTTCTATGTTTGTTTTTCCTCTCAAAAGGGGAAGTATGCCTGGAGTTGCTGAATCAAACCAGGTTCTTCCTGAGCCATTCCCCGAGTGAATCCTCTGGGACTACCCAGACATTGAGGGGCTAGAAGAGGCAGCCTATGCACCAGGCCACTGCTCCTCAAGGCACAACCACCCAGACCCAATCAGACACTTCCCATTAAGCTGCTCTCCTTGAGGGTTTGGTTTTAAGTCAATCGAGTCTCATACACATTGTGGGTGAGGTTGGGTGGCATTTGTGTTACCACTAAACACTGTAAATGGCCTTAAGGGAGGGTAAAAGGAGACCCTAAGAAAGAATCCTGGACTATGAGAGGGACAGTTTTACCATGAAGGAGAGCCTCTATTGGGCTGTAGCCTCCAAAAATAGAAGCATTTGGCCACCCTTCCTTAACCCCAGAACAGATGACTTTCTTTTTTAACAGTCTGGACATGATAATATATTCTAGAGGATGAACAGAAGTGTCCAGAAAATGGGACCTTAAATTTTAAAACAATACTCAACTGAGCTCATTTTGTAAAAGAGAAAGAAAATAGGAAGAGATTCCATACGACCAGTGTTTTATGGCATTACATCAAAATGAGGAGTTGCAAAGGAAGTGTTAAGATTTATAAAATGAAGGTTGAACCAAAAACCCAAAAACTGCATTCTGTATTCTCTGATGAATCAGGGAATCTTTGATCCATCTCCGTCTCTTCCTGCAAGTCATGAGATCATAATCAGCCTCCACCTTATTCTTCTGGTACTCGGGCCTCAGCAACCCCAGCTTCATGAACATCAGCCTCTAATACTTTTACAAACACCCTCAAAGCCTTTCCCCATGTATCCTGTATCCCTTTAGTCTCCTTTGTCTGACAGCACTACCAGATTAGGGACCTATTTTAAGCCAGGGATGGGAATGTTGCTGTTGAGATGGGTACCAGATGGGAGACAGGTGTCTCATTAATATCCACATCCCATTTTTTTACCTCAGACCTGTATAACTGGAAGGCACACACTAAAGGGCTATGGGTTAACCTGATTAATTTATACATTTAATGTAGGGTATCTTTTCTAATCACAACCCAACCTGGGCAGATATGCAAGTTTTGCTAATCAATCTCTAGGGCAGAAGAGAAGTTTGCCATTTAAGCGCAAGCCAGACAGGAAGCTGGTAAAGAATATAAGTCACGGGGAGCCTGGGTGGCTCAGTCAGTGAAGCATCTACCTTCAGCTCAGGTCATGATCCCTGCGTCCTGAGATTGAGCCCATCAGGCTCCTTGCTCAGGGGGAGTCTGCTTCTCCCTCTCAATCTGCCCCCCACTCATGCTTGCTCTGTCTCTAGTGCATGCTCTCTCTCAAATAAATAAAATACGTTTTTTTTAAAAAAAAGATTATAAGCCCAGATCAAGTTCTCAAAGACCAAATAAGGAGACAGTGCTATGAGATGACCCTGAGTGGGATCCCAATTCCCACAAAAAGAGAGAAAGTTTAGGGCATTACTGAAGGCTTCTTTTAAAAGCTATGAAGGAAATGAGTAGATGTCCTGGTCCAAATTAGGGGAGATTCAACAAGGGACAGATGAGAATCCATCAGCCTTTTTGGGAAGGTTACAAAATTGCCTAAAATGAAATACAAACTGGGACCCTGAGGTTCAGAGTAGTTGGATGGTCCTTAATAACCTATTTCATGTCTCAAACTGATCCAGAAATCCAAAGGAAACTCCAGAATTGGCCATGAGTCCCAATACTAACTCTGCTCAGCTTCCAGAATGAGCTTTCAAGGTGTTCAATAACTGGATGTGATGCAGGATGCTAGTGAAGACCAGAAAATGAGAAGGCAAGCTGCTCTTTGGGTGGTAGCTCTCCAACCTACATGAAATGACCTGGGAGAGGAAAAGGAGACACCCAGGGCGGGTGAGTGCCCCAAACCCCACTGTGGAGCCAAGAGACCACTAGCAAAGAGGGGGTCCGATCAGTGCTAACAGTGTTAGCAGTAAGGACACTGGAAACAGGGCTGGCCAAACTGCTCTGGAAAGGAGGGAAGGAGGGCAAAGCGGAATCATATCAGTTGTCCCTCACTGAAGATGAGACAGGCCCCCCATCTGGTCTTGGAAAAAGTAGATCCTCACCTCCCACAAGGAACCCTGAGTAACCTTAGCAATTGAAGAAAGCCGGTTGAATTTTTACTTGATACTGGAGCAACTTTCTCTGAACACCCAGAAGATGAGGCTCTCTAATGAAAATTGAAATACAAAAGGATTCTCGGGAAAAGGAAACACCAAAAGGTTTCTGGACCCTTTGACCCTTCTAGGGTCAAGTTGGTTAAAACACTCTTTTTGGGGATCCCTGGGTGGTGCAGCGGTTTGGCGCCTGCCTTTGGCCCAGGGTGCGATCCTGGAGACCCGGGATCGAATCCCATGTCGGGCTCCCGGTGCATGGAGCCTGCTTCTCCCTCTGCCTGTGTGTCTCTGCTTCTCTCTCTATCTCTCTGTGACTATCATAAATAAATAAAAATTAAAACAAAACAAAACAAAACAAAACACTCTTTTTGATATATGCCAGAATGTCCCTTTATGATGAGATACTTTAGACAAATTGGAAGCCACAGTAAGTTCACAACAGGACAAATTAGAAATTCAAGTCCTTAATAGTTCGATTCAAGGAATTGAACTCATGTCATTAATACAACATATGCTAGTATATAAAAGAGAAAATCCCCCCAAAAAACCTTATGCCACGTCAACCTCCTAAGTCTGCGTGTGAGGGAAGGTGGGGGCATGCCATCAACAACATATCTGTAAGTAAAATTGAAATAGACTGCTGGCCCCAGATGCTATACAAGGGATCCCCCTGTAATTAACGGGCTCTTAAAACAGGGGTTGACTAGGCCCCTGACATGTAGATCCCCACGTAACACCCCAATTTTACCTATTAAAAAGCTGAGAAGTGAGGAATACAGATTAGTTCAAGACCTCAGAGCTGTGACTGAAGCTGCCTGAGACATCCATTCCCAATCCCTGTACTCTACTGACCAACTTACTAAGTAACAGTAAATATCACACTGTGTTAGATCTAAGGGATGCCTTTTCCTATATCCCACTAGATCCTGAATTCCAAGAACTACCTGCTTTTGAGTGGGAAGATCGTGCCTCCAACCAAACACAATAGTACTGCTGGACTGTTTTACCTCAGGGTTTCAAAAACTGCCCCACCATTTTTGGGGAAATTCTGGGACAAGATTTAAGAGAATTAAATTCAGAAAAGTAGCACTATATTACAATATGTAGGTGGTATTTTGACAACTTGTCCCATCCAGGAGGTTTCTAGCCAAAATACTTTATCCATGTTCAATTTCCTGGCAGACAGGGTTTATAAAGTCTCAAAGAAAAGGCCCACTTTCTAAGGATACCATAAAATAAATACTTGGGGTTTATTATGTTTTTTTCCAAAGATTTTATCTATTTATTTTACTTTGGAGAAAGAGAAAACACACAAGCGACTTGGGGGGGGGGGGAGGGAATCTCAAGCAGTCTCCTTGATGAGTGTGGAGTCTCAATCCCACAACCCTGAGGTCATGACCTGAGCCAAAATCAAGAGTCCACTGCTTAACTGACTGGGCCTCCCAGATGCCCCAGGATTGATTATTTCAAGAGGACAGTGAAGCCTCCCTCAAGAGAGAAACATGGTGCTATGTCAGCTAGCTCCACTGAAGACCCATACTCAGTCTTCTCATTGGGTAAAAAGAGCCTCAGGACTGATTCTGGCTAGTGTTAAGTTGGCTGTCCGAGTAGCTGCCTCTTAGTGAGGTTTCATATGTTATAAAGTCACTGCAAAGAAACAGATGTCATAGAAACCTTAGCTAAAAATACAGGGAATGTCCTCAGAAACTTTGGAATTTCCCTAAACTCTTTAGCCAAAATAGTACTAGACAACAACTAGCCCCAGACTACTTATTGCAGGGGAAGGAGGAGTATATACAGTAACAAACATGCTGTACCTGGATTAATACTCAAGTTAAGTGGAAATAGACATTAAAAAAATCTTCAACCAGGCAGCCTGGCTACATACTTTCAACCAAAAAGGAAGATCCTCTGATGAAGTCTGCAGGCTATTTGACAGCATTACCCAATATTCCACGGTTTCTCCCTTTCCTGAGGCCACTAATAATCCTACTGCTCTTAGACTACTGTTTAGACCTTGCATCATTAACTGTTACAATTTGTATACAAATGTGTGGACACCAAAAACTACAGACGGTAGTAACACAATGACAGGAGCAGCTTGGGAGTAAACCTGGTGACCCATAGGCATATCTACAACTAGCTGAGGGAAATTCTGCTCTACTAACAATCTAGATGACCACAACCATGTCTGGCAGGAAGTAACTACAGAGATTGACCTTCGCCCTGTGTCCCCCAAGAATGGGCAGCAGAATAAAACTAGAGGAGGGATCTGTTGTCTGCTAGACCCCAAGACCTGACCTTTACTACCCACCTGCTTGAACTCACTGACTCTGTCCCTCATTTTTCTTTAATGTCTTCTTTCCATCTTCTCTCTTAACTCGGGCAAATGGAAAACGAAATCACACCTCAAGCAACAGCACCTGCTGAGAACAAGGCCCAGACACCCAGAGCAGTTTGAGCCTAACTCCTGAATCTCACCTGCGCAGGTGTAACCATGGACATACCTCCGGAATGACTGACAACCACTTTTACATCAAATCTCCATTCAAAGAGCACAAGCACCATTGACATAACATTGAATGTACATATGTGCTGGCATGTCTCCTTAAGAAACCAGCTTATGGGGGATCCCTGGGTGGCGCAGCGGTTTAGCGCCTGCCTTTCGCCCAGGGCGCGATCCTGGAGACCCGGGATCGAGTCCCATGTCCGGCTCCTGGTGCATGGAGCCTGCTTCTCCCTCTGCCTGTGTCTCTGCCTCTCTCTCTCTCTCTCTCTGTGTGACTATCATAAAAAAAAAAAAAAAAAGAAAAGAAACCAGCTTATGGGGCGTCTGGGTGGCTCAGCGGTTGACCATCTGCCTTCAGCTCAGGTCATAATCCCTGGGTCCTGAGATCGAGTCCCGCATTGGGCTCCTCGCAGGGAGCCTGCTTCTCCTTCTATGTCTCTGCCTCTCTCATGAATAAATAAATAAAACCTTTAAAAAATTATGCCTTCTCTACTACAATGACAAGGATCCCCTTTCTAAATATTCATCCCCTCTCTAAATAAAAGGAACCTGTCCACCACCTCAGGGAGTCATGGCTTTGTAAGTTATTGCTCATGATCTCCTTATTTGCTGCAATTTCTCCTTTGTACGAGGACTGCATCTGGTGCAGTCTGTATGTGTGACTCACCACGGTGCTAACTCAGTTTAGTTTGGTTACAGTGGCATCTATCAGGAAAATAAAGAATCTAGGCCATTGTAGGCCCTGCAGTTCTAGGATCCACCCCTTTCGGGGGGGGGGGGTTGTCTCCATTCTGAAGCTCTGCAGAGAGATCATATGTCACAAGAGTTCTCTTCAAGATGAGATTTCTGTTTCTGAAAATGCAGCTCTTTAACTTCACAGGAGCCCATCGGTACCTTGGAAATCAGTATATAAAGAGGGGCGCCTGGGTGACTCAGTCGGTGAAGCATGTGACTTCAGCTCAGATCACGATCTCAGGGTCCTGGGACAGAGCCCCTGGTTGGGCTCCCTGCTCAGCGGGGAGTCTGCTTCTCCCTCTGCCCCTCCCTCCCGCTCCTGCTCTAATCAATACACAAAGTCTTTAAAAAAAAATTAGAGGACAATTTCATATCTGGAATCTTCACCCAGTTCCCCAAATCTGCACCTCTTGAAACTTTTTAGTTTCCCCTAGAAACTAGAGCCATTGAGGACAAGGACAAGGGAGACCCCATCCAGAGCTCCTGTAGAGCTGAGAGCCAAGAAGCCTGCGAAGCCAAGGGCCACAAGGGCCGCCCTCACGCATGCGCACGCGCCCCGTCCCGACCCTCACGCATGCGCACGCGCCGTCCCGGGCGCAGGGGCAGGACCCCTCGCTCAGAGCTGGGAGGCCCGGGGAACCCAAGGCGCGGGCCCGCCCCCAGAAGTCCCCGCCCGCGGTCGGGGGTCGGCTGCGGAGTCCCGGGCCTCTTCCCCACCGAGCGTCGCCGACGCTTCCCACCGGGCCCACGCTCTAACCTCTGCTCTTAGGAAGATGGGCAACCAGGACCTTGAGAATTACTGGGAAATCCGGAAACGGGATTTCGGGCTTCACTAGACCTGTTGGCGCAGGAGGGGGACCGGGAAGATGGCGAAGCTGCGCGCGCTCAGCACTGTCCTCGACCAGCGCGCAAGTTCTGCTGGGTAAGCAAACTCGACTCGGGACTACGTCTCCCGTGACCCTTCGCGCGCGCCTTATTAACTATGTAAATAAACTTCCCTCGTTGAAGTGCAGGGACGCTGTTGCTGCGGCAGGTAGGCAACTTGGAGGCCGCCCCCCTACTACACTGCCCGAGGTTAGAACCTACCTGTAAGAACTACCAAATGCAATTTGTGGTCCCTCAGTGCATCCTGATGAGGAAAAAAAAATCTTTGAAAGGCTTTTGCGGACATTATGGGGATTTCATTACAGATTATCTATTATAGAATATACTTAGTTTTGGAGATACATACTGAAGTATTAAGGAGTGAAATATATCCAATTTAACTAAAAATGTTTCAGCAAACAAGATAAATACGGCAAAATATGAAATTAGTATAGAAAATGGTTTACGGGTGCTCACTTTTATTTATTATTCTGAGATTGAAAATAGAAACTTCAATAAAAGAAGGAAAAAGTAAAAAGACCTGGGTGTATCTTCTAGATACAAAACTAATAAAAGGAAGGCATTTGTCAGTTATCAGTTCTTGTGAAAAGGGAACTTATTAAAATATTTTTTTAAATGGAATCCGGTAATACAATAAGAAAATAACATCCCTACGAAGCAGAGTTTGTCTTGAAATTGAAGAAAAGTAATTTTTCAAAATTAAAGAAGCAATAAATTTTTTAACTTAAAATACATGCATACTTAAAAAAAGATTTTAAATAAGCAAGTACTTCACTCAAGTAATTCTACTTTTTGGGTGATATGCTCTTATAATTCAAAGATTTCTATTATGTATGCCCTTCACGGTTTAGTTGAGTCAATATGAATATCCAAGAACTTATGGGTAAAGTATACTTATCCACAAAGTACAATAACAGGCAGCAGCATTTAAATGTGATAGAAGTATATTAAATCACACAAGAGATATTCAAAATACATTTTTAATTTAAAAAACACGCCAGTAACAAAAGAGCTATCCATAAAATGTGTGTATTCATGGAGATATGACAGTGTCTGTCAGAAGGTAAGGGCCCAAATAGACATTACTTCCAGTTAGGCAATGTAAATGTATTTATTGTGTCATTGAGTCTGTGTCCTTGCATTTTTGTGAATGGTTATTTCTGTATAATTTGTATATTTGTGTGTGTCCATCAGTTGTGGGAGTGACCATTACAAACCCTCTTGAGAATAAAGCAGGTACTGGGCGGCCGGGCGGCTCAAAGGTTTATCGCCACCTTCAGCCCAGGGCATAATCCTGGAGACCCGGGATGAAGTCCCATGTCGTGCTCCCTGCATGGAGCCTTCTTCTCCCTCTGCCTGTGTCTCTGCCTCTCTCTCTGTCTCTCATGAATAAATATATAAAATCTTAGAGAGAGAGAGAGAGAGAGAGAGTAAGGCAGGTACTAACCACACATAATGGTAAATAAAAATGATACATTTATTATGTAAAAACACTTGTATATCTATGCATTAATTATCCTTCATCAGTAAATAAAAACTAGACGCGTGGTTCCCCAACCCCAAATCTGAAATCATTTATTCAGGCAGAATTCTAAGATGACCCTTTATTTTTTTTTAAGATTATTTATTTATTTATTCATGAGAGACAGAGGGAGAGAGGTAGAGACAGGCAGAGGGGGAAGCAGGCTCTCCATAGGGAGCCCCATGTGGGACTCAGTCACAGGACCCAGTATCACACCTGAGCCAAAAGCAGACGCTCAACTGCTGAGCCACCCAGGTGTCCTGACCCTTTATTTTTATTTATTTATTTACTCTTGTTTAAAGATTCTATTTATTTATTCATGAAAGACAGAAAGAGGCAGAGGGAGAAGCAGGCTCCCCGCAGGAAGCCAGATGCGGTCCAGGAGAAGGATCATGCCTGGAGCCAAAGGGAGACGCTTAACCACTGAGCCACCCAGGGGTCCCCCGACCCTTTATTTTTATTCTCTCTCCAAAACTGCCCATCCTGAAAACTGGTGTCTATGAAGAGGACTTGGGCTGTCTCCATTTTGACCTCAGACTTTCCAGTTGGTTTCTTCTTTCCAGCTTGTCCCTTGGCTCAGGTGGAAGACTAAGAGGGCAAGGACTCCCACCCCAACTACGCTACCCTCTTACAGAATGAGGGATGCTTTCTGCCCTGGGGGCCGCACCTCTGTTTGACTCCCAAGGCCATGATCCATTGGACTTTCACTGCCTACCTGCAGTACCCACTGTCTTTACCTCTCCCCCCGCCCCGTTTTGTTATATAAACCTGGAAAAACTTTAGCACTTTGGAAGAGACCTTTGAGCTGCCAGTGCATTGTCTTCCCCATCTTCACTGGCATACATTCCTTTCCTGTATCAGTATGACTTCTCTCTCCGCCCTTGGACCCTGTCAGTGGTGAGTGGTGGTACCAGGTGCTTCTGCACCTCCGAACGCCAGGAGCCTGCGTATGGATACACAATATACATAGACACAAATATATGTATATATATTTTTAGCTGTGCTTTAAAATTAATCTTACAAAAATTTTTTTAGTCATTACTGTGAATGGAAACTTATTTATGTTGTTGGCACAAGAAAGAGTAAATTACTGTCATGAAGTTACTACTGAACGCGAAATCACTACATATTCAGTATAGATTCCCTAGTGAAAAGAGTTACAGTATTTTATACCATTAGCATAAATTGAGTACAAACCTCAGAGTGTGTACTCTTCCTTTGGGCAGTGGTACGTGTGGCAGTGTCTTCTGCTTGTCTATACATATTTTCTCTTTATTACAAGTATCATGTATCATTTGGATAATTTTGAAAGCTTGAATTCAGATGTTACAGGATATTATTCTTTGTACTGTTGTACCCGGTTACAAGTACTTTATCAAGAGGTAGTTTTGCTTTCCAGCCCCAGACTGCGGGGTGCCAGTCGCAGCAGCTGGCACCTCCAGAAAGTCCGGGCAGCGCCCCCGGAGTGCAGGCGCTGCGGGGCCTCCTAGGAAGCGGGCTCCGGCGTGGGACGCGGGGGGCGGGGGGGGGCTCTTGCGCACGCGCAATTCCATCTCCTTTTGACAGTCGCCATCTTCCGTCTCACGCCTCAGGGCGGGAGAGGAGTCTGGAGCCTCCGGGTCTGCGCGGGGCGGCAGAGGGCGGGGCCTGGAATCTGCGCGGGCCGGTGGCGGCGGCCGAGCCCATGCAGGTGTGTCCGAGCCCTCTCTGCGGGGGCGAGGGCGGGGGCGGGGACATGGCTGTTGGCGGCTGCGCGGAGCCGGAGGCCTCGGAAGCCGCCGCCCCCCTCTGAGCGCCAGGCTGGCCCCGGAGGACTGGGGAGGGGACACGCTCTGGAGCGCGGAGCGCGGAGCCCGGCGGCCCGGGGCGGCCCGAGGGACTTGGCGGGGCGCTGGGGGGGGACACGCTCTGGAGCGCGGAGCCCGGCGGGCTGGGCGGGGAGGCTGGGGGCGGCTCTGTGACGGGGACCCCGGGCCCGCCACGTCGGCGCTGGCGTCGCCTCGGCAGGGGCAGGGCCAGGGCCAGGGCCAGGGCCAGGGCCGGCGCCGTCTGTCCGGTAACCCCGCAACCACAGGGGTGGGTCGCTGTATTCGGTGGGGCCGTACCCTTAAGGCAGGATAAGCACTCAGTAAAGGTGAGCTGCTTTTGTTCTTACAGAGTTTGCTGTTCTTTTCATTATTGGCTTGATTGATCATCACCATCACCATCCTTGAATCGGTTTCTCTCGCCTCCATCCTAACAGGAATCCTGAAGGTTCAGAGGTAGATCGGTGTACTCAGCATTAGCGGGGGAGGATGGGTCCGCACTCACCCATCTCACTCTGGTTCGTGTTGTTTTCACGCTAAAACCAGTGTCGACATATTTACTACAGAGATTGTCCCTGATTAAAACTGTGGCGTGCAGTGCACCTAGCCCTACCACTAAGTATTTATTTCCAAAATTCTAGAGGCTTCCGCGGAACTCCTGTATCAAAAGGTGAATTAAGGCCCTTCCTGCACTCTCCAACACATTTCTATTCTCAGCGGGTTTCAGGTAAACTGAAACCGCAAGGTGAGCCCTGAATTTTAAGGCTTATTGGAGAAGCTGGGAATCCTCTCCAGCCCCAAGGCTAGTTTTTAGAGAGGGGAAATGGGACCTTGTTAAAAGGCAAAAACTGGGGGATCCCTGGGTGGCGCAGCGGCTTGGCGCCTGCCTTTGGCCCAGGGCGCGATCCTGGAGACCCGGGATCGAATCCCACGTCGGGCTCCCGGTGCATGGAGCCTGCTTCTCCCTCTGCCTGTGTCTCTGCCTCTCTCTCTCTCTCTCTCTCTCTCTCTGACTATCATAAATAAATTAAAAAAAAAGTTAAAAGGCAAAAACTGGAATTTCACCCGCGCTCCAGGCTAAGAAAGTGATAGACTGCCTCTGGCTGCTGAGCCTGGGTTACCAGGCATTTTGTAAGTGTCATGCCAGCCGGAAGAGGGTTCTGTTAGCCCAGCATTATGGCATCTAGTTACCTTGTGCCACCCAAAGAGTCTGTTCTGGGATTTATGCTGTCATATTATTATTTTAAGAAGTTAAGATCTGTGCAGCTGTCAGAAGATCAGCAGATGGCCATGTCAGAGTTCTTAAAGGCCTAATTAACTTTTACCCTAAGGGCTCGGCCCAAGGGTGGAGCCAACAGTGAATTCCAGGGTATCATCTAGATGTGTCGCACTGTGTGAACTTACAGAATCAAAATAGTACTGGAAAGTTTGTTCAAAATTATGTCATTCATTCATTCCTCCTCACATTCAATTTAGTAGCATTGAAACTAAGTCGCTACGTTTGCTAATAGCAGACACTAGCATAGAACAGAAGTCTTGGGGATCCCTGGGAGGCGCAGCGGTTTCGCCCCTGCCTTTGGCCCGGGGCGCGATCCTGGAGACCCGGGATCGAATCCCACATCGGGCTCCCAGTGCATGGAGCCTGCTTCTCCCTCTGCCTGTGTCTCTGCCTCTCTCTCTCTCTCTCTCTCATGAATAAATAAAAATAAATCTTTTTTTTTAAAAAAAAAAGAAGTCTCCAGGTCGTCCGCTGTACCATGTTTAAGTCACAATTTTCTTAGAGAAGTGATTTTTGGAGAAGCTGGAATTTAGGGAGACAAAACACACTTTTGAGGGCTTTGAAGACTTTCTAACTTTGTGGAGTTTATAATATTAACAGGAAAAATTGTTATGTAACTTAAACACTTTCCTGTATTTCTTTTCAATGTTATTTGAAATACCAGGTTAGGGGTCCATAATTTGGATATATATTATACATTTTGCCCAGCCTATTATTGGATGTTTAAGTTTTTTATTCTTTTGTGTTATTAAGTGGACACAATTTTCAAAACAGCTAGCAAGAAAATGTTTAGATTCACTCAAAATTTTCCCAGATCCATCAAGATTATACCAGAGTCACCAGTGTACAGGCAGGTACTCCTTTATCATGGTCCTTCCTATTCCTTCTCATGGCTCAAAGGGATATTTTCCTAAGGGTTTTAAGGGTTTATGTTTTACTAAAATGTATGGAAATTTCTTTCAGGTGATTCTGGAGCTGCAAGATAAGGTCTCTTAAGACTTCTATCTTCCAACTTTCCCTGTTTTGGCTTCATAGTTTCTGTCCTTTACAAAGAACTGCAGAAAATGAACAAGTATCAGGTGCGTCTTTATTTAGCTCTTACTGTGTGTATATGTGTGTGTTTCTTTTCAGTGAGTTTTATGAAAGACAACCCATCCATTGAACTAAAAAGTGCAAACAGTTAAAAGTCACCTTCAGGGAAAATGCTCTTTGAATATCACAGCAGTTCCAAAGCATAGTCTGCAGACTTCTGGGATACTCAAGGCCTTTTTCCAGGGCCTGTGAGGTCAGAACTTAATACTAAGATGCAAAATGCCTTTTACACTAATGGTGTAAAAGCAGTGTTGACTAGGTTGCTGCCTGTTGGCGTGAATTATGACAATGATAGCAATGACTGTATTTCTCTGCAGTGAACTCGCAATAAAAAACTGCCACCATTACTTAAGGATGACCTTGATGAAACAGTAAAAATTACTAATTTTATTAGACCTTGACCTTGAATACACGTTTTGTTATTCAGTATGAGAAAATGGGAAGTTCACATAGAGTACTTTCACTACATGCTGTGTAATGATGGTTGATTGTCTAGAGGAAAAGTAGTTGTGCAATTAATCTGTGAGCTCACGAAGCCACCTTTTATATGGAATACTATTGTTACTTGAAAGAGTAGCTGGCAGACAAATTATGGTTATTTGGATTGGTATTTACCAAACATTTTCTGAAAAATGGCTTAAGTGAGCCTGTCACTTCAAGGAAAATAACTTTCAGTATTTTTTGCCAATGTTAAAAGTTGAGCTTTCATGTGAAAATACAGATTTTTAGAAAACTTGTATCCTCCACTGTGAAGCTGACAGCTTCTAATACTTAAAGACTTTTCGGAGAAGATTGGTGAGGATACTAACAAATGTGATAATATGTTTTATGTGTGTCTGCATTTGAGTACTATTTCTGATGCATGTGCTCAGAGGCAAATAAGCAGTTTAGGAGGACAGTGTGACACAGATATGAGGAACAGAATAAGGTGGTTAGGGAATGCCAGTCTAAAAGGTAGTATTTGAAGAGAGTCCTGGTTAAATGAGAGTCCTGGTTAAATTCCAAGTAGAATTCTGGGGGAAGAGCATTCTAGGAAGAACAGCAAATACACTCTAAGGCATGTTCCAGAAACAGTATTCAGGACATTGAAGCGACAAAGCAACCTAGGGGAGAATGATCTAAGAGGGAAGATCAAAGAGGCAGAAGGGACTGTAATATGTAGGACCTTGTAGTCTGAAGGAAATACTAAATTTCAATTTTATTTATTTAAAAATCATACAGTGTATTTGGCAATCAGTTTCTCAGTCCTTTCATAAACACTTGACGTAATCAGTCCTATGTAATTCTCACAGCCCAGCTTTTGAAATGGTTTACTACCAGATCATAAATTTTTAGTGTGGACATATCTGTTATTAACTAAAAATCATAGTCTTTGGGCATGAGGGTGGGGAAAAAGACACTCGAAAGAAGGAGAAATAATGTAGGCGGAAGCTCAAAATACATAGCCCATTCAACAGTTTGCTTTAGTCTTGAACGCCTCTTTAAAGTGACGTTTGCTTTAGTCTTAAATGTATCTCTTTTAAGTGACATTTTCCTTATCCAGAATTCATTCGGGGGTGCCATGATTTTCCCATATTAGGCTCTGTAACTAATTTCTGACTGGCCAGTCTGGACAGCACAAATGACTAGTGAGCCTTTTTGTTTCGTGAAGTAATTTTGAGGGCAGTCGGAGATCCCTGGGTGGCTCAGCGGTTTGGTGCCTGCCTCTGGCCCAGGGCGCGATCCTGGAGTCCCGGGATCGAGTCCCACGTTGGGCTCCCGGCATGGAGCCTGCTTCTCCCTCTGCCTGTGTCTCTGCCTCTCTCTCTCTATGTCTATCATAAATAAATAAATAAATAAATAAATAAATAAATAAATAAATAAATCTTTAAAAAAAATTTTGAGAGCAGTCATCACTAACAACTCTTGAAAAAGTTTATTTTATGCAGATACCATAAGTTTTTGTTTGTTCATAGCCATTTTGGCCAAATTAGATGTTCTTTATTTCTTCTTGCATCTCTCAAGTTGTAATGGCATAAATTTCTTCTGTTTGGAAACATCCTTTATGTTGTTTTTATTCTGCTTACTTGCTTGTTTTAGTGAGGGCCTACTGGTGGAAAGTTCTAAGTTTGGTTTATCTGAAATATAAATAACTTTTTCACTGTGTATAGCACTCCTTGTTGACAGTTCTTATATTTTGAAACATTGAAAAGCATTCATTATCTTCTACTGATAGTACTGAAGATTGACCTTTTGTTAGACCTCTAAAGTAAATTTATGTTTTTGGCTAGTTACTTTTAAGATACCTTATCTCTACTGTTTTGGATGTGTGGATTTTTCTTGATCTTGATGTTTGTTGTACTTCCTTTGGGTTGAGTATTTTGAGTATTACAGTGGATCTCCTTTATTGACTTTTAAGCTCTACTTTTTCTCATTTCGTTTATTATTTAGTCTGAAGATTACATTTTTCACCATTATCTATGTCTTCAAATATTTATTCACGAACGACATAATTAAATTTCAGCAGCATAATTCTGTTTAAACCCTCCCACCAGTGTGGTCCTTGTTTTTATATCTCACTTCTCCATATATTTTTAACTCTAAATACTTGTTATTTTTTTTCTTTAATCAGTATTAATTTTTTTTTAAAGTAACTTAACGTATATGTCTGTGGATGTGTGCATGCGTGCATAAAATAGTGTTTTATGTTTGTACAAGTATCTGTGCTTTGGGTGCTCTGTATTCTGTCCTACAGGTTTAGGATTCTCTCTGATATCTTTTCCCTTCAGCCTAAGCAACTTATTTTATCATTTCATGTAGCACAGGAGTTATGGTGACAAATTCACTTTGCTTATCTTTCTGAAAATGTCTTTATTTCATCTTGGTTTGCGAAAGATATTGTTGTCAAATATAAAACTGTACTTCAAGTTTTGTTTCTGCATTTATAGGATGCCTTTGTCTTCTGCTGTTTCTGATATCATTCCTCATCTTGTTACTCAACAGAAAATAACGTGTCTTTTTTCCTCCACTAGTGCTTAGGATTTTCCTTTTATCCTAGTTTTCAAGAGTTAGATTGTGATGTGTATAATTATCGTTTGTTTTGGATTTATCCCTCGAGGACAATAAAGGTTTATGGATTGTTGCCTTTCATCATTTCAGAAAGTTCTCAAACACTTACTCTTCAAGTATTTTCTTTGTCCCATTCTCATTTTTCCTAAGATTACAGTTATACACAAATGTTAGAGACAATATAAATAACATGCAAATGTCTCAGATGCTCTACTTAGTTTGGGTTTTTTTTTTTTAGTCAGTTTGAATATTTCTGTTGAACTGATTTTTCAAGTTCATGGTTTCCTTCTTTTTTTCAATTCACTTTCATTCATAAGCCCATAAAATCCACTTCTAATACTGTATCTTTTAATTCTGAAAGTTCCTGTTTTGTTCTTTTTCTGCTATGGTTCTCCATTCTTTAATTTATATTGTCTGTTTTGTTACCTGGTTATTTAATTTTCATTATAATTACTTTAAAATCCTTATCTGGTAATCCCAACATCTAGGTTATCTGCTTCAGAAGCCTTCTTTCTTTGGTATGTATGAACATTTTCTACTTTTTTTGCATGTCTCATAATTCTTTATGTGTAGACACTTTATAAAAGTAGAGATCAAAGTTCCAGCTCCAGAAAAACGGCACATCCCTTCTTCTGTCTGGTTCCCAAGTCAATCTAATAGGTAGTTGAACTGACCATGGACTTTAGTTAGATTCAGTTCACTAATGATTTCAAATGGTTTAAGGGCAGGATCAAGGCTTTCCCTTCAACTGAGCTTGGGATCAGAGCACCACTGAGGCTCCACTGATGTGCTCTGTAGTCTAGCCACCAGCCTCCCTTTGGGTGACTGAGGAGTTCCTACCCTGCAGAGCTTTCACCATCTGAGACATCTCTTCCTGCCATGGTGCTCTGCTCCCAACCTTTGGAGGGTTGTTGCTGTATACTCAGTAGAGGCCTATGGGGAAAACTGGTCGCTGTTTATATTTCAGACCATTCGTATTGATTATGGAGCTTCCTATTTGGTTCCAGAAACTGCTTCCCCAACTTAAAATAAACTGATCGCTTTGAGAGATTTGGTGGCAAGTGAAAAAAAAAAAAAAAAAAAAAAAGAAAAAGAAAAAGAAAAGAAAAAAAGAGTTCTGCTGATACTAGGATTCCATAATTTAGGGACCTTTTGAATGTGAAACCCCCAGTCACCTGCTAGTATCAAACAGCAGATTGGTGTTCAATTGTGTTGTAACTGGAGTCTGCAGGGATTCTAATACACCACAGAAAATCCATAAGCAAACATTAACATTTTGTTGAGTTGGACTACTTCCCTCTCTCCTTTACTTACCCCTAAAAGTGAGTCATTGTGGTTTTCTTTTCTTTTCTGGAGTATTCATCTCTTCTGAGTTTTTTTCCTTTGTTCATCTTTGGATTCTCAGTTCTCTGATAGGTTTTAGAAAACTTGTAATTTTCTAAGTTAGGGGATTGTTCTTATTGTTAGTGTGAGATCCACTTCTCTTTTGTCTTACTATATTACATTCAGAACCAGCTTTTTATCCTATGGTCAGGATGCTAGCTCTCAGCTACTTTCTGCTCTATGAAATTTGAAAATGCCCCGAAAATTCAAATTAAAGGTATAGAAAAAAACTCTATTTTTTTCTAGTATCTTGATCCCTCCAATTTTGGTGCATATATTCGATGCTTTCATACAGCCACTTTTAGCATGTTTTCTGAGTTGTGTTTTTTTATGTTTATTTTTTAATAGTGGAAAATCTACATAAAATTTACCATTTTAACCAATTTCAGCTATACAGTTCAATGGCATTAAGTACATTTCACATTATGGTACAGTCATCACCACCATCCATCTTTAGAACTGCTTTCATTTTGCAAAACTAAAAAAAAATTATTTTACAGATGTTATTTGCTTATTTGACAGAGAGCAAGTAGTAGGGAGTAGGGGGAAGGGCAGAGGGAGGAGAAGCAGGCTCCCCACTGAGCAAGGAGCTGGATGTGGGGTTCAATTCCAGGATTCCAGGACCATGCCCTCATCTGAAGGCAGACACATAGTCAACTGAGCCACTCAGGTGCCCCAGAAAAACTGAAATGGTAACCATTAAACAATAACTCCTTATTCTCCCTTCCACTGGGAACCACCAGTCTACTTTCCGTCTATAAACTTGACTATCCTAGGTCTCTTGTATAAGTAGAATCACACAGTATTTGGCCCTTTAACTGGCATATTTCACTCAGTATAATGTCTTTAAGACCGGTCATGTAGCATGTGACAGGATTTCTTTCCTGTTAAAAGCTAAATGATATTCCATTGTTTCTACCTACCACATTTTGTTTATGCATTTGTCTTTTTTTGCTATTGGCATTCTTTTTTTTTTTTTTTTTAAGATTTTAGTTTTTTTATTTATTCATGAGAGACACAGAGAGAGGCAGTGACACAGGCAGAGGGAGAAGCAGGCTCCATGTAGGGAGCCCAATGTGGGACTCAATCCTGGGTCTCCAGGATCACACCCTGAGCCAAAGGCAGATGCACAACCGCTGAGCCACCCAGGCATCCCTGCTATTGACATTCTTTATTAAGAATCAAGATTTTACACTTTTTAATGAGTTCCATCTTTCCTTTTGCATCCAGTTAACTTCTGTTTATGCTCATACTTACCTTCTCTGATGCAGCCTCTTCTCTCCTTTTAGTTGTGGAGTTTGTTCGGCTAGTCTTGGGGTTGTTTTCTTGGTTTATTTACACTGATGGGAGTTTTATCTAGTTGTACCAAGGGAGGAGGCGAGGCTAAGGGTCCTCCTATTCCACCAATATATTCCCAGCCTCCTCTTTATGCATTCATCTGGTGATAGACACTTGGGTTTTTTGCACCTTGTGGCTATTATTAATGTTTCTATGCATATTGGTGTACACATATCTGTTGGAGTCCCTGCTTTGAGTTCTTATAGATGTGCAAGTTGAGTGGAATTGCTGAATCATATGCTAATTCTGTGTTTATGTTTTTGAGAACTGGCTTTCTGTATTCTCTGTAGAGGTTACACTATTTTATATCCCCACCAGCAATGTATAAGAGTTCCAGTACCTCTGTATCCTTGCCAATATTTGGTATTTTACTGGGCTTTTATGTTGTTGTTATGTTGAAAGTAGTCATCCTAATAGGTATGAAGTCATTTTTGTTTTGTGCTGTTTTATTGTCTTTATTCTTTAAATTCCAGCAAAATTCATTTTTTGGGTATACACTTCAGTGAGTTTTGACACATGAATAAAAGCATATAATCATAACCACAGTGATGCTATAGATGCCCCAAAATTCTCTTGGAACCCCCAAAACTAATCCTGGCCATCACCAATTTATTCTTTCACCCTATAACTTTGCCTTTTCCTGAATATCATATAAATTAAATACTATGTAGTTTTCTGAGAATACCAACTTTCTTTTAGCATAATGTATTTGAGATTTAATCATGTTGAATGTATTCACAGTTCATTCTTTTTATTGCTAAATAGTATTGAGCTGTATCTGTGTACTCCCTTGGTTAACCCATTCACCACTTGAAAAACATTTGGGTTTTGGTTTTGTGGCAATTATAAAAGGAGCTGTTATAAATAGTTGCATTTAGATTTCTGTGTGTACATGGATTTTCATTTATCTTGGGTAAGTACCTATGCATGTGTTTGCCTGGGTCATATTAAGTATTGTGATTAACTTTATAAGAAACTGCCAAACTGTTTACCAAAACAATGGTACTATTTTGTATTCCTACCACAATGTACAGATGTCTACTTGTTTCACATTCTTGTCACCATTTCGTATTGTCAGTTTTTTTTTTTCTTTCAAGTTGTGCTGATAGGTATGTAGTAGTATCTCATTATGGTTTTAATTTGCATTTTTCCTAAAGACTAATACATTGAAAATGTTTTAGTGTGCTTATTTGCTACCCACATATATCTCCTTTTGGAGTGTCTATTCAAATTTTTTGTCTATTTTTAAATTAGACTGTTTTATTATTGAATTTTGAGAGTTCTTATTATATGAACTGGATATAAATAATTTCTTAGATTTGTTGTTTCAAATATTTTCTTCCTATCTGTGCCTACACTTTTCACTCAACAGTGTCTTTCACAGAGCAAATTTTTCTGACCTCTAGATTTTTTTCTTTCTAAATTCTTTTAGTGTTGTATTTGATGAGTCTTTGCTTAACTAAAGGTCACAGAGACTTTTTCCTATCTTCAAAGAATATTATAGTTTTACATTGTATATTTAGGTTTATTATTCATTTTGAGTTGATTTTTTTAAATTTTTTTTTATATTTTTATTTATGATAGTCACAGAGAGAGAGAGAGAGGCAGAGACACAGGCGGAGGGAGAAGCAGGCTCCATGCACCGGGAGCCTGATGTGGGATTCGATCCCGGGTCTCCAGGATCGCGCCCTGGGCCAAAGGCAGGTGCCAAACCGCTGCGCCACCCAGGGATCCCTGAGTTGATTTTTATACAAAGTTTAAGTTCTTGGCTAAGGTTCATTCTTTGTATATGGATCCTCATTTTTTTCCAGCTCCATATTGAAAAACAAATGTATCAAAGTTACCTTAATATATATTTCCTTGCTATGTATACAAATAGATATAGAAATGATTACAGACGTGTATACACGAGTTAATATACATATATATTTACTAACTCTGCTGAGAATACCTATAGTCAGTGACACCCTAGAAGCAATGAACATACCCAGCACACAGATCTTAGTTCTAAACACTATTTGCCAATAAGAAGGAACCAGAGGGGCACCTGGATGGCTCAGTCTATTAAGCAGCTGACTCTTGATTTCAGCTCAGGTCATGATCTGAGGGTCCTGGGATCAAGCCCTGAATTGGGTTCCACACTCAGTATCCTGCTCCATGCTTAGCGGGGGAATCTGCTTGAGGATTCGCTCTCTGTGTGTCTCTCTCAGTCCCCCTTCCTCTGCACCCACCCCTGATTGCACACACACTCTAAAATAAATAAATCTTTAAAAAAAAAAATTATGGGACCTGAATAACATGGAGAAATTATTGATTTTAGGGTGAAGGTAGAAAAATATAAAATAAGCCCAGATAGTTTTGTAGTATCAAAAAGTATGTGCTCAGAAACAGAATGATGGGGACATGTCAAATGGACATAGAAGCCAACATGAAACATCTTCTCATGGGCAAACTGGAAAAATTTAAGCAACAAAATAAATAACTCACTATTTGATTCTAACGCAAAGCATTAAATATTTGAGGCCATAATGATATAAATAAATGAACAAATAAACAGGGAGAAAGGAGAACTCCTCTACATGAAGAATTAGAAATAATATACGTACATAGTGCCAACTCTTACAGGTAGTGCTTATTCTGTCCCTCTTTGAGTATGGGCTGGATTAATGAATTGCTTTTAAAGAATACTGTATGAAAAAGAAATAATACAGTATGAAAAAGAGTTACTGTACAGTGGAGAAAACTGGCAAAAACTCCCTTAACAAACTGATCCAGGTTAATATCATCAGTGGTATCAGGTACCCCCACTGACATTATTATGAGAAAGACTGTTACTCTGCTTCCAAAATTTATAATCTCAGTTTAACCAAGATAAACCCAAAGTAAATTACTTGTGCAATTTGACATTTATTCTCTATCTGCCTAATAACTTCTCCTTTAATTCAGCCAAGATTGTCTAATTTTTTGTATTTTTTTCTAGTGTCTCATTTTGATTTACTCATTTCCTTTTGTTATTTTTTAAAGTTTTGTAGCCATTACACTGAAGATTACTATTAATATCCCTAATTTATAACAATTTAGTTTGAAGTGATACCAATTTAACTTCAGTTGCATAGAAACAATGAAATGTAGCTCTGTTTTTCCCCCTTCATATTGTTGTTGTAACATGTATTTGTATGTTGTATGCCTGTTAATACAGATTTATACTTCTGTATTCATTTGACTTTTTTTTTCATTATTTATTTATTTTTTTATTATAAATTTATTTTTTATTGGTGTTCAATTTGACAACATACAGAATAACACCCAGTGCTCATCCCGTCAAGTGCCTCCCTCAGTGCCCGTCACCCATTCACCCCACCACCTCCCCTTCCACCACCCCTAGTTCGTTTCCCAGAGTTAGGAGTCTTTATGTTCTGTCTCCCTTTCTGATATTTCCCACACTTTTCTTCTCCCTTCCCTTATATTCCCTTTTACTATTATTTATATTCCCCAAATGAATGAGAACATATAATGTTTGTCCTGTGATTGACTTACTTCACTCAGCATAACACCCTCCAGTTCCATCCACGTTGAGGAAAATGGTGGGTATTTGTCATTTCTAATGGCTGAGTAATATTCCATTGTGTACATAAAACACATATTCTTTATCCATCATCTTTCGATGGACACCGAGGCTCCTTCCACAGTTTGGCTATTGTGGACATTGCTGCTAGAAACATCGGGGTGCAACTGTCCCGGCGTTTCATTGCATCTGTACCTTTGGGGTAAATCCCCAACAGTGCAATTGCTGGGTCATAGGGCAGGTCTATTTTTAACTCTTTGAGGAACCTCCACACAGTTTTCCAGAGTGGCTGCACCAGTTCACATTCCCACCAACAGTGTAAGAGGGTTCCCTTTTCTCCGCATCCTCTCCAACATTTGTGGTTTCCTGCCTTGTTAATTTTCCCCATTCTCACTGGTGTGAGGTGGTATCTCATTGTGGTTTTGATTTGTATTTCCCTGATGGCAAGTGATGCAGAGCATTTTCTCATGTGCCTGTTGGCCATGTCTATGTCTTCCTCTGTGAGATTTCTCTTCATCTCTTTTGCCCATTTGATGATTGGGTTATTTCTTTGGTGTTGAGTTTAATAAGTTCTTTATAGATCTTGGAAACTAGCCCTTTATCTGATACGTCATTTGCAAATATCTTCTCCCATTCTGTAGGTTGTCTTTTAGTTTTGTTGACTGTATCCTTTGCTGTGCAAAAGCTTCTTATCTTGATGAAGTCCCAATAGTTCATTTTTGCTTTTGTTTCTTTTGCCTTCATGGATGAATCTTGCAAGAAGTTACTGTGGCCGAGTTCAAAAAGGGTGTTGCCTGTGTTCTCCTCTAGGATTTTGATGGACTCTTCTCTCACATTTAGATCTTTCATCCATTTTGAGTTTATCTTTGTGTATGGTGAAAGAGAGGGGTCTAGTTTCATTCTTCTGCATGTGGATGTCCAATTTTCCCAGCATCATCTATTGAAGAGAATGTCTTTCTTCCAATGGATAGTCTTTCCTCCTTTATCGAATATTAGTTGACCATAAAGTTCAGGGTCCACTTCTGGGGTCTCTATTCTGTTACATTGATCTATGTGTCTGTTTTTGTGCCAGTACCACACTGTCTTGATGACCACTGCTTTGTAGTACAACCTGAAATCTGGCATTGTGATGCCCCCAGCTATGGTTTTCTTTTTTAAAATTCCCCTGGCTATTCGGGGTCTTTTCTGATTCCACACAAATCTTAAAATAATTTGTTCTAACTCTCTGAAGAAAGTCCGTGGTATTTTGATAGGGATTGCATTAAACGTGTAAATTGCCCTGGGTAACATTGACATTTTCACAATATTAATTCTGCCAATCCATGAGCATGGAATATTTTTCCATCTCTTTGTGTCTTCCTCAATTTCTTTCAGAAGTGTTCTGTAGTTTTTAGGGTATAGATCCTTTACCTCTTTGGTTAGGTTTATTCATATCTTATGCTTTTGGGTACAATTGTAAATGGGATTGACTCCTTAATTTCTCTTTCTTCAGTCTCATTGTTAGTGTATAGAAATGCCACTGATTTCTGGGCATTGATTTTGTATCCTGCCACGCTACCAAATTGCTGTATGAGTTCTAGCAATCGTGGGGTGGAGGCTTTTGGGTTTTCTCGGTACAGTACCATGTCATCTGCGAAGAGGGACAGTTTGACTTCTTCTTTGCCAATTTGAATGCCTTTAATGTCTTTTTGTTGTCTGATTGCTGAGGCTAGGACTTCCAATACTATGTTGAATAGCAGTGGTGAGAGTGGACATCCCTGTCTTGTTCCTGATCTTAGGGGAAAGGCTCCCGTGCTTCCCCATTGAGAATGATATTTGCTGTGGGCTTTTCGTAGATGGCTTTTAAGTTGTCGAGGAATGTTCCCTCTATCCCCTACACTCTGAAGGGTTTTGATCGGGAATGGATGCTGTATTTTGTCAAATGCTTTCTCTGCATCTAATGAGAGGATCATATGGTTTTTGGTTTTTCTCTTGCTGATATGATGAATCACATTGATTGTTTTACCAGTGTTGAACCAGCCTTGTGTCCCGGGAATAAATCCTACTTGGTCATGGTGAATAATTTTCTTAATGTACTGTTGGATCATATTGGCTAGTATCTTGTTGAGAATTTTTGCATCCACGTTCATCAGGAATATTGGTCTGTAATTCTCCTTTTTGGTGGGGTCTTTGTCTGGTTTTGGAATTAAGGTGATGCTGGCCTCATAGAACGAATTTGGAAGTACTCCATCTCTTTCTATCTTTCCAAACAGCTTTAGTAGAATAGGTATGGTTTCTTCTTTAAACGCTTGATAGAATTCCCCAGGGAAGCCGTCTAGCCCGGGACTTTTGTGTCTTGGAAGGTTTTTGATGACTGCTTCAATTTCCTCCCTGGTAATTGGCCTGTTCAGGTTTTCTATTTCTTCCTGTTCCACTTTTGGTAGTTTGTGGCTTTCCAGGAATGTGTCCATTTCTTCTAGATTGCCTAATTTATTGGCGTATAGCTGTTCATAATATATTTTTAAAACCGTTTGTATTTCCTTGGTGTTGGTAGTGTTCTCTCCTTTCTCATTCATGATTTTATTAAGTTGAGTCTTCTCTCTCCTTTTTAATAAGGTTGGCTAATGGTTTATCTATCTTATTAATTCTTTGAAAGAACCAACTCCTGGTTCTGTTGATCTGTTCCACAGTTCTTCTGGTCTCGATTTTGTTGAGTTCTGCTCGAATCTTTATTAACTCTCTTCTTCTGCTGGGTGTAGTATCTATTTGCTGTTTTTTCTCTAACTCCTGTATGTATAAGGTTAGCTTTTGTATTTGAGTTGTTTCCAGTTTTTGGATGGATGCTTGTATTGTGATGTATTTCCCCCTTAGGACTGCTTTTGCTGATTTTGAACGGTTGTATCTTGATTCTCATTAGTTTCCATGAATCTTTTTAATTCTTCCTATTTCCTGGTTGACCCTTTCATCTTTTAGCAGGATGGTCCTTAACCTCCACGTGTTTGAAGTCCTTCCAAACTTCTTGCTGTGATTTAGTTCTAATTTCAAGGCATTATCATCTGAGAATATGCAGAAGACGATCCCAATCCTGTGGTATCAGTTCAGACCCAATTTGTGACCCAGTATGTGGTCTATTCTGGAGAAAGTTCCATGTGCACTTGAGAAGAATGTGTATTCAGTTGAGTTTGGATGTAAAGTTCTGTAGATATCTGTGAAATCCATCTGGTGAAGTGTATCATTTAAAGCTCTCGTTTCTTTGGAGATGTTGTGTTTAGAAGACCTATCAAGTATAGAAAGCGCTAGATTGAAGTCACCCAGTATCAGTGTATTATTATCTAAGGATGTCTTAACTTTGGTTATTAATGATTGATATATTTGGCAGCTCTGACATTCGGGTCATATATATTGAGGATTGTTAAGTCCTCTTGTTGGATAGATCCTTTAAGTATGATATAGTGTCCCTCTTCATCTCTCACTACAGTCTTCGGGGTAAATTTTAGTTTATCTGATATAAGGATGGCTACCCTGCTTTCTTTTGAGGACCATTTGAATGGTAAATGGTTCTACAACCTTTTATTTTCAGGCTGTAGGTGTTCTTCTGTCTAAAATGAGTCTTTAAAAAAAAAAATAATAATAATAAAATGAGTCTTTTGTAGACAGCAAATAGATGGGTCTTGCTTTTTTATCCAGTCTGAAACCCTGCGCCTTTTGATGGGGTCATTAAGCCCGTTCACGTTCAGAGTTACTATTGACAGATATGAGTTTAGTGTCATCATGATATCTATTCAGTTCTTATTTTTGTGGATTGTTCCACTGGAGTTCTTCTTAAAGGGGAATTTTAAGAGTTCCCCTTAAAATGTCTTGCAGAGCTGGTTTGGAGGTCACATATTCTTTCAGTTCCTGCCTGTTTTGGAAGCTCTTTATCTCTCCTTCCATTCTGAATGAGAGCCTTGCTGGATACAGTATTCTTGGTTGCATGTTTTTGTCTCTTAGGCCCCTGAATATATCCTGCCAGCCCTTTCTAGCCTGCCAGGTCTCTGTGGAGAGGTCTGCTGTTACCCTAATACTCCTCCCTATAAAAGTCAGGGATTTCTTGTCTCTTGCTGCTTTAAGGATCTTCTCTTTATCTTTGGAATTTGCAAGTTTTAACTATTAAATGTCGAGGTGTTGAATGTTTTTTATTGATTTTAGGGGGGGTATCTCTCTATTTCCTGGATCTGAATGCACGTTTCCCTTCCCAGATTAGGAAAGTTTTCAGCTATGATTTGTTCAAATACATATTCTGGCCCTCTGTCCCTTTCAGCGACTTCCGGAACCCCAATTAAACTTAGATTTTTCTTCCTTCAGGCTGTCGTTTATTTCCCTTAATCTATCCTCATGGTCTTTTAATTGTTTGTCCCTTTTTTTCTCAGTTTCCCTCTTTGCCATCAGCTTGTCTTGTCACTCACTCATTCTTCCACCTCATTAACCCTCATCGTTAGGACTTCTAGTTTGGATTGCATCTCATTCAATTGATTTTTAAATTTTATTTATTTATTCATTTACTATAGAGAGAGAGAGGCAGGGACACAGGCAGAGGGAGAAGCAGGCGCCATGCACCGGGATCCCGACGTGGGATTCGATCCCAGGTCTCCAGGATTGGGCCTTGAGCAAAAGGCAGGCACTAAACCGCTGTGCCACCCAGGGATCCCTGATTTTTAATTTCTCCCTGATTAGATCTGCATTCTGCAGTCATGGAGTCTCTTGAGTCCTTTATGCTTTTTTCTAGAGCCACCAGTAGCTGTATAATAGTGCTTCTGAATTGGCTTTCTGACATTAAATTGTAATCCATATTTTGTAACTCTGTGGGAGAGAGGACTGTTTCTGATTGTCTTTTGAGTTGAGGTTTTCCTTCTAGTCATTTTGCTCAGTGTAGAGTGGCCAAAAACAAGTTGTTTTGGGAAAAGGAGAAAAAGAGAGGAGAGAAAGAAGGAAAGAAAAGAGAAAAAGAAAAAAAAATGAAGAAAAAAGAAAAAGGAAGAAATAGAGAAAGAAGAAGAAAGGAAGGGGAGAAAAGGGTGGGGGAAGCAAACAGAAATCAAAAAGCAAAACAAAGCAAAACAAAACATGGGGGAGTATCCTCTGATTCTGTATACTTTAAGTCCCTTGACTTCCCCTGGAACTTGTCAGTCTAGCTGGCCTTCTGGCGGAGGGGCCTGCTGTGCTGATTTTCAGGTGTTAGCACTTGGGGGAGCTGCTCTGCCCCCTGCCTGGTGCAGGGCTCAGTGGGGGTTGTTCACCCCGTGAGGGCCCAGGAGGAACAGCCCCAGTGGCGGGGCCAGCTCTGCAGCCATGGAGTCAGCCCCCGCAGTAACTCCGGGGCTCTCCGTCTGCAGGTCCTGGAGGCTCCGGGGCAGCCGCTGATCTGCTCAGCTCCGGGCAGGAGCGTCCTCGCTGTCGTGGGCCCTCCCGGCCTCTGCCTGTCGCGGGGGAGGCCGGATCCTGGGCTGTGTCCCGGTCCCTGTGCTCCGGGGCCTGCGCTGTTGGATTCGCGCTCCTGCACCCCGCAGCCCCCTCCGCGGAGCCGCCGCCCGAGCCCCTCTGAGCTGCTCTGGGTCCTGCCGTGCGCGCTGCAGCCCTTAGGGAGCTCGGCGCACTCTCCCGGGGCGCAGGTGCCTGTTAATGTCCCAGGGAGCCCGAGGGCATCCCCGCCCTCCTGGGTCCTGCTCTAACTCCCTGCGGGCCCCTTTCCGCCCGGGAAGGTTGGTGCAGCTCCTGCTCCTCCGGGACGGGGCTCTCCTGCCCTGGGGACACTCGCCCCGGCCTCAGCCTGGCTCCTCGCGGGCCCCTCCCCCTTGGAGGCCTTTTGTTCCTTTATTTCTTTTTCCCCGTCTTCCTACCTTGATAGAAGCGCGAACTCTTCTCACTGGAGCATTCCAGCTGGTCTCTCTTTAAATCTCAGGCCGAATTCGTAGATTTTCAGGATTGTTTGAAGGTTATCTAGGTAATTTGGTGGGGACAGGTGACTTGGGGACCCTACTCTTCCGCCATCTTGCCCCTCCTCCCCTCATTTGACTTTTAAAAGCCATATAGGATATTAAAAAAAAAAAATAGGGCAGCCCCGGTGGCATAACGGTTTAGCGCCGCCTGCAGCCCAGGGTGTGATCCTGGAGACCCGGGATCGAGTCCCACATCGGGCTTCCTGCATGGAGCCTGCTTCACCCTCTGCCTGTGTCTCTGTCTCTCTCTTGCTCTCTCTGAATGAATAAATAAATAAATCTTAAAAAAAAAAAGAAATAAAAAAACCACAATAATACAGATTTCATATTTATCTATGGTTTCCTTTACCTATGTTCTTCATGTGGCCTAAAATTGTCTAGTCTTTTCATTTCAAGCCAAAGAACTCCCTTTGGTATTTCTTCACCCCCCAACCCCCCACCCCGTGGCAGTTCTGTAGGGCAGGTCTACTAGTCCCTCAGCTTCTATTTTTATTTTTTAAGATTTTATTTATTCACGAGAGAGGCAGAGACATAGGCAGAGGGAGAAGCAGGCTCCCTGTGGTGAGCCCAATGCAGGACTCAATTCTAGAACCCTGGGGCCACAACCTGAGCCAAAGGCAGACACTCAACCACTGAGCCATCCAGGTATCCCAGTCACTTAGCCTTATCTTCAAATGCCTTTTAATTTCTCCTACATTATTGAAGGACTGTCTTGCTGGATACAGAATTCTCATTTGACAAGTTTTTCTCCCAGCATTTTAAATTTCTTTTTCTTTCTTTTTTTTTTTTTTATATTTATTTATGATAGTCACAGAGAGAGAGAGAGAGGCAGAGACACAGGCGGAGGGAGAAGCAGGCTCCATGCACCGCGAGCCTGATGTGGGATTTGATCCCGGGTCTCCAGGATCGCGCCCTGGGCCAAAGGCAGGCGCCAAACCGCTGCGCCACCCAGGGATCCCCCTCTCCCAGCATTTTAATGTTCATAATGCCTTCTGGTCTCTACGGTTTCTGTTGAGAGATCTGCTTTAATCATATTGAGAATCTTGCTGCTCTAAGATTTTTGTCTCTGACTTTTGACAATTTGATTAAAATATGTTGTATGGAGCTGTTTGAGTTTATCCTTTTTGTACTTCATTTTGTTTCCTGTATGGACAGATTTATGTCTAGCATCAAATTTAGGAAGTTTTGGCCATTATTTCCTCAAATATTTTGTCTCTTTTCCTCCCTCTTCTCTTTCTGGGACTCCCATTTTGCTTCTGTCATTATGGGTAATAGTGCCCCCACAGGTCATTAGGTTCTGTCTGTCTTTATTCTTTTTTCCTTCTGCTCCTCAGACTGACTCATTTCAACTATCTTCAATTTTACAGATTTTTCTGCCTGCTCAAATCTGTTGTTTTGATTTGTTGTAGTGAATTTTATTTATTTTATTTATTTTTTTATTTTATTATTATTTTTTTAATTTTATTTATTTATGATAGTCATACAGAGAGAAAGAGAGAGAGGCAGAGACACAGGTAGAGGGAGAAGCAGGCTCCATGCACCAGGAGCCTGATGTGGGATTCGATCCCGGGTCTCCAGGATCGCGCCCTGGGCCAAAGGCAAGCGCCAAACCGCTGCGCCACCCAGGGATCCCTGTTGTAGTGAATTTTATATTTCAGTTATTGTACCTTTGAACTTCATAATTTCTTCTTGGTTTCTTTTTATAACTTCTCTTTATTGATATTGTATGTACATACATTGTTCTAGTTTCCTTCAGTTCTTTGTCCATGGTTTCCTCTAGCCCTTTGAGCATACTTAAAAGAACTTTTTCTAGTAAACCAATATATTTACTAGGTCTGGGATGATTCCGGTCAATTTTTTTTTCCTACGAATGGGCCTACTTGTTTATGCCTTATAACTTTTTGTTAAAGTATGGATATTTTGGAGCAGCCCAGGTGGCTCTGTGGTTTAGCATCACCTTCAGCCCAGGGCCTGATCCTGGAGTCGCAGGATCAAGTCCCACATCAGGCTCCCCGCATAGGGCCTGCTTCTCCCTCTGCCTGGGTCTCTGCCTCTCTCTCTCTCTCTCTCTGTGTGTGTGTCTGTGTGTCTTTCATGAATAAATAAGATCCTTTTAAATAAGTATAATATTTTAAATATTATAATGCGGTTACTCTGGAAATCAAATTATCCACTTCCCCAGGGTTTGCTTTTGTTGCTTGCTAAAGGTTGTAGTTGTTCATGTTTACTTTCACTATTTTTCAAACACTATATTCCTTGTCAGGTGTGGTCACTGTCATTTCTGTACCATTATCTCAATGGTTACCCAGTGACCTGACAGATTTTCTTAAACTTCTGGAACCAAAAAGAAAAATCAAATACTCACTTGATATTTATAGATTGGCTCTAAGATAGGGCACTCCTTCAACACAGGCTGCCTACTCTTCTGCCTTAGCCTTCCCCTCTTTTGAAGAGTCCGAAAATTAGCCAGAGATACATATGAACGTAGTGTCCTCTCAAGTGTTTTCTGAGCCTGTGTCCAGCCCTGGGCATGCACATTGCTCTCTGGATTCCCTGGTTTATGCACTATAGTCCTTCAAAGCCCTTGTTCTGCCTAGTATCTTCCTCCTTACCTTCCTCCTTCCTGGGCATTTGGAGTTGTCTGTGCTTGTTCCATTATCACCCCTTGTTCCACATGGCCACAGATAGTATACGTCCTTACGTATTTTTAACGGAGTCTGGCCCAGAATGCCATTCCAGCCTTAAAAGGACAAAATGAAGGCAAGCCTCGGCACTCATCCACCAGGAAACCACTAGACAGATCAAAACACAGCAGATTTTGAACACAGTCTATATTGTTCAACCCTGTCAAGCTGCACCAAGAACGCTGGCCCTGTCCGTACTGCCCCTGCTACACTGGAGAGGGGGTTGGTAGGTGGGTAAGCAGAAATACCACAATGCTTTCTTCAAATTTAGCAGCTGCTTTCTTAAGTATCCCTGGTTGCTCTAAGTTTTTCATTAGTTTTTAAAGATTAGATTCTAGAGTTCTGAAATGGTTGATTTTTGTCAGTATTGTCTACCTTAATGGTTGCCCCAGTGGAGGGACCCATTTTTGAAGCTCTCTACTCTACCATTTCTTGTGACATCATTCACATTCAAAAGCTTTTTAACTACAAAGGCAATTTACTTATTAGAGATATAGGACTACTCAGCTTAGGTATTTCTTCCTGAGTGAGATATGGAATTTTGTTACTTTCCAGCAATTGTCCATTTCATCTAAATTCTCAAATTTATAGGCTTAGAATTGCTCATAGTGTTGCTTTATTAGTCTTTTAATATTTGTAAGGCTGAAGGAATTGTCCCCCTTTTCATTTCTGATACTGTTAACTTGTTTTCATGGTCATACTGGATATAACTATCAATTTTCTTAATCTTTCAGGGAACTAACTTTGTCATTGTCTTCCAGTAACACTAAACAAAGTGCTCAACATTATTTCAAATATTTGGCAATTTTCCAGATAACTTTGTTATTATTTTCCTTGACTTCTAAGGGAAATAATAAGATTTAATATATTTAATTGAGAGCAAGAGAGCATGGGCAGTGGGAGGGGCAGAGTGAGAGACTCTCTGCTGACCAGGGAGCCCAATGTGGGGCTCTGTTCCAGGACCCTGGGATCATGACCTGAGCTGAATGCAGACACTTAATGGACTGAGCCACCAGATTCAACTAATTTCTAATCTTAAATCAGCAGTGGTCAGAGAATTTATTTTGTATGATTTCAGTTATTTTAAGATTTCTGGCCAGAAAATGGTCCATCAGTGCATATTCCATGAAAAGATGTATCTTGCTAACATACTTACCAGTATCTAGAAAGGACAATGTGATTGTTTAGTTTACAGAACAGACCAGTTATTTTCAGTGTCTCTGAAAGCAATCCAATTTAACTTCCACAGCTTCCTGTTATGGCTATACCAGAAGTAAGTTCTTAGTAATCTGCTAGCTGTTATTTCTCATTTGCCATGTGCTTTTCTTTCTTGTTTTCTTTTATGCATAGTCTAGTTCTTTGGAGAAAATGTGCATAGTTTTATATGATTTTAATACCTTTATGTTTATGAAAACTTTTTTTTCCTATCCTTGAATGAAAATTTTTACAGGACATGAAAGTTTAGATTCAGAATCTTTTCCATTAGAACTTTGAAGATACTTCTTCATCTTTGGTTCTGCATATGTCAGAACCAAGTCACATGTCAGCTTTATTCTTATTCTCTTAATTGCTGACGTGATACAGCTATAAGAACATAGTACTTAGAAGTATTACATCACAAGTGTTGCCTTTTAAGAAATCCATATGTATTAAAAAGGAATAAAATGTCTATGTGCGCAGAACATAGTTTTGTGTTTCTCTTTTGGTCTGCTTGTTTCCATACTACAAGCCCCTGAATGCCTCTCCTTATATGGTGAGCTCATTTCACCAGCTTTTACTTTCTACCAAATGCTGTTTTTGTTTTAAAAAAGGAGGTGGGAGTGGGAACAAGGAATCATACAAGCTTTGCTTTGATCAGTTTCCCTACTAAATCAGTCATTCTGCTGTCCTTATCAAATTCCAGTCCTTTGACTCTGAGCAAAGATGTTTTCCTGAGCTGTTAGGATATGTGTCCAAAAGCTGGTTTCTCTTACCTAATGAATTTTAAGTCTTCCAATAATTTCTCAAATTGTCATGCTCAATGATTACAGCTTTTACTCCGTTGCTGTGCACTTACCAAGCTACTCTACCTTGGACTTTTACATTTGAGTTTTGAACTATAACTGCCCATTAGTTGTGAATCTTTCTTTGGCTTCCTAAACACTCTCCTCCTGGCCTGCCCTTATATTTAGAAAAGTTCTGTCAGGTTTCAGTCTTGGCCTAGTTTCTCCTACCATAACCTTGAATATTGTTGCTTTTAGATTTTTTATTTTTTTATTTTTATTTTTTTTTACTCTTCTGGAACCCCGATTTTCTATATATGTGACAATATTATTTGTGGAAATTTACTTACATGTATCTCTGCCAAAAATGGATAGTTCCAGCCACGGTCACTTCACAGTGTGAACAGAATTCAGCTCATTGCTTCCTCCTGCCCAACTGATTCTTTTTCTTGTTTTCCAGTTTTCCTTTATGGATTTCCTAGTTGCCACAGAATAATGTTAGTTGGCAAAATACAAATGTTTCTAAACACAGCACAATCTCCTCTTATGATATAGCTAGGAAGACAAACCTCTGTTTATGTATAAATTGAGAGATCACTGTCATGGGCAAAAGCAGCTTGGAGCTTACCCCAGAGCAGGAAGTCAGGAGGGGACTGATAGAAGAGAAAATTTTTGATGGTGGTCATAGTTGTAAAGCAACAAAACATCAAGTGAGCATTGCCACAGAAGAGGCACCCAACCCACCCTGACTGGGGAGATGGAGGAGAGGTCTGAGATAGTGGGGTCCAAGTACTGGCACTGGAAATAAAAAAAGAAGGGACTTAGAATGTGTGCAGTAACATAGATGGCAGCTTTAAGAAGTTAGCAACACAGAGGAAAAGAAGTAGAATCCCTTGTGTGCTTGGTAGTGAAGGCAAATAAGAAAACAAGAAGGTGAAATTTAGTGTCCTAAAAATAAAAAAAAAACATTAGCACAGAATCTAAAGACATCACCCCCATACTGCTGTTTTCTTCAAGAATGTGAATATATTATGCCAACAGAGAGTTTTCTGAACAAAGGACGAGGATAACACTTTCATCCCTCCCCACCATAAAATGAGATCATGATCAAAAAATGTTACTCAGCATGCATACAATACTAAAATTAGAAGAAAGTAGAATGTATGAATTGACACTTATTCAGTTGATGTCCTTTCTCCTCCCCTAGACAAACAAAGCGGAGGAGAGTACAGCTTTCCAATATTAAGGAGTTTCAGATGTAAAATAACTTTAAAATCCAGAGGTTAAAGACTCAGGAACTCAGAAAAACAAATGAATATAAAATATAAGCAAATTAACTCAGGAAAGAAATAGAAAAGAAAATCCTGTCAGATTAAATTACAGTGCATCTGCGGGAGAAGATAAATGAAAGTATGATAAATGATATGTAGAAGGAGAACTGAAAGAGGCCATGGAGTGGGGGAGGGAGTGGTGGTAAGAATCGACAAGGATGAGGAAGAGAGAGTAACAAATAGGAGCTAAGGTAGAATCCCTGTATAACAACACCAAAATAGCGGAAGAAAGCTAATATTTAATCCAAGGAAACTTTCCATAAAAGAAAAACTGAGTTACATATTGAAAAGGCTCTGTGTGCCAGAGAGAACTGACCCAGAATTGTAAACACTCAAGAGAGATTCTAATAAAACTACTAGACTTATTTAAAAGTAGAGAAAAAAAGAGTCCTCTAGGTCACAGGAAAAAAGTCCACATCACTCACCAATGAAAAAATAAAATTGACATAACTCTTATTAGCAACATATATATAAAACAATAGCAGAACAATGTTTTCAAGAAAAAAGTATGAAGCAAGAGTTTATATTCAGCAAAGGAATTCTTCAAGTTTTCGCATTATATTCCAGATTCTATAGAATATAAGCAAAGCAATGATTGGAGGAAATTTCAGTCTTATATAGTCCTATCAACAAAAATGAGAGAATGAAAATAATTAGCATTACGGTTCTAGCTATTATCAAACTATATAGATACTGTGGGAGTTAACCTCCCTCTTCTCTCAGTAATTATTCAATTCCAGTGAAGTTGTTTCTTGTCCCCACTCCTGCTATTTTAAGTGTTTATCGTTCACACATGCCTCTTAATTTACTTAATTTTCGAAACACTAAACTACCAGTCTACTCCTGTAACTCTAGTACTTAACATCCGTTTCTTCAGTGGCTCCCTGTTCTCTGTAATTGCATCTACAGAGTGAATGGGTGACCATCCCAAAGATGTGCAGGACAGCCCACAAAGTGTAACAGTAGTGTGAAATAGAATATCTATTCATATTTTTCTTTCTTATAAGCAGAAAAACAAAACGTGTCAATTTTTAATAAATAATTATAAATATATATTAATAAGCAGGTACCAATTGAGTATGTAAAATCTGTATTTTATGGCCTACAGTCACATTCAGTATTATTCCATGTTCTTTCACCTGACTGGAGTGTATCACCTTCTAACTAATTTTTCCTATTCCCATAGTATGCTGTCTTATTTGTTATTTTCCTAAATTTGCAGTTTGTCACCATCAAGGCCTTTGCCAATTCTCTTTTCTTTATTCCACAAGTTTGTTATTTTACCTAGTAAAATCTGACTTGATAATACACAATGCAAATACCCATCCTCATTGTGACCATCTTGTATCTTGTACATACAAGACACTGTCAGAGTACCAGCTATACATATTACATTCATACATTTACATCTTTGCCTCCTTGTCAGACTGTAAGCTCTTTGACAGCAGGAATAATTGCTTTCATTCATCTTTGTATCTCCAACAAGAGTTCCAGGCATGGGTGGCATCTCAGTAAATACACATTAAACGTTTCATCTATGTAGCAAAGTATGTTAAGTTTCTAGAGCAAACTTTACAGTTGGCACTGTTACCAGCTAGTTTATGTGAATTTTTTCACAGTACTCGGATTACTTCAGTTTGAACTGAAATATGTTGTTACAGGGACCAGTAACATTCAAGGATGTCATTGTGGAATTTACCCGGGAAGAGTGGCAGTTACTGAACGCTGCTCAGAGGACCTTATACAGGGAAGTGATGCAAGAGAACTATGGTCACCTAATCTCAGTGGGTGAGAAAAACTTCCCCATATGTAACTACCAGTACTTTGCATTTCCTTTCCCAGTTGCTGGGAAAGGTCTCTGCAGGACTGAAAATATTAGCTTTGTTTCTGAGGTCAAAGTTGATGAATCCATTTTGGGTATGAGAAAAAAATATTTATGTCCCAACCCTCCCCACTGAAAAAAATCTAAATCTAAATATGCCAAGCCTAAGTGGGACCTTTATTCTCCTAAAATGGCACTTCCTTATCCTTCAGAGTCCCTAAATTCCAAGTAATTTATATTATATACTTTTCCATGAATAGGTTACCATGTGAATAAGCCGAACGCAGTCTTCAAGCTGAAGCAAGGAAAACAACCGTGGATACTGGAAGTAGAATTTCCACATTGGAATTCCCCAGGTGAGTGAGGACCTATAGCCTCTGTTGCTAGTGAGGTGGTTGATGCCTTTTGCCTTCAGAAATATATTCAAATGCTGGATACTTCTGGAAATGACCAAGGACACTTGATGAGCATATGCAAGCAACATAAATCACACTTTGAGTTTTAATTTTTCCACGGAATTTCCTTCTAATAAGTTCCAGACTTTTAAAAATAGTTACTTTTCTTTCCTGTATACAATATCTAACCTTTACCTAACCTTGTCTTCGATTTTTGTCTATTTTCTAGAATTGCAGTTATTGGGAATTCTAGAACACTATAATCTTAAAAGTGTTAAATCTTAAATCTGCTGATAAATTTTTCTCCAAATGCCATTTCTCTCCCTTTACTAACAATGTCTCAGCACCAGTTTTATTAACTTCTTATTCTCTCTTTAAACTCTAAAATCAGATTATAAATCTTTATGCGTTTCATCAATTATATTATTTCAGAGTTGGTACTTCCTTTTAGATAAGGTCTGTCTTTCACACAAAGTACTAATTATCCCTTCTAAAATCTACCATACCTTACACGGAGCATTGTTAACACTAAGATTTAAAAAACTAAAAACAAACCAAAAAGCAACTAGGATGATCTGCTTTCTTAAATGCTTTCTGACTTGTCTACTTACATGTTGCCAGGACCAGGAACAATGCCAGTACTTATTAGTTGTACACTAGATATTTGTTGAAAGACAATGTGCATTAACAAGAGACAGGCACAGTCTTCTTCTCTGTAACTCCTGCAAGGGCTCATCCTTTCTTAAGACCAGAGACACACAGGATCTCGTTTCCTCTGTGTCCCAGTTAGCCTTGTACAAGTCCGTATGCAGTAAATAGAAGCAGTGATGTGGGAACTAAACTATGAAAGCAGAGTAAGACTGGTGTTGAGTGGTGGATAGCACTGCTTTGGACATGCAGTATTTGGTGGTCAGGCTTGAAAATCTCTGCTGCAAAGGGGAGTTCATCCTGTTTTATGATGGCTTGCACTATGCATTTTAGTCATCTTTCCTTTTGCATATATGCATTCCTGAATCTACTGTCCCAGTGAAAATTAAGCCAGCTAGATGGAGAGTGAGAGCCCAAAGTGTAGAACTGTTCTTCCATCGACCGGGAAACTGATGTTCTCACAAAATCACTTTAGCATTAGCATTTAAATTGTCATTATGGATACAGAGGAAATCAAGTAGAAGTTTATAGTCTGCTAAAATATCCCAGCAAATTAGATCTGAGCTGACAAAGACCTGTTAGCTTTTCATCCACTTTCATCTTCTCCTGATATTTCCAGTGAACACAACTGTCTACTAATTTTCCTTGTCTATCATGGGCTTACAGCATTCTGAGTCTTGTTCAGCAGTACTCTGAATATCTTTTGTTCTCTGCTCCCCATTTTTTTTCCTTAACATTTCCTCTGAGTTTTTAAGGCCTTATTTATAAAGTGTTAGAGGTACTTGGTTTATAACCACGTTTCTTCCCTGGTCTGCTACAGAAGTTTTTAATGTTTATGTTTTTTTCTAAACAAATAGGATAGAGGAAATTTGCATTTGAGAGGTCCTTTATTTGGGGAGATTGACCTGAAGCCTAAAAATCAACTCTACAACCATAATAATACATTAAGATTTATATGGTATTAAATGTTGGATTCCTTTGTAGAAGACCTATGGAAAATTCATGACCTAGGAGCAAGATACCAGGAAAGCCGAGCCAAAAATTCAAGGCAAGTCCAAGATTTCAGTTTTAAGATTAGAAGCCTTGTAATAAGAAAGTCTTGATAGGAGTACTGGAAGTGGGAAAGCACTAGTTAATATTAAATGTGAGAAAACGAACACTGAAGTGAATTCCAAAACATATAATGCAAATGGGAAAGCTCTCTTCCATAATGGAGATCTTATTTAGGACCAAGAGATTCAAACTTTAAAGTAGCCTTTTAATTTTTCTGAGTTACACAGTAAGGGAGGCTTTGTTACACAAAGTAGATCTCAGGCATTTGAGAGAGTCTGGATACAATGCAAGGGAACATTCCCTCTACCAAATGTTAAACAACAGTGTCTGTCAGAGAACATTCATAGTGGGGAATATGAATCTAATCAATATGGGAAAAATCTCTAGAAATTGGTTCTTAGCTAGAATGCCTTAGACATTATTGAATTTGGAAATTTCTCTCTAGAAATGGAGAACTCACAAAAAAACAGCAAACTCATGCCAGAGAGAAAATCCATAAATGCAATGAATGTGGGAAGTCCTTCTGTCAGAAGTCTATCCTCGTAATACATCAGCATATTCATTCAAAGAACAAAACCAGGGAATGTGACAAATCTGGCTCTAGAAATGAAGATCTTTCAGTACGACAGAAAACTCACACCAGAGAGAAAACCTATGAATGTAAAGAATGTAAGAAAACGTTCTATCACCTGTCATCTCTTAGTAGACATTTGAGGACTCACGCAGGGGAGAAACCCTACGAATGTAATCAGTGTGAGAAATCCTTCTACCAGAAGCCACACCTTGTAGAACATCAGAAAACACACACAGGAGAGAAACCCTTTGAGTGTAACGAATGTGGGAAGTTCTTCTATGTTAAGGCATACCTCATGGTACATCAGAAAACACACACAGGGGAGAAACCATTTGAATGTAAGGAATGTAGGAAATCCTTTTCCCAGAAATCACACCTCACAGTACATCAGAGAACACATACAGGGGAGAAACCTTATAAATGTAAGGAATGTGGGAAATTCTTTTCCAGAAATTCACACCTCAAAACTCATCAGAGAACTCACACAGGAGAGAAGCCCTATGAATGTAAGGAATGTGGGAAATGTTTCTACCAGAAGTCAGCCCTCACAGTACATCAGCGAACTCACACAGGGGAGAAACCCTTTGAATGTAATAAATGTGGAAAAAACTTTTACTATAAATCAGACCTCACTAAACATCAGAGAAAACACACAGGGGAGAAGCCCTATGAATGTCATGAATGTGGTAAATCTTTCTCTGTGAATTCAGTCCTCCGATTACATCAAAGGACACACACGGGAGAGAAACCTTATGAATGTAAGGAATGTGGGAAATCCTTCTCTCAGAAGTCCCATTTTATCATACATCAGAGAAAACACACAGGGGAGAAACCCTATGAATGTCAGGAATGTAGGAAAACTTTTATTCAGAAATCAAAACTTACTGCACATCAGAAGACACACACAGAGGGGAAAAGCTGATAAATATGAAGTGGGAATTTTTTAGGCATTTATCCTTCAGAATAATTGGATAATTCACACAAGACTAAAAAATTAGGAACATCATCTATCTGGAAAATTTCAGTCAGTCTTTCTTGACAAAGGAAATACACAGGAATTCTTTATATCTATAAGGGAGAGATTTTTACCATATGTCAGACTTCACTAAGTCTTAGACAACCAACGAATAGTAAAACATGAGGGAGACCAATGTTTTAGAAGTCACACTATATTGCATAACATAGAAATCACACGAGAGGAATCCTATAACAAAAATTCAATGTCAGAAAATTTTCTGTCAGGGCAACCATCCAAAAACTCACAAATAAGAAGCTCCTACCAGTATCCTTCCTGAGCATTGAGAACCTTTTTACACCAGGTGGACTTGGAACACTCAAAGGCACAGATTGTAACAGGTACAGAAGGTTTTATTGAGAATTGAAGTTTCAGTAAACTTCAGAACTCTGATGCCAGGATAGAACCTTTGTAGGCATTTCAAATATGTGAAAGTTTCCGAACAAAAATTCAGAGACAATCTATACTGAGTAAGCGGAACAGTTAGTTACACCCGAAGTCATGTTGTAGCAACTGGATTCTGAGGGGCTTTGTTTTCTGGAGTATTTTTTTAAAGAAACCGACAAAAGTTTAGATATTTAAAGCTTTTAAAAAAGCACAAACACATTGAGAAAACCAGGGGACGTCCTCACAAACGTGAAGAATCCTTTAGTATTACAACTAATGTGTGTCAGTGCACTACAAGACAGCTTATGGATGTTTATGTGCATGTAGAGCCCATCCATAATTGTACACAGGTAAATACGTAGCCTTGGTTCAGTAGTTTTCATGTATGTGAGGGTATTTCACATTACATCTCAGCGTTGACTCCTCTTGTTACTCTTATGTGTATTTTAAGTGTGATGTTCTTTTAAAATTGTAATGAATGCATCTTTTTCTATCTCTTGGCATTTTTAAATGAATGTAGATGTTACTGAACTAATCCTTCAGAAAGAAGCTAAATGTGTTTTTATAAAATTTTCAACTGTCTCATGGTCAGCCAAAATTTACATTAGGAACACATTTATTACTAAGAAAAGACCAGAATTATTTTTAAAAACAGCTGGAAACACTCTATAATAAAAACAAATAATGCTATGTAAAGAAGCAATATCTATCTTACTGTTGATGTTTTAGCAGATTGCAGATCTATGTGCATTAGAATTTTGTATGAATGTTTTAAGAATGTTGATCACTGCTTTTTTCTTCATAGTAGAAGCAACATGGTAGTAGTTAAAAGTGTGGACTCTGGGCTCTTACTGCCAAGGCTCAAATTCCAGCATGGGGAATGCCACTTAACCTCTGTGCCTCTGTTTCCTTTTCTATAAAAGAGAAGTGATAACATTAGGATTGCTTTGAGGTATAAATGAGTTAATATTTTTAGAGCACTTAGAATAGTGTCTGAGACACAAGTAAAGCATATATTAGATACTATTAAAATTATAATTTGTATTTCTTGAGTTATGCTGGAAAAAAAAGGTTGGCTACCAACATGGATCACTCACTTTATTGCTGTAGTGCCTTGGTTTGGCTTGGTTGTGCATTTTCCAACAAATGATTCAGATATTCAGATGTGACCCAAAGCCCATTTTTGTAGCCTACAGCCAAGAATGGTTTTACATTTCTAAATAGATGGAAAAAAATAAACACTATTTTGTGACATATGGAAATTATATTCAAATTTATGCCCATAAATAAGGTTTTATTAGAAGACTAATGAAAAAAACCCATGTGTCTCTGTTTTGCCTGAGGCTGCCTTTAGCACTAAAAGAACAGAGTTGAGTAGTTCTAACACAGATCATAAGTCTCAGAGAACCTAAAATAGTTACTACCTGGCACTTTACAAAGTCAAATTTTTCTGTTACCTAGAGCTGAAAACATCAGAACAATGTATAGGATGTACTTTTATATAGGTTATGTGTTTGAGAAATGATGCACACAGCAATTTGTGGGTGGGTGGTTTTTGTGCAGTGTATTTATTTTGTACATTGTATTTATATGTTAAAAGCCTAAACATTAGAATTTTTTTCAAATAAATGTGTTTTGTTTGTTGAATTATCATAAAAAATGGAACATTTTCTGATGGAATGTAGCAGTACATGTAGGAAATAAACATTGTGTAAATTAAAACAAATTAATTGGCCCCTACTTAAAATATTTTTTCCAAGTCAATGGCCAGTTTCCCCTATATAATTTTAGAATTTTCTCACTATCCCATGATGATCTGTATGTCATAGTTAACATAATCTAATAACAAAAACCTTACAATATCCAACTCCATCACCTACATTACTAGTTATCTACATTACTGTTATTACAGCACTAGTAAAATGATTTTATTTCCTAAACTTCATATGATTGTCAAATGCTGCACTGCCAACTAGTTGTCTGTGACTTCCAAATGATAACTTTTGAGATGCTCGGCTTCTCAAGCATGCCTTGATTTTTCTGCTGTTTACCACTAATGAATACCTACTGTGATATTTAGTAATTGGTTTCTTATCTATATAATTTCTGAATACTCAAATACAATATTGTTACCAATATTCTACCCACCACTGACATGAACATGCCATCTTGATTATAGATACTATGCCTTTAGAGTTTTTTTATTTCAACCTCCTATAAAAGCAAATTTGCGGGCAGCCCTGGTAGCTCAGTGGTTTAGCGCCGCCTTCACCCCAGGGCGTGATCCTGGAGTCCCGGGATCAAGTCCCACATCAGGCTCCCTGCATAGAGCCTGCTTCTCCCTCTGCCTATGTTTCTGCCTCTCTCTCTCTGTCTCTCATGAATAAATAAATAAAATCTTAAAAAATAAGTAAATAAAAGCAAATTTGCTTTCTACTTTCTCCTGGCTTCTCAATCAAAAATTATATAAAAATTAATACTTTTTGAGGAAAATCCATTAACTCTGCCAAACCTGTAATTAAGAATAAAGTCTGTACTGGGACACCTGGGTGGCTCAGCGGTTGAGTATCTGCCTCCGGCTCAGGGCATGATCCTGCAATCCCAGGATCGAGTCCCACATCGGGCTCCCTGTGTGGAACCTGTCTCTCTCTTTGTGTGTCTCATGAATACATATATAAAACCTTAAAAAAAAAAAAAAGTCTGTACTAATGAAAGGACTTTTAAAATACTGATGGGAATAAAATATTCCTGGTCTTCAAAGGGTGGAGGGGAGGATTGCCTCTTGGCCAGAGCTTCAAGCCATGAATTAATAATCACAAGGATCAATGGATTAGAAACAACTGATCACCAGATCAACTGAACAGTGTTTAATCAGCACATAGGCTTATGAAGGCCAGCCACCCCAAGAGCTCCATGTTTCTGAAATCCAATCAGCAACAGCATTCACTATGACCCTGTTCTAGAAAGTCAGCCACAACCTTATTCTGGTGACCAAACTTTTACAACTGAAAGCCAGTCAGTCTCTCAACACTCCTGTTTTTTAAAGCCCACCAATCCCTGAATCCATTTCCCAAAACCTCGTATCACTTCTTACTGTCCTGGACTGATACTGTAAGTATAACCCTTCTTTGATTAGTATGATGGTCAAAGGAAAACAGTATCAATTCCTTTTCTTGCTCCATTCTAAAAAGGTATTCTTTTTTTATCATCTTCAATCTGTACTGGCCTTATAACTTGCTTTGGCTTAGTAGAATGTGGCAGAAGTTCCAGGCCAACTCTTTCCTTCTTGAACCTAATCATCATACAGAAAGTTCAACTATTCTAAAATCACCAAGCTGTGAAGAACCTCAAATTACAAGAGGAAAAATTATAATCCCAGACAGGTGAGCAGTCTCTTTAGAACTTCTGGCCCAGCCCTGTCATTGGATAAGTTTAGCCAGCCAAATGAGACTTCAGCTAATTCCAGGTGCAGTAGAGAAATCACACTACCTACAAGAAATAATTGTTTTAAGCCATTATGTTTTGGGTGTTTCTGTTACACAGTAATAACTGAAACAAAGTGAGCCATAAATCAAGCTTGTTTCAGATATTGATTAGTCTCCTCTTTCTCAAAAGTTATGCAGCATTTGAAGCCCTTAGAAGTTTTGCCACACTACAATGACCATTTTTAATCTGATGTCTAAAAAGGATTTACCCACATATAACCCCCCATGAAAGAGAAGCAATCCTAGCACAACCAGACTGCCTCGTGCTGCTACCCCAACAACAGCTGTACACTGGAAATTAAAAACACTAAACCCCAACGACAGGTTGAAATCGTCCAGACATTTTTTTTTTTTTTAACCATAAGGATTCTAAGAGATTGAATAAGTGACCAAATCTTGCTTTATCTGTAAAGTTCAGACTGGATTGGGACCTTCCCTCATAGAGCAGTATAGCTCTGGGCCAAAAGGGTATTTAAGGTTGTCTGGTTGATGTAGGGCAGGGCACATACATACTGGGTTGCCTTACTGGGTTGCCTTGAGATAGAGGAAGTTGGGACTGGGACTTGCAAAGTTGGTTTGCATTTGAAAGATGTGCTCCAGACCCAGCCCTTTGCATCTCTAAGAAGGGCAGACTCCTGGCCTGCAAGCTTTTTAAAGCCCAATATAAAATACAGGAAAGACATGAATAATACAGGATGCTTTCAGAAAAGCTTAATATTCCTTAGCCTAAGGTTCTACAGCTATTCCTCATAATGACAATGTGATCTAAAATCCTTAAACACAAGAGTATAACCTTAACTTTTAAAATCCTTGTAAGGAGGGAGGGGCAAGATGATGGAAGAGTAGGGTCCCCAGGTCACCTGTCCCCACCAAATTACCGAGATAACCTTCAAACCATCCTGAAAATCTACGAATTCGGCCTGAGATTTAAAGAGAGACCAGCTGGAACGCTCCAGTGAGAAGAGTTCGCGCTTCTATCAAGGTAGGAAGTCGGGGAAAAAAGAAATAAAGGAACAAAAGGCCTCCAAGGGGGAGGGGCCCCGCGAGGAGCCGGGCTGAGGCCGGGGCGAATGTCCCCAGGACAGGAGAGCCCCGTCCTGGAGAAGCAGGAGCTGCACCAACCTTCCCGGGCGGAAAGGGGCCCGCAGGGAGTTAGAGCAGGACCCAGGAGGGCGGGGATGCCATCGGGCTCCCAGGGACACTAACAGGCACCTGCGCCCCGGGAGAGTGCGCCAAGCTCCCTAAGGGCTGCAACGCGCACGGCGGGACCCGGAGCAGCTCGGAGGGGCTCGGGCAGCGGCTCCACGGAGGGGGCTGTGGGGCGGGAGCGCGAATCCAACAGCGCAGGCCCCGGAGCACAGGGCGCCGGGACACAGCCCAGGATCCGGCCTCCCCCGGGACAGGCAGAGGCCGGAAGGGCCCAGGACAGCGAGGATGCTCCTGCCCCGAGCTGAGCAGATCAGCGGCCCCGCCCCGGAGCCTCCAGGCCCTGCAGACGGAGAGCCCCGGAGCTACTGCGGGAGCTGACTCCAGGGCTGCAGAGCTGCCCCCGCCACTGGGGCTGTTCCTCCTGGGGCCTCGCAGGGTGAACAACCCCCACTGAGCCCTGCACCAGGCAGGGGGCAGAGCAGCTCCCCCAAGTGCTAACACCTGAAAATCAGCACAGCAGGCCCCTCCCCCAGAAGACCAGCCGGACGGACAACTTCCAGGGGAAGTAAAGGTACTTCAAGTATACAGAATCAGAAGATACTCCCCCATGTTTTTTTTTTCTTTTTGATTTCTGATTGCTTCCTCCACCCTTTTTTTCACGTTCTTTTTCTTTCTCTTTTTCTTCTCTTTTCTCCTTCCTTTTTTCTTTTTTCTTTTTCTCTTTTCTTTCCTTCTTTCTCTCCTCTCTTTTTCTCCTATTCCCAGTACAACTTGTTTTTGACCACTCTGCACTGAGCAAAATGACTAGAAGGAAAACCTCACCACAAAAGAAAGAATCAGAAACAGTCCTCTCACAGAGTTACAAAATCTGGATTACAATTCAATGTCAGAAAGCCAATTCAGAAGCACTATAATAAAACTAATGGGGGCTCCAGAAAAAAGCATAAAGGACTCAACAGACTTCATGACTCCAGACTTTAGATTTAATCAGGCAGAAACTAAAAATCAATTGAATGAGATGCAATCCAAACTAGAAGTCCTAACGACAAGGGTTAACGAGGTGGAAGAATGAGTGAGTAACATAGAAGACAAGTTGACGGCAAAGAGGGAAACTGAGGAAAAAAGAGACAATTACAAAGATCATGAGGATAGATTAAGGGAAATAAGTGACAGCCTGAGGAAGAAAAATCTAAGATTAATTGGGGTTCCCAAGGGCGCCGAAAGGGACAGAGGGCCAGATTATGTATTTGAACAAATCATAGCTGAAAACTTTCCTAATCTAGGAAGGGAAACAGGCATTCAGATCCAGGAAATAGAGAGATACCCCCCTAAAATCAATAAAAACCATTCAACACCTCGACATTTAATAGTTAAACTTGCAAGTTCCAATGATAAAGAAAAGATCCTTAAAGCAGCAAGAGACAAGAAATCCCTGACTTTTATGGGGAGGAGAATTAGGGTAACAGCAGACCTCTCCACAGAGACCTGGCAGGCCAGAAAGGGCTGGCAGGATATATTCAGGGTCCTAAATGAGAAAAACAAGCAACCAAGAATACTGTTTAAAGAATAATCCATACGTATTCTACTAAAGCTGTTTGGAAACATAGAAAGAGATGGAGTACTTCCAAATTCGTTCTATGAGACCAGCATCACCTTAATTCCAAAACCAGACAAAGACCCCACCAAAAAGGAGAATTACAGACCAATATTCCTGATGAACGTGGATGCAAAAATTCTCAACAAGATACTAGCCAATATGATCGAACAGTACATTAAGAAAATATTTCACCATGACCAAGTAGGATTTATTCCTGGGGCACAAGGCTGGTTCAACACTGGTAAAACAATGTGATTCATCATATCAGCAAGAGAAAAACTAAGAACCATATGATCCTCTCATTAGATGCAGAGAAAGCATTTGACAAAATACAGCATCCATTCCCGATCAAAACTCTTCAGAGTGTAGGGGATAGAGGGAACATTCCTCGACAACTTAAAAGCCATCTACGAAAAGCCCACAGCAAATATCATTCTCAATGGGGAAGCACGGGAGCCTTTCCCCTAAGACCAGGAACAGGACAGGGATGTCCACTCTCACCACTGCTATTCAACTTAGTACTGGAAGTCCTCGCCTCAGCAATCAGACAACAAAAAGACATTAAAGGCATTCAAATTGGCAAAGAAGAAGTCAAACTCTCCCTCTTCGCCGATGACATGATACTCTACATAGAAAACCCAAAAGCCTTCACCCCAAGATTGCTAGAACTCATACAGCAATTTGGTAGCATGGCAGGATACAAAATCAATTCCCAGAAATCAATAGCATTTCTATACACTAACAATGAGACTGAAGAAAGAGAAATTAAGGAGTCAATCCCATTTACAATTGCACCCAAAAGCATAAGATACCTAGGAATAAACCTAACCAAAGAGGTAAAGGATCTATACCCTAAAAACTATAGAACACTTCTGAAAGAAATTGAGGAAGACACAAAGAGATGGAAAAATATTCCATGCTCAGGGATTGGCAGAATTAATATTGTGAAAATGTCAATGTTACCCAGGGCAATTTACACGTTTAATGCAATCCCTATCAAAATACCATGGACTTTCTTCAGAGAGTTAGAACAAATTATTTTAAGATTTGTGTGGAATCAGAAAAGACCCCGAATAGCCAGGGGAATTTTAAAAACGAAAACCATAGCTGGGGGCATCACAATGCCAGATTTCAGGTTGTACTACAAAGCTGTGGTCATCAAGACAGTGTGGTACTGGCACAAAAACAGACACATAGATCAATGGAACAGAACAGAGAACCCAGAAGTGGACCCTGACCCTTTATGGTCAACTAATATTCGATAAAGGAGGAAAGACTATCCATTGGAAGAAAGACAGTCTCTTCAATAAATGGTGCTGGGAAAACTGGACATCCACATGCAGAAGAATGAAACTAGACTACTCTCTTGCACCATACACAAAGATAAACTCAAAGTGGATGAAAGATCTAAATGTGAGAGAAGAGTCCATCAAAATCCTAGAGGAGAACACAGGCAACACCCTTTTTGAACTTGGCCACAGTAACTTCTTGCAAGATACATCCACGAAGGCAAAAGGAAAAAAAAGCAACAATGAACTATTGGGACTTCATCAAGATAAGAAGCTTTTGCACAGCAAAGGATACAGTCAACAAAACTAAAAGACAACCTACAGATGGGAGAAGATATTTGCAAATGACATATCAGATAAAGGGATAGTTTCCAAAGTCTATAAAGAACTTATGAAACGCAACACCAAAGAAACAAACAATCCAATCATGAAATGGGCAAAAGACATGAACAGAAATCTCACAGAGGAAGACATAGACATGGCCAACATGCACATGAGAAAATGCTCTGCATCACTTGCCATCAGGAAATACAAATCAAAACCACAATGAGATACCACCTCACACCAGTTAGAATGGGGAAAATTAACAAGGCAGGAAACAACAAATGTTGGAGAGGATGCGGAGAAAAGGGAAGCCTCTTACACTGTTGGTGGGAATGTGAACTGGTGCAGCCACTCTGGAAAACTGTGTGGAGGTTCCTCAAAGAGTTAGAAATAGACCTGCCCTACGACCCAGCAATTGCACTGTTGGGGATTTACCCCAAAGATACAGATGCAATGAAACGCCGGGACACCTGCACCCCAATGTTTATAGCAGCAATGTCCACAATAGCCAAACTGTGGAAGGAGCCTCGGTGTCCATCGAAAGATGAATGGATAAAGAAGATGTGGTCTATGCATACAATGGAATATTCCTCAGCCATTAGAAACGACAAATACCCACCATTTGCTTCAACGTGGATGGAACTGGAGGGTATTATGGTGAGTGAAGTAAGTCAATTGGAGAAGGACAAACATATGTTCTCATTCATTTGGGGGAATATAAATAATAGTGAAAGGGAATGTAAGGGAAGAAATGTGTGGGAAATATCAGAAAGGGAGACGGAACATAGAGACTCCTAACTCTGGGAAACGAACTAGGGGTGGTGGAAGGTGAGCAGGACGTGGGGTGGGGGTGAATGGGTGACGGGCACTGAGGGGGGCACTTGACGGGATGAGCACTGGGTGTTATTCTGTATGTTGGCAAATTGAACACCAATAAAAAATAAATTTATTATTAAAAAAATAAAAAATAAAATAAAATCCTTATAAACTCTCATGAAATTGTTACTAAATGAACTGAGAAATAGGTTCAATCTTCCTCTCATAAATTGACATTACCAAGTATCTAATGTGTCATTTAAACTGTCATATGCGGGATCCCTGGGTGGCGCAGCGGTTTAGCGCCTGCCTTTGGCCCAGGGCGCGATCCTGGAGACCCAGGATCGAATCCCACGTCGGGCTACCGGTGCATGGAGCCTGCTTCTCCCTCTGCCTATGTCTCTGCCTCTCTATCTCTCTCTCTATGACTATCATAAGTAAATAAAAAAAAAAAAATTAAAAAAAAAAAAATAAACTGTCATATGCCTAAAAGTTAAGAACTAAATTTCCAAAAGTGAAGTCACCAGAAGCATCTCTGTCCAAGTTCAGCAAGGGTGTTGCTGTGTTCTCCTCCTCGATTTTGATGGGTTCTTGTCTTACATCTTTAGATCTTTCATCCATTTTGAGTTTCTCTTTGTGTATGGTGAAAGAGAGTGGTCTAGTTTCATTCTTCTGAAGTGGATGTCCAATTTTCCTGGCACCATTTATTGAAGAGACTGTCTTTCTTCCAGTGGATAGTCTTTCCTGCTTTGTCGAATATGAGTTGACAATAAAGTTGAGGGTCCATTTCTGGATTCTTTATTATGTTCCATTGATCTATGTGTCTATTTTTATGTCAGTACCACACTGTCTTGATGCACACAGCTTTGTAGTACAACCTGAAATCTAGCATTGTGAATGCCCCCAGCTATGGTTTTCTTTTTTAATATTCCCCTGGCTATTCGGGGTCTTTTTTCTTTTTAATTGGAGTTCAATTTGCCAACATATAGCATAACACCCAGTGATCAGCCCATCAAGTGCCCCCCTCAGTGCTTGTCACCCAGTCACCCCCGCCCCTCGCCCACCTCCCCTTGTTCGTTTCCCAGAGTTTGGAGTCTCTCATGTTCTGTCTCCCTTTCTGATATTTCCCACTCAAATTTCTCCTTTCCCCTTTCTGGGTCTTTCTTGATTCCACACAAATCTTAAGATGATTTCTTCCAACTCAATGAAGGAAGTCCATCAGATTTTGATAGGGATTGCATTAAATGTGTAAATTGCCATGGGTAACATTGACATTTACATAATATTAATTGTTCAAGCCCATGAGCATGGGATATTTTTCCATCTCTTTGTGTTTTCCTTAATTTCTTTCAGAAGTGTTCTGTAGTTTTTAGGGTATAAATTCTTTACCTCTTTGGTTAGGTTTATTCCTAGGTATGTTATGCTTTTGGGTGCAATTGTAAATGGGATTGACGCCTTCATTTCTCTTTCCCCAGCTCATTGTTAGTGTATAGAAATGCCACTGATTTCTGGGCATTGATTTTGTATCCTGCCACACTGCTGAATTGCTGTATGAGTTCCAGCAATCTTGGGGTGGAGTCTTTTGGGTTTTCTATGTACAGTATCATGTCATCTGCAAAGAGGGAGAGTTGACTTCTTTGCCAATTTGAATGCCTTTTATTTCTTTTTGTTGCCTGATTGCTGAGGCTAGGACTTCTAATACTATGTTGAATAGCAGTGGTGAGAGTGGACATCCCTGTCTTGTTCCTGATCTTAGGGGAAAGGCTCCCAGTGTTTCTCCGTTGAGAATGATATTTACTGTGGGTTTGTCGTAGATGGCTTTTTAGATGCTGAGGAATGTTCCCTCTATCCCTACACTCTGAAGAGTTTTGATCAGGAATGGATGCTGTATTTTGTCAAATGCTTTCTCTGCATCTAATGAGAGGATCATATGGTTCTTGTTTTTTCTCTTGTTGATATGATCAATCACATTGAATGCTTTACGGGTGTTGAACCAGCCTTGTATCTCATATATAAATCCCACTTGGTCATAGTGAATAATCCTCTTACTGTACTGTTGGATCCTATTGACTAGTATTTTGTTGAGAATTTTTGCATCTCTGTTCATCAGGGATATTGATCTATAATTCTCCTTTTCGGTGGAGTCTTTGATGGTTTTGGAATTAAGGTGATTCTGGCCTCATAGAACGAGTTGGAAGTACTCTATCTTTCCAAGCAGCTTTAGTAGAATAGGTATGGATTATTCTTTAAATGTTTGATAGAATTCCCCTGGGAAGCCATCTGACCGTGGACTTCTGTGTCTTGGGAGGTTTTTGATGACTGCTTCAATTTCCTCTCTGGTTATCGGCCTGTTCAGGTTTTCTATTTCTTCGTGTTCCAGTTTTGGTAGTTTTTGGTTTTCTAGAAATGTGTCCATTTCTTCTAGATTGCCTAATTTATTGGCATATATAGCTGCTCATAATAAGTTTTTAAAATCGTTTGTATTTCCTTGGTGTTGGTGGTGATGTCTCCTTTCTCATTCATGATTTTATTAATTTGAGTCTTTTCTCTCTTCTTTTTAATAAGACTGGCTAATGGTTTGTCTATCTTATTAATTCTTTCAGGGAACTAACTCCTGGCTTTGTCGATCTGTTCCACTGTTATTCTGATCACTATTTCATTGAGGTCTGCTCGAATCTTTATTAATTGTTTTCCGCTGGGTGTAGGTTTTATTTGCTATTTCTTTTCCAGCTCTTTTAGGTGCAAGGTTAGCTTTTGTATTTGAGTACTTTCCAGTTTTTGGATGGATGCTTGTATTGCGATGTATTTCCCTCTCAGGACTGCTTTTGCTTTATCTCAAAGATTTTGAATGGTTGTGTCTTCATTCTCAGTAGTTTCCATGAATCTTTTTAATCTTCTCTAATTTCCTACCTGACCCTTTAATCTTTTAGGAGGATGGTCCTTAACCTCCACGTGTTTGAATTTCTTCCAAACTTCTTGTGGTTTAGTTCTAGTTTCAAAGCATTATGGTCTGAAAATATGCAGGGCACACCGCAATCTTTTCGTATCCATTAAGACCCGATTTGTGACCCAGTATGTGCTCTATTCTGGAGAAAGTTCCATGTGCACTTGAGAAGAATGTGTATTCAGTTGCGTTTACTTGTAAAGTTCTGTAAATATCTGTGAAATCCATCCAGCCAGGGGAATGCCTGGGTGGCTCAGTGGTTTAGCGCCTGCCTTTGGCCCAGGGCATGATTCTGGGGTCCCGAGATCGAGTCCCACGTCAGGCTCCCAGCATGGAGCCTGCTTCTCCATCCTTCTGTGTCTCTGCCTCTCTCTCCCTCTATGTCTGTCATAAATAAATCTTTAAGAAAAAAAAATCCATCTAGTCCAGTGTATCATTTAAAGCTCTTGTTTCGGGATCCCTGGGTGGCGCAGCGGTTTGGTGCCTGCCTTTGCCCCAGGGCGCGATCCTGGAGTTCCAGGATCAAGTCCCACGTCGGGTTCCCAGTGCATGAAGCCTGCTTCTCCCTCTGCCTGTGTCTCTGCCTCTCTTTCTCTCTCTCTGTGACTATCATAAATAAATAAAAATTAAAAAAAAGAAAGGTCTTGTTTCTTTGGAGATGTTGTGCTTAGAAGATCTGTTGTTTGTAGAAAGCAGTGTCAAGTAAGTATGTCTTTGGTTATTAATTGATATACTTGGCAGCTCCCACATTTGGGGTATAAATATTCATGATTGTTAGGTCCTTTTGATGGATAGACCCTTTACGTATGATATAGTGTCCCTCTTCATCTCTTACTACAGTCTTCGGAATAAACTTTAATTTATCTGACATAAGAATGGCTACCCCTGCTTTCTTTTGAGGGCCATTTGAATGGTAAATGGTTCTACAACCTTTTATTTTCAGGCTGTAGGTGTCCTTCTGTCTAAAATGAGTCTCTTGGAGACAGCAAATAGATGGGTCTTGCTTTTTTATCCAGTCTGAAACCCTGCACCTTTTGATGGGGTCATTAAGCCCATTCATGTTTAGAGTTACTATCGAAAGATATGAATTTAGTGTCATCATGATACCTATTCAGTCCTTGTTTTTGTGGATTGTTTCCTTGGACTTCCTCTTTTTTTTTTTTACAGAGTCCTCCTTAATATTTCTTGCAGAGTTGGTTTGGTGGTCACATATTCTTTCAGTTTCTCCCTATCTTGGAAGCTCTTTATCTCTCCTATTCTGAATGAGAGCATTGCTGGATAAAGTATTCTTGGCTGCATGTTCTTCTCATTTAGGACCCTGAGTATATACTGCCAGCCCTTTCTGGCCTGCCAGGTATCTGTGGAGAGGTCTGCCGTTAACCTAATACTTCTCCCCATAATGTTTAGGGATTTCTTGTCTATTGCTGCTTTAAGGATCTTCTCTTTATCTTTGGAATTTGCAAGCTTAACTATTAAATGTCAAGGTGTTGAATGGTTTTTATTGATTTTAGGGGGGTATCTCTCTATCTCCTGGCTCTGAATGCCTGTTTCCCTTCCCAAGTTAGGTAAGTTCTCAGCTATGATTTGTTCAAACACACTTTCTGGCCTTCTGTCCCTTTTGGCGCCCTCGGGAGCCCCATTTAAACGTAGATTTTTTCCTTCTGAGCCTGTCATTTATTTCCCTTAACCTAGCTTCATGATCTTTTGTTTTTCTTTTTTCCTCAGCTACCTTCCTTGCCATCAACTTGTTTTGTTTATTACTCACTCGTCCTTCTACCTCATTAATCCTCGTCATTAGAACCTCCAGTTTCGATTGCATCTCATTAAATTAATTTTTAATTTTGGCCTGATTAGATCTAAATTCTGCAGTCATAAAGTCTCTTGAATCCTATGGTTTTTTTAGAGCTACCAGTAGCTTTATAATATAGTGTTTCTGAATTGGCTTTCTGGCACTGAATTGTAATCCAAGCTTTGTAACTCTGTGGGGGAGAGGACTGTTTCTGATTCTTTCTTTTGTGGTGAGTTTTTCCTTCTAGTCATTTTCCTCAGTGTAGAGCAGCTAAAAGAAGTTGTACTGGAAAAAGGAGAAAAAGAGAGAAAAAAAGGGTGGGGGGACAAACAAAAAACAAAAAACAAGAGGGTATCCTCTGATTCTATGTACTCTATGTCCCTAGACTTCCCCTGGAACTTTCTAGTGCTGCCTGGTCAAAAACTTGCTCTTCCCCTGTCCTTTCAGCTGGTCTTCTGGGAGAGGGGCCTGCTGTGCTGATTCTCAGGTGTGTGCACCTGGGGGAGCTGCCAAGACCCCTGCCAGTTGTGCAGCTCTGTGGGAGCTGTTTATCCTGTGAGGCCCTGCTCCCTTGCGGCCTTGCTCAGTTCCACGTATCGTGGCCAGCTCTCCAGCTCTGGAGTCAGCTCCCGCAGAAACTACTGCAGTCTCCCAATCTGCAGGGGCCTGGATGCTGGGGCGGGGGGGCCGGGCGCCGACCTCCACAGCCAGGGTCGCCCGGTGTCCTAGAGCATCCTTCCTGTCCTGTGTCCTCCCGGCCTCCACCTGTCCTGGGGGAGCACCAGACCTTGGGCTGCGTCCCCTGCACCCTGGGCTCCGGGCCTGCACTGCCTGAGCTGCTCCGGGGCCACACAGCCCCCTCTGCATGGAGCCACCGCCGGAGCTGCTCCCGGGCCGCGCAGCCCCCTCCGCTGGGGAGCCGCTGCCAGCCGCCGCCTGAGCTGCTCCCGGGCCCCGCTGGGCGCATGCTCCAGCCCTTTAGGGAGCTTGGCCCGCGGTGTGTTGCGCAGTTCCTGTTACTGCCGCTGAGAGCCCGAGGGCCTCCCCGCCCTCCTGGGTCCTGCTCTAACTCCCTGCGGGCCCCTTTCCGCCCGGGAAGGTTGGTGCAGCTCCTGCTTCTCCGGGACGGGGCTCTCCTGTCCTGGGGACACTCGCCCCGGCCTCAGTCTGGCTCCTCGCGGGGCCCCTCCCCCTTGGAGGCCTTTTGTTCCTTTCTTCCTTTTTCCCCCGTCTTCCTACCTGATAGAAGCGCGAACTCTTCTCACTGGAGCATTCCAGCTGGTCTCTCTTTCAATCTCAGGCCGAATTCATAGGTTTTCAGGATGATTTGAAAGTTATCAAGGTAAATTGGTGGGGACAAGTGATTTGGGGACCCTACTCTTCTGCCATCTTGCCCCGCCTCCCAGGTTTTTTTTTTCTATTTTTCTTTTTTTTTCTTTAACTTCAGTTCCCTCTAAACAATGCAGTATTCTCCCAATGGCAGTAAGAACTTCAATGTGGGCATACCCTCAACAACATTTAAGCACTTACTATGTACCAGGCACAAGTCTTGGCAATAGGTTTATGGCAGTGAACAAAAGGAAACTCCATGCACTCACAGAGATTTAATTCTAGATGGGGAAGGGTAGGTAGGGGTCAACAAAAAAAGTAAGTTATTTGTTATGGCAGACTGCAGTAAGTTCTAGGATGAAAGCCTATTCTTAGGCTTTTTTTTTTTTTCACTTACAAAGAGATTATAAAACTTTATTGTGGCGTCACACAGCAGAAACGAGTTTGCAAGGCCAGGACTATCTTGGGGTCCTCATAAGGGGTTGCCCCAGAGGCCAGGGCACAGCAGAAGGGGGCAAGCCATTGACGGGAGGGTGGCTACAGCCAGGGAGCCAGCCTGTGCCCAGGCACTCTTGCAATGCCACACTGAAGGGGACCAGAGCATCTGGCTGGGAGCTTTCGGAGCTTCGGGAGGGCAAGGACTCCTGGGTTGCGGGTGGAGGCGGGCTCAGGGCACCATGTTCCACCACTTGAAGGAGAAGGGCTGCCGGCGCACGTTGGTGCCCCAGTGGACTTCCCCGAGCCGCACGTGGTAGGCGTAGAAGTCATCGATGAAGGTGCAGTGCAGGCCCAGCGGCTCCAGCAGGGACCGCACCTTCTCCTCCAGGCAGCACTGGCCATTGATGATGGGACTGAAGGGCTTGGGGATGCCCAGGTGCTTCCCCAGCACCAGCAGTTCACCATGTTTGGAAAATAGGCTTCGGCCTTGAGGATCCCACTGTTCTCCTTGTGGAGCTTGAAGAGCTGGGGGATGTCCATGATGTCCCTCTCACTCAGGCCCAGCTCCCACTTCAGCACCTCCCGGTTCCAGTCGATGCATTTATCCACATATGAATTCTGGTCTCTCAGTTTCTTGTCTGACAGGATGTCCTTTACTTTCTGCTTTTTTTTTTTCTTGATGCCTTCAAAGAGTGCAGCCTACCTGTGGCCCCCCTTGAGCTGCTCCTCCAGCAGTGCGTAGCAGGCCCGGGGGCTGGCCAGCAGCAGCCAGAAGCCCTTCTTGGGCATGGGCACGAAGCTCAGGAACTCGTCCACATGGCTCACAAACAGCCAGTCGGAGTAGAGCTTCACAGGCACCTGCACCTGCTGGGCGCTGAGGAAGTCCTGCACGGCCTGCTGCATCTCCTGGCTCTCCTTGCTGGGGTAGCCTCTGCTCCCAATGAGGATCCTGCCCAGAGGGTACTTCTTCCTCCCGACTGTGACCAGGGGGCTCACTTCCAGGTTTCCAAAGGAGTGGAAAGTAGTAACCTCTCCAGTCTCGGGCCCTCAAGTCACGTAGCCAAAATCTGGACCCAGCAAGCACTTGATGGGGAAGTCCTTCAGGTCCCTGTTCCTCGGAGAGTCAAAGACCATGGGCAGGGTCTTGTGTGGGGCTTGGATGTAGCCGATCTCTATCTCATCCTGCAGCCACCGATCATCGTTGCTCTGTTCCTTGGAGGGGATGGTCAGCTTGCACTTGGCTTCCTTGGCCAGAGCCAGAGCAGTTACTGATTTTAGGAAAGCATGGAGAATATGAGAGCGTCCCTGTAGTGTGCAAAGTGACGGGACAGGATGGCCGGTTCCGAGGGGAATGTACGATGGCCATGCAGGAGGGGTTGGAGTCCAAGAGAGCCTCTCATAAGTCCTGGGAACGTAACTGTGAGAGGTGGAAAACCAAGGTACCTTACAAAGTTTCAAACAGATTCGAGGCAGATGCTGTAAAGTTTAGGAAATAGCAGGTACAGAGGAAACAGATTGCTGCATTCCAGTTATATAAAAGAGCTAAATAAGTGGTGCATCATGATGGTTTAGATTTGAATTAAGAAAGCGATCATACCAACAAAAAGAAAACATGACATTATAAAGCCTTTGGAATTAAATAAAACAGCAAATAAATTGAATTGCATAAAAAACAGCAAATTTTTTAACAAATGACATTTTATTATTCAAATGATATAATATCAACACCAATGCTAATAAAAATAGAGGCTGAATTCATCAATGGCAAAGTCAGTTGTATTTCACTTGAAGATACCCACATTTTGAAGTAAGCCTTTTGTAGATAGATGAAAATCCTCTATTATGTAGAGTTTTAATCTTTACCTATTAAAGACTGGGCAAGGCAAAGCCATCCCTACTAGCAGAGCAAGAAAAGCAGAAATGGAACCGGTGTGTCTCCATACACTTGGAGCTATGAATACTTTTCTGTCTTGCAGTTTAAGATGATGAAGAAAATTCTTTTTCTCTACTAAGGTCTTTAAATGTTGAGATTCTGGGTTCTTTTCAGAGTTTTACAGGATGCTGTTTTGCTCTATTTCTAGGCTATTAGAAGCAATAACGTTTAAGCTCAAAGAATCAGTATGGGGTTGGTAACATGGTGACCCTTCCTTTAAAAGCAAAGACATACAAAAAGGAAGTTTTTCATCAGCAAGTTGGTGGGAGGTGGGGTCCAGTAAAGGAAATCCTCAATGATATTACACTTCAGAAAACACTGGAAGGATATAAGGGATGAGCCATGTTGATATCTAGAGTAAAAGCATTAAAGACAGAAAAAATACATTTATAGTATATAAAAATACAATTGAGCTATATCCTAAAAAATTTTCTGAAGCAGCTCTGGGTAGTTCAGACTGCCTTCAGCTCAGGTCATGATCTTGGGATCCTGGGATGAAGCCCCATGTCATCTTGGGCTCCATGCTCAGTGGGGAGCCTGATTCTCTCCTCCCCGCTTACACTGTCTCTCATTATCTCTGCCACTGTCTCTGTCTCCTCTCAAATAAATAAAATCTTGAAAAATATATATTTCTGGGAAAAATACTCTCATTACTTATAATGCATTGTTTTACATTCTATTTCAGCATTGCATATAGAACACGTTTCACCCAAATCCACTGAAATAACAGCCTATTAATAGATGTCATCCTACAATTTTAAAACCAAAGCACCAGTAGTTACAAAGAGGAACGAGATTGCTAGTTCACTCTACAGAGACCATGCCAACTTTGTAGGGCCCAAAGGACAGTAAAGTGGTAAGGAACATCCTAGTGAGGGGAGCACAGATACAAGTAAGCTTAGTGGTGACAGTCATCCATAGGCCAAAACTAATGGTAGGAGATGCTACTGTGGAACTTGTCTCACAAATGCCGAAGGAGACAATGGAATTCTGACACCGCATATGCCAGATGGCAACACTAACAAAGGTGGAGCAAGTACAAAACTATAAAGGGCACAGGATGAAAACGGAACTAGAAGGCCTCTGCTCACAGAGATCTGTGGTGATGGCCTATGGACCACAGTATTCCTAAGACACAGTGTAGCTTATATAATTGAAATGGATCAGCACCTTCTCTTGAGGTAGACAGCAGTACGTATTTGCTGTATTACCCTGTGACAATCTTAATTCTTGTTTTCTCCATCACAATATATTCCCAAGGGACCTGGATTATCATGCAATTCTTGATAACGTTCTGATCCATTCTATTGATAACATATTAATCTCTACATTTTGGCTCAGTGTCAGTCATTACAAGAACTGTTACCCCCAAAAAATCATATATTGAGTAGCTTACCAATAAATGTATTTCTCACAGTTCTGGAGGCTGACAGTTCAAGATCAGGGTGCCAGCGTGGTCAAATTCTGATGAGAACCCTCTTCTGGATCACAAAACTGCTAACTTCTCATTGAATCATGTAGCAGAGAGCACAGAAGAGGAAGCAAGCTCTCGGGTGATTCTTACCAAGGACCCTAAATCCAACTCATGGGGCCCCACCCTCATAACCACATTTAATCCAAATTAATTCCCAAAGGCCCCAATTCCTAATACCTAATATCATATTGGGGGTCTGGGTTTCAACAAACGAATTCTGGCAGGACACACACATTTAGTCCATAACAACTAGAAACCAAAAATTACATCATCTTGGATTTATAATGCACATAAAACAACTATAACACAAACAACAATGCCAGGGAGGAGGTAAATGGACTTTTATGGTTGCAAGGTTTTGACATTTTATGTGAAATGGTGCATTATTAACTCTAACTTCTAGTTGAAAAGTTTCTAGGTGAAAAGTTGAAGTATACTGTATATAATGCAGAGAAATACTGCTAAAAAGTCAACAAATCAATTAAAGTAAAATTCTAAAAATATTCAAATTCAACAGAAAAAAAGCAAAAAATTAGAGATAAAAAAGAGGAACCAAACATAAATATTGAAATTACAGAACTAAATCAATCAATAACTACATTAAATATTAATGAAAGAAATGAGGATAGGTATGGTAGTTTTTGAGAAGGCCAAGTATGATTTTGAAAGGCATCTGCTTCATGTTGGGCATCTACAGTCTCCAGGAAGTGGTAGGGTACTCCTCTCTATTAGAGAGGAATGGGTTCTTCCACTAGCCTGAATTTCACACAAGTCTTTAACACCTGCACCATTGCAATCCCTTACCATCCTGAAGCTATTAAACCTTGAGCATGACTTAGGACACAGCCTCACTTCTCAGGACATAAGAATCTTCTGAATGCTTTTATGGAGGTCTACTATCCTTCACTGTGTGCCCTGTGTTGACAGCTAACTTGAACCTGTATCTTCGAGCCTTCTTTTTTTTTTTTCTATTTATTCATGAGAGCCACAGAGAGATACAGAGACTGAGGCAGAGGGAGAAGCAGGCCCCACACAGGGAGCCTGATGCAGGACTCGATCCTGGGACTCTGGGATAACGCCCTGAGCCAAAAGCAGACACTCAACTGCTGAGCCACCCAGGCATCCCATCTTCAAGGCTTGTAAGGCAGAAAAGTCAGTAACTCCACAACTCATAAACTTATCATTGCCTCATCTTGTTCAAGTGCTATAGCTACTATAAAAATCTACCCAACCTCACGCTCATCTATCACACAGGAGAATCCTTCTATTACAGGATGATGATGATTATTATCCTCATACTTGCCATTAGCAATGTGGCCCTCATTGCCATCTGACTAATAAGCAATCTAGTTTTAGATTCTCAAACTCGAGTTCTCATTTCTAGGACCACTTTTGGGACCAACAGTACTACTCAGGTTTTGCACAAAAGCTGAGACAAGGAATCAGGCACAGATTATTTTGGAGGTCACTTCGGGAGAACAGAGGGAATGAAGAGAGTTGGACAGGAAAGTGGAGAAGTTAATAAAGTGCCACTGAAGAAAAAACAGTGTCTAGGGGATCCCTGGGTGGCTCAGCGGTTTAGTGCCTGTCTTTGGCCCAGGTTGTGGTCCTGGAGACCCAGGATCAAGTCCCATGTCGGGCTCCCTGCATTCTCCCTCTGCCTGTCTCTCTCTGTCTCTCTCTCTCTGTGTGTGTGTGTGTGTGTCTTTTGAATGAATAAATAAAATCTTTTAAAAATCATAAAAAAAAAAAACAGTGTCTAACACCATTGCAGACTCTGAGTACCACCTCAGAATCGATCCTGTTGAGGGATGACTGGGGCAAAATTAACATCCATTGTATTTTTTGTACCATTTTCTTACTGTTGGCTCCTAGTCCACTAGTAGTGATGTTTTATAACGTTGAATGAAATGTAGAAAATTACTACCTATGTTCTTTACAGGTTTTATTTCAAAATACAATTATCTTTAGTATTTTTATATGTAGAGTACCACATCAGGTGGTGTTAATTTTTTTGCTTCCAATATGAAATAATTAAGAAACTTATAAAAATAATTTTGTACTTGCCCATATTTTTATCCATTTCCTTCTTTCTCTTCTGAATTTCCAAGACTCCTCTGTTTTCATTTTCTTTTCTTTTTTTTTTTATAATTTTTTTCAATTTTTATTTATTTATGATAGTCACACACAGAGAGAGAGAGAGAGAGAGGCAGAGACAGAGGCAGAGGGAGAAGCAGGCTCCATGCACCGGGAACCCGATGTGGGATTCGATCCCAGGTCTCCAGGATCGCGCCCCGGGCCAAAGGCAGGCGCCAAACCGCTGCGCCACCCAGGGATCCCTGTTTTCATTTTCATGAAAAACTTCCGTTAGCCACTGTTTGAAGGTAGGTCACCATGTAATAAATTCTGTTTTCCTTTATCTGAGGAAATATCTCCCTTTTTTTTCAAGGGCTATTTTTAATATAGAATTCACAGTACATAATTATTTAATCGCTTGAACAATTTCATGCCATGTACTCTGGCCTCCAAGGTCTCAGGTGAGAAATCTCTTGCCATTTGTATTGCTGTTCCTTAAAAGTTAATACACAAGTTTTCTTCAAACTTCAAGATTTTTAAATTAGTTTTAGAAGGTTGATTAAAATATGTCTCTGCAATGAAGGCCACATTGCTAATGGCAATGCATTAAAATGTATTAATTTATTCTCTGTGGTTTACTTTCCTTCCTCAATCTGTATATGTTTTCTGCCAAATTTGAGAGGTTTTCAAATACAGGCATACCTTGTCTTACTGTGCTTTGCTTTCCTGCACCTCACAGATACTGCATATTTTTACAAATTAAAGTTTTGTGATGATCCTGCATCCAGCAACTCTACTGGCACTGTTTTACCAAAAGTATCTGTTTACTTCATGTCTCTTTGTCACCTTTTGGTTACTCTCACAACACTTCAAACTTATCTATCATTATTATTGCTATGTTGATGTAACCAGTCATCTTTGATGTTAGCATTATAATTATTTGGGGGCACCAGAACTGTGCCCATACAGGATGACAACCTTAATAATGTGTGTTCTGACTATTGCACCGACCAGCCATTCCCCCATCATTCTCTCTCTCCGTGGATCTCACTATTCTTTGAAACACAAGAGTATTGAAATTAGGCCAATTTATACCCTACAGTGTCCTCTAAGTGATAAGTGAAAAAAATCACATGTCTCAAATTAAATCAAAAGCTAGAAATGATTCAGCTTAATGAAAAAGGCAGGTCAGAAGCCAACACAGGCCAAAAGTTAGGCTTCGTGTGTCAGCCAAATTAGGAATGCAAAAGAAAAGTTTTGGTAGGAAATTAAAAGTGTTACTCCAGTGAACACACAGATGATAAGAAAGTGAAACAGCCTAATCACTGGTATGGAGAAAGTCTGTGTGGTTTGGATAGAAGGTCAAACCAACCACCACAATTCCCTTAAGACTATTCTAGAGCAAGGTCCTAACTCTCTTCAATTCTGTGAAGGTTGAGAAAGGTGAGGAAGCTGCAAAGAAAAGTTGGAATATTGAGGAGGTTGGTTCATGACATTTAAAGAAAGAAGCCATCCTCATTACACACAGTGCCAGGCGAGGCAGCAGATGCTCATGTAGGAGCTGCAGCAAGTTCTCCAGAAGACTGGGCTGAGATAATTCAGGAAGGTAGCTACACTGACCAGCAGATTTTCAGTGTAGACAAAGCAGCCTTCTATTGGAATAAGATGCCACCTAGGACTTTCATAGCTAGAGAGAAGACAATGCCTGGCTTCAAGGCTTCTAAGACAGTCTGACTACATAGGGACTAATGCAGTTGGTGACTTTAAATTGAAATCAATGTTCACTTGCCATGCCAAAAATCATGGGGTCCTTAATAGTTATGTTGAATCTACTCTGCCTGTATTCTACAAACGGAACAATAATGCCTGCATGACAATACATCTGTTTATAATGTAGTTTACTGAATATTTTAAGTCAATTTTTGGTAAGTAATACCCAGCTAAAATTCTCTCCCTCTCTCTTTGCCCCTCCCCTGCCTTGCACTCCCTCTCAATCAAAAAAGAAAAAAAAATACATTTTAACTACCCGGGACACCTGGGTGGCTCAGTGGTTGAGTGTTTGCCTTCTGCCCAAGGTATGATCCTGGAGTCCCAGGATTACATCGGGCTGCCTTCATGGAGCCTGCTTCTCCTCCCTCTGCCTGTGTCTCTCTGCCTCTCTTTTTCTGTGTCCCTCATGAATAAATAAAATCTTAAAAAAAATAAAAAAGACTATAGCTGCCATAGATAGTGATTTCTCTGATAGATCTGGGCAAAGTAATTGGAAACATTCTGAAAAGGATTCCCTATTCCAGATGCCATCAGGAACACTTGTGATTCATGAGAAAAGGTCAAAATATCAACATTAACAGGAATTTGGAAGAAGATGATTCCAACCCTCATGGAGGACTTTGAGGGGTTCAAGAATTCAGGGGAGGAAGTAACTGCAGATATGGTGGGAATACCATGGAACTCTTAAGTGGACCTGGAGCCTGAAAATATGACTGAGTTACTATAATCTTATGATAAAACCTGAACAGATGAGATGTTGCTTCTTATGGATGAACAAAAAAAGTGAGTTCCTGAAATGGAATCTACTTCTGAAGATGCGGTGAAGATGGTTGAATTGACAAGAAAGGACCCAGACTATCACATAAACTTGGTTGATTAAGCAGCAGCAGGGGTTGAGAAGACTGATTCCAATTTTTAAAGAAGTTCTGTGAGTAAAATGCCATCAAATGGCAGCACATGCTACAGAGAAAACGTTCATGAAAGGAAGCATTAATTGACGTGGCAAACTTTGCATTATTGCTGTAAGAGATTGCCACGGCCACCCAACCTTCAGCAACAAACACCCTGATCAGTCAGCAGCCAACAACAAGGCCAGACCTTCTGCCCACAAAAATATTACAGTTCCCTGAAAGCTCAGACAATGGTTAGCACATTTTAGCAATAAAGTATTCTTAAGTTAAGGTATATACTCTTTTTTTTTTTTAGATATAATGCCTATCGCACACTTAACAGACTACAGTATGGTGTAAACAAAATTTTCATAAACACTGGGAAGCCAAAAACTTCATCTGACTCATGTTACTGCAATATTTGCTTTATTGTCATGATCTAGAACTGAACCTCTAAGGTATGCTTGTATCTGACAAAGAACTACAATCCAGAATATACAAAGTACTCTCAAACTCATCAGTAAAACCACAAGCCAGTAAGAAAATGGGCAAAAAACAAAAAGAACGGTTTCAACAAAGAGCAACACAAGAAAGCAAATACACAGATGAAAATATTTTAAACACCATTAGAGAAATGCAAATTAAAATGACAGCTATCACTATGCACCCATCAATTTTTTTCATATATTTTTAAAATTTTACTTATTTGAGAGAAAGAGTAAGCAAATGTGAGAAAGCATGAGTCTGGGGGAAGGCAGGGGCAGAGGGAGAAGCAGCAGACTCCCTGCTAAGCAGGGAGCCTGATGCGAAACTCAATCCCAGGACCCCAGGATCATGGCCTAAGCCAAAGGCAGACACTTAACTGACTGAGACACCCAGGCATCCCTATCAGAATTGTTAAAACAAAAAGTAGTCCTAAGATAAATGATGATGAAGATGCAGAGAAACTAGATGACTTATACATTACTGATAGGAAGACAAAAATAGTATATTCATAGCAGCTTTTTTTGTAATAGCCCAAAACTGCAAAAACCCTAAATATCTATCAATGAATTAATAGTTAAACAAAATGTTACACACACACATATATATTATATTATATTATATTATATTATATTATATTATATTATATTATATTATATATACATATACATATATATATAAAAACACAGCAACAAAAAGGAATGAACCATTAGTACTAGTAATAACCTGGATGAATATTCAAGGTGTTACTAGTCTAGGGAAAAAGCTAATCCCAAAGGTGACATACATATATACTTACGTAACATGTTTGAACTGACAGTGAGGGAGGCACACAGGAGTAAAGAGGGTGTGGTTATAAAAGGGCAACATATGAGAGGTCCTTGTGATGATGGAACTATACTGTATTTTTACTATGGTGGCAGATACACATAAGTGATAAAGTTGTATTGTCCTAAATATATATATCCAAACAAATGAGAAGAAGAAAATTGGAGAAGTCTGTGTAAGGCCTGAATTGTATCAATATCAATATCCTGGTTGTGATATTTACATGACATTTTTCACCCATTAGTGAAAACTGGGTAATGTTCACAGGACTTGTATATACGGTTTCTTAAAACTGCATGTGAATCTACTGTCATCTCATAAAAATTCAATTTAAAAACATAGCAAGATGGTAGATGTTCAAATAAGAACTTATGCCAAATAAAAGCATTCAAAAGAAAGGCAGGGATTATCAGACAGGAAGAGAAAACAAGAGTCAACTCTATCATATAAAAAAATTCACTTTAAATAAAAAGACAAATATAGACTAAAGAAAGATGAAATTAGATAAACTATGCAAACACTAATCATAAAAAGCTGAAGTGGTTATATTAATATCAAAAAAGTAGATTTCAGCAAAAAGGAATTTTTCCAGGAATAAATAGGGAAATTTCACAGAAAGAAAGAAGTCATACAAACTTAATGTAACTGTACCTAAAATAAGAGCTTCAAGTTACATGACAAACCAACAACAGAAAAACACAAAGTCATAATTTACAGCTAAAAATAACATACCTTTCTCAGGAATTGACAGAACTGAAAGGGAAATTCAGCATGAGCATACATACAATGTGGAAAACATTATCAACCAACTGACATAACATCTCACCCAGTAACAGCAGAATACATAATCTTCACGTTCACATGGAACATTCACCATGAAAAACTTAAGTAAAAGCATAAAGATTATATTCTCTGAACATAAACAAGTTAGAAATGAATAGAAAAAAAACCTGGAAAAACTCCCAAATATTTAGAAATCACACAAGGCTTTTCTAAATACCTGTGGCAGGGGCGGGTGGAGAAACCTCAAAGTAAATTAGAAAATATTTTGAACTAAGTGAAGTGAACACATAGCTTTCCAAAATTTCAGATGCTAAAGTGAAACTCAGAACTTTAAAAGCTTATAATTAAAATGAAAATGGTAAAAAAAAGAAAGAAAATCCACCTTTCATTTAGTAAGTTAAAAAAAGAACTAAATCTATAATGAATGGGAAGAGAAAAATAGTAGAGAACAGAAATCAATGAAAAAAAGACAAATAGAGAAAATCAATGAAACCAAAAGCTCCTTCTTTTGAAGAACATAATCAGTACAACTATAAATTTCCTCTAAACTGATGAAAAAAAAAGAAAGCAAATTATCAATATAAATGAAAGAGGGGCAATTGGTACATACCATACAGACACTATTCATTATGGAATATTGACACAACTGTCTTTAACACAGTATCTGCAAATCAAACTCAGCAATATATAAATGATGGACCACAACCAAGTAGATTTTTATTCCAGAAATACAAGGTTGTTTAAACATTTAAAAATATATAAAGATAATTAATCATATTAGGAAAATTTAAAAAGGAATCATATGATTATTAGATTTTATGCTTAAAAGAACTAAGGACAAAAATCAACATTTTTCATGGTAAAACTCTCAGCAAATTCAGATGGGAAACAACATTCGGACCTGAAAAACCCACAGCTGACATGAAACATACGGTGAATGACTCAGAGTTGTCCCCTAAGACTGAAAGTAAGGCAAGGATGACTTTTGTCACCAGTTCTCTTCAGCATTGTAGTGAGAATGCAGTAAAGGAAAAAAAAAGGTAAATAGCATAAAGATAGGAAAGAAAAAGGCAAGTACAGGGGACATGATCACATACAATTAGAAAACCTTATGGAATCAAAAAAGCTACCAAAATGATGTTTCTTTATCAAGGTTACAGGAAACAAGGTCAATACACAAGGATCAACTGTATTGCTACAGATTTTGCTACTTGCAAAAAACAACTGCAAGTGAAATTATATAAACAATATTACTTATAATAGCATTCAAATCAAGACAGACTTAAGGATAAATCTATCAACACATACAATATCTGTACTCAGGCAATACAAAACACTGCCGAGAGAAATTAAAGACCTAATTAAATGGTGAGATGGATATTCATGGATCAGAAAAGTCAGTATTATTAAGATGTCAACTTTCCCCAAACAGAATCAATAAAATCCTAAAGCAATATTAAGGCAGCTTTTTTTTTTTTTTAAAGGAAATGACAAGTTCATTCTAAAATGTATGTAGAAATGCAAAAGACTTGGAAGAGTCAAAACAATTCTAACCAAGAGAACAAAGTTGGAGAATTTCATTTAAAGACTTATAATTTCATTTAAGACTTAAAATTTCATTTAAAGACTTATAAACAAAGATATAGGAATACAGACAATGTAGAGAAGATAAACAGGTCAATAAGACAGAATAAAGGGTCCATAGGCAGAAACCACCCCCCATAAACAAATACAAATAATCAGTGGATATTTTAATGGGTACTAAGTAATTCAATGGAGAAAAGATAGTTTTTCAAAAAATGGTGCTAAAAAATTAAATGTTCAAATGGAGTAATATGTAAACTTTGACCCTTAACACACACTGTATACAAAAATGTATTCCAAATAGATCATATACCTAAACATAGAGCTAAAGTGTTTAGAAATCAAGGGGGAAAATCTTTCATACCATTGGGTCTGTAAAGATTTCTTAGAAAAGATTAAAACTGATAAGTTGGACTTTATCAAAATGAAAAATTCTAAAAAGCCACAAATTGGGGTGTGGGTGGGGGGGAAGGTACAAGTTGGGGGGAAATACTCAATTAAAAAACCTTAAAACTAAAAAATCAGACAAACCTAGAAGCAGGCAAACGATTTAAACATATGCTCACAAAATAAGATATACAAATGGCCAATAAGTGAAAGATGCATAACATCATTATTTTATAAGAGAAATGCAAATGAAAACCACTTGGAAATGCCACTATGCACATTAAAATGGCTATATTAAAAAGTAATATCAAGTATTGAAAAAAATGTGAAATAACTATAAGTCTTCCACACTGGTGAGAGAAATGTAAAATGGAATAAAGCACTTCAGGAAAGTCTAACATGACATATACTAACCCTACAAACTCAGAAATTTTACTCCTAAGTATTTACTCAAGAGAAATAAAAACACGCTTATATTAAAATCCACAAGAAGTTTACTGCAGCTATGTTCATAACAATCAAAAACTGAAAAGAGAAAGGATAAACAAACTGTAGTATATGCATACAATCAAATATGACTTAAAAATTAAGGTGTTACTGATACATGCTAAAATATGGACACATCTCAAAATCATGCTGAATGAAAAAGATGACAAGGAAGAAGACATCTTGTGTATCTCCATTTATGTGCAATGATATTAAAACAAAACAAAACAGAAGTCTAACCTAGTTATAAAAAGCAGATCACTGGTTGCCAGGGGCTAGGAGGAAGGTGACTGAGAAACCTGGGTGTGATGTCTCTCTTAACTGTAGGAGTCATATATATGAGTATACTGTTACTAAAGTTGCCTACTTAAATAGGGTATATTTAGCCATATTTAAATTATTGCCCAGAGTTGGTTATAAAAATTTGGAAATATTATCTTAATAAAGCTCTTATGTTTTGAAAATCATACCCAGAAAAATAGACAATATTGTTGTTACAGTCATATATGATGCTTTATTAAAATCAGCTAAAGCTGAATATATCAATATGTATAAATATCAAAACCATGTATTTGAAGACAAAAGCAAGTTGCAAAACGTGTGTTCCAACAGATATACTAGCAAAACAATGTTATTACATCACAAAGAAATATAGGTAAAATATTACTATAAAAGTAATAAGATGTGAGATCAATATTAACCTAATTTAGAAAAGCACTGAAGGTGGTAAAAGTTATAGGATATGGAACAGATTTGAGGATGGAATGCAGATACTTCAATTATTCTCATAATACATTACTTTCAAACTACAGCAGGCACACCACTGGTTATGATGTTCCTCATAACTGGACACACATATGAAATATTTCACTAAAACAACACAAAGTTTGTCTCCCCTGGAAAGGTGGGCTATCATTGCATCAAGAGGCTTGAATTCAAGAATGTAAACTATGTTGAGCTTCCTGTAAATTTGAATTGAGGCATAAAGGTCAAATGCCCTAGAGTACTCTAGAGGCAGTACTCTATTTTCATTAACACAGTCAGTGTTATTTCTGCTTCCTAAAACTAAGAAGAGGAAGCAGATACATCCTCCAGACTGTCCCTGGGTGGTGGCATTATATATTCTGGTAAAAATATATAATGGTTCTCTAATCCATGGAGAAAACCCCTAGAGTAGATTCCAGGATGAACCAGACCATCTAGCATTATTTGCAAAGGTAATAGCATAGTTTAGGGGCAAATTAATCAAAAAATTATGATGGCTCATGATAGGGAGGGCCATGGGTGACAGATGTTTTTCCAAAAGTGAAATCAAAGACTAAGATTATTCAATTTATTCTTTTCAAAAAGCTTCACATACCACAGCTAATGTTTTTAATAAATGTCTATTTTCAGCTTTACTTCTATTTAAAAATTTGAGATCAGAGAAAAACATAATGTTAATAATCATAAAGAATCATAAAGAAATCAAAAAGAAATCATAAAGAATTTCTGTTTATATTTTGTAAAGACACCCATCCTTCAATACAACCTTCAGATATAATAAAGCCTGCATTTTGTTAAAGCCTGCACATTCAAAACATCTTTACGACTTCCTCCAACATCAATTTTCTTGCTCAACAAAATGGCATTTCTTGATAAAGCCTCAACCACGTTTGCTGCTTTGGGTATCTCCCTATTATTTCCCTGACACTCACTGAGTACAACTTGTATATGAAGGTCTCAAAAAATACAAGAGTTGACACTTTTTCCGAAGTGTGGTCTGATTGTTATTTATGGCCAAATTCTGGAAGAATATTTTCATACATCTGTTTGACTGACAGTATTGTCTCCTATGTAAGTTCTTTGTTTTTTGTTTTTAATATACGTGTATTTTTTATTGAAGTTCAATTTGCCAACATATAGTATAGCACCAGTGCTCATCCCATCAAGTGTCTCCCTCAGTGAAGTTTCTTGTTTAATAAGATCTACTTCATAATAAAATAATTCCCCACCTTCCCTATATGCATTAGTAAGGTTTCTTCTACAGTCACTTTTAGTTTTCTTATTTACAACAGATTTTCAAACATTCATTAAATTCAGAGTATTTTCTACTATGAGTATTCTCTTATTTATTTTGGAAGATGACTGATGGTAAAAGATTTGCCATTCTTTACATTCTTACGGGTCATGTCCTTTGTGAATTTTCTGTGTATTTTGAGGTATGAATCACACGAGAAAGATTTCTCTCATTGCAATATTTACAAATGTTCTTTCCCCGTGTATAACTTTGAATGTACTGTGACAACTGATTTCTTGGAGGTTATCTCCCTCTAGATACAGTCATAGGGTTTCTCTCTTATGTGTCTTCTCTGATGTACCTTGAGGCCTGAGTTGCAAGTGAAGGTTTTCCCACAATGATTACATTCATAGGGTTTCTCTCCTGTGTGTGTTCTCTGATACTTAGTGAGATCTGACTTATGATAGAAGGACTTCCCACATTCATTACACTTGTAAGGTTTCTCCCCTGTGTGTATTCTCTGATGTACAGTGAGAACTGATTTCTCAGAAAATGACTTCCCACACTCATTACATTCACAGGGCTTCTCACCTGTGTGAGTTCTCTGATGTGATCTGAGGACCGAACTGCAAGTAAAGGTTTTCCCACACTGATTACAGTGATATGATTTCTCCCCTCTGTGTGTTTATGTATTATATAGTCTGACTTATGGCGGAAAATCTTCCCACATTTTTTACACACATAGGGCTTCTCCCCTGTGTGAGTTCTCTGGTGTACAGGAAGGTAAGAATTCCTAGAGAAGAATTTCCCACATTCCTTACATTCATAGGGTTTCTCACCTGTGTGAGTTCTGTGGTGTTTAGTGAGGTCTGATTTATTGTAGAAGGTTTTTCCACATTCATTACACTCATAAGGTTTTTCCCATGTGTATCCTCTGATTACGGTGAAGACTGATTTCTCAGAGAAGGATTTTCCACACTCACTACATTCATATGGCTTCTCCTTCGTGTGAGTTCTCTGATGTACTTTTTAAAAAATTTTATTTATTTATGATAGTCACACACAGAAAGAGAGAGAGAGAGAGACGCAGAGACACAGGCAGAGGGAGAAGCAGGCTCCATGCACCGGGAGCCTGACGTGGGATTCGATCCAGGTCTCCAGGATTGTGCCCTGGGCCAAAGGCAGGCGCCAAACCGCTGCACCACCCAGGGATCCCCTCTGATGTACTTTTAGTCCTGAGTTGTGACTAAAGGTTTTCCTGCACTGAGTACATCCATAGGGTTTTCCCCCTATGTGAATTTTCTCATGTTTAGTGACATCTGACTTGTGACAAAAGGTTTTCCCACATATCTCACATTCATAGGGTTTCTCCCCTGTGTGAGTTCTCAGACGTACTGTAAGGTAGAGTTTCTAGAGAAGAATTTCCCACATTGATTACACTTATATGGTTTCTCACCTGTGTGTATTTTCTGATGTATTGTGAGGACTGAGTTGCTTATGAAAGTTTTTCCACATTGATTACATTCATAGGGCTTCTTCCCTGTGTGAATTCTCTGATGTACTGTGAGATATGACTTATGATAGAAGCTTTTTCTGCATTCCTTACATTCAAAGGGTTTCTCTCCTGTGAGTTCTCTGATGAATTATGAGGTGTGAACTTCTAGAGAAGTATTTCCCACATTCCTTACATTCGTATGGTTTCTCTCCTGTGTGGATTCTCTGATGTAAAGTGAGGAGAGATTTCCGAGAGAAGCATTTCTCACATTTCTTACATTCATAGGGTTTCTCTCTTGTATGTAATTTCTGATGTTTGGTGAGTTTTGAGTTCTCGCAGAATGCTTTTCCACATTCATAGGCTTTGTCTCCTATGTGTGTTCTCTAAGTTACAGTAAGAACTGACTTCTCCCAGAATGGTTCTCCCAAGTTGTTATAGTCAAGTATTCTCTTTCCTGTCAGGAAAGTGTGATTTCCCATTGAAATTATCTACTTTATCGATATACTCATAACCTTGCACTTCTAAATGAACTCTGTGTTTCAAGAGAGCTGACTGCTCAAAAGTTTTAGCATACTCACAAGACTCAAAAAGGTTTTCTGTTCTCTGTGCCATTTTATGGACCATGAAGGTTGAATTATTACAGAGTATTTTATCAGATTCATTATGTTCATAAGGACTCTCTCCTATGTGAGCATAGTTATATGGGATGACAAATGCCTTCTCATGGAAATCTTTCCCACACTCCTTGTATTCCTTATTGCTTTTTTTTGCTTTTTTTTTTTTAAATATTTTATTGGGAACCCTGGGTGGTGAAGCGGATTGGCGCCTGCCTTTGGCCCAGGGCGTGATCCTGGAGCTCCTTATTGCTTTTATTTTATTTTTTATTTTTTTAAATTATTTATTTATTTATTTATTTATGATAGTCACAGAGAGAGAGAGAGGCAGAGACACAGGCGGAGGAAGAAGCAGGCTCCATGCACCGGGAGCCCGATGTGGGATTCGATCCTGGGTCTCCAGGATTGCGCCCTGGGCCAAAGGCAGGCGCCAAACCACTGCGCCACCCAGGGATCCCCTCCTTATTGCTTTTAAAGGATTGCTCTATATTTTTAATTCTCTGATATGTGATGAAACCTTCATTATAACTGAGGTATTTTCCATTT